>NC_069711.1:15946572-16295322 GCF_027358585.1 Pangasianodon hypophthalmus
TGTAAAGTTATTCTTAGACACTGGCATATTTGTATCAGTATGAGTTTTCCACAAAGACTACAGTTTAGAGAACTGTAAATCGCACTCCATAAGGAAATCTGCCAAATTCTGCGAATATAAATGTAAATGTAGTTATACTGTAATTGAGCCATTCTGTAGTGGCATCAGTGCATACTTAAGATGCATTAAAAATAATAATATACTGCTTGATGTTAGTCACTGTTTGTTATCACATACTTTACTAGCACAGACAAAATAATCAGTGGTTTAGAGAACTTTCAGGGACTGCTATTAAGGACTTTTATGAGTTTGAGGTTTCATTTCTTTGACATAAGTTTAAAATGCCTTAATGATAAATATTGTAAATGCAGTTAAATGTCACATGCCTGCAGGTTTTAGTGCTCTTCTTTTTCAACCACATTATGCATGTTTGAATTAACACCCTTTAATAACAGAATCTATTCTGAACTGATTTTAAAATGTTCAGCCTGAAAATAAGTAAGTACAAATAAGACTATGTAGTAGAAAGACATACATAGTACTATGATTTGTTCATACTGATCTAAATATGTAAAATACTTGTGCATCTAAATATGCTTTCTAAATGTGTAAATTTGCTAAACATGATTCATGCAATTTGTATTTTGATATTAAAATGTCATCCTAGGAATAGATCTTTTCAGCATGATTGCAGTGATAACATGAAGTATTATATGAAGCATATTAATGTTGTACCCCACACAGTAAGTAAAGTAAATAAAGTATTTAGAAAAAAATGTGCTTAATAGATTCCTTGTGTAATGCATTTCAAAACCTATTGCACATCTTAAAATTAGAACAGATCTCTAGAAAAAGATAGCCCCTCTATCTTGGGGCTCTGGATTGTTGTTTGCAATATTCCCCTGCAATGAGGCCCTTGGCTGTGGCTGTCCAGAAGCTGTTTGACATTCCTGTCCTAGAATGCGTACGACTTCATTCAATACTCTAGTAGTAGGCCACACAAACTCTAGACATGGTGCATGACTAGGAAACCATGATAATAATAGGTAAGTTCTTGTTAAAATTGGCACAATATACAGATATAGCAGAAAGTTTGTGTAGACTGTACATTCTTTGGTCCACTGGCAGGAACTGTAGGTAAATAAAGAGAGCTAGACAATGACTACAATTTGTGTATTAGTGTTACCTGAATTTGCAATAAATGCTTTAAATGGTTCTCAATGTCTCAATATTCAATACCCATGAAATATCAGTAAATAACAATAGGTGACAGATTGGGCTAAACATAACCATAAACTGCTTTCTCTTTCTCTCTCTCTGTCTCTTCTGTGTGTGTGAGTAAAATGGAAAGGAGGATGTGTTCACATAAAGTTACACAGTCATCAAGAAGTGAAATATAACAGATCGTACAGTTCTAATCTGTTTGAAAAACACACGCTGTACTGCTTGTGGTTAAACATGTCTGCACACTACTAAGATAAAAAAAAAGGGCATTTCATTTCAGTCGAAATAGCAGTTTAGAAAATAGCTGAATGATATATTGGTTATGTTTCAGAGACAGCCTATAATGAGAATATTTAAACTCACTCGCTCTCTCTCTCACTCACACACACACACACACACACACCTTCTTAACAATGTGTTGAGTGAGACAAAAATAAAGCTGGGCAGCATAATGTTTTTTATGCGAGTACGAGGCATCTGTATTAGACAACAGAGTGAATGTGCTTATTTCTTTAGTTTTTGGCAGAATCTGCCCTTCCCTTTTTGCCCTAAGGGTTAAATGAATTCATCCAAGAGAAACTGATCACAATTACAACTGATTTATATAAAGCAGGGAGTTCTCAGTTCTGGTTATCCACTGCCCTCCACAGTTTTGCATTCCCTGCTCTCAAAGCACCTCGTTCAACTCATCAACTGATTATCTAGGTGTTTGTGTGTTAGCTGTTATGTGAGCAAGGAAAACTCTAAAGTGAGCAGAGCAGTGAGTTCCCAGAACTGGAGCTGAATGTGCACTTGACTATCAGGGATGTCACACTGATGTCAGAAGTATTTTTTATTATTATTTTAGCTTTTTTTTTACAACTCAAAATAATAATAATAATAATAATAATAATAATAATAATAATAATAATAATTTGTAGTTATACTGTATATTTATTATTAGGTATCTAGCTAGAGTGGGGCATCACTACTAATCATCACTATTAATCAGTTAGAATAAACCATTTTTTGGATTCTTTGCAGTTTAAAATCTACATGATACACAATGAAAATGCAGTTAAATGTCAAGTGTCTGCAGGTTTTACTGTTCTTGTTTTTTCCAATACTTTATTCACTTCTGAATTAAAGCCCTTTAAGGGCAATATCTGTTCCATAACAGATATTACTGAACTGATTCAAGAAGTTCAAACAGGTGAAAATTACTGAAGTATGCTAAGCAAAGTAAGGAAGCACAAGGAGTAAGTAAATAAAGCAGTAAAGTAGTAATAAATAAGTAACTAAGTAAGGTAAGTAAACAAAATAAGTAAATAAACTAAGTAAGCACAAATAGGTCTAAGCATGAGAAAGACAAACACAGTACTGCAATTTGTTAATACTGATTTAAGTATCTAAGCACAGCGGTACCATCGCTGTATCATTAACGGCCCCTTGACGCTGTTTCCTGTTTTTATAGTTAGAACCAGTCCCGAAGACCGGAAATACCGCTGTCTTTACGTAGCAAAGGCCTTCTAGGGCTGTACAACCGCAATACCCGGATGAGACGGTTGTATCTGATTTGTCGACCCCCGGCGTTGCTTTAACGTATATGTAGTTCATAAACCAACCGAAACGAAAATGGATACCATAAAGGACTACAAGTCAAAGGTTTGCTTTTTGAAACAGTATTAAAAGGTTTAATATAGCGATACACGGTTCAGTTTAAAAACGGTTCCGCTCCTATCACGAAGCTCAATCATTTAGAAATGTACTTCCTTCACAATACTGACATATAGTTTATTTACATATATTATAGGGATATTAAAAAGAACATAAAAGCAAAATAAAAGTGTATACAGACAAAATAAAAGTATAAATGTTTGTATCAAGCCATTTTTTTTTTCAATATTATTTAAGTGGACTTTTCTTTTGACACAGTTAACAGGTTAGCCTGCTAGCCGTGTGTGCTCTAGGCAGGTACGCCTAGGTTAAACAAAAACATTTAGCACAGTGTGTATAATAGTGTGTATTATGTGTATAACTGGCTTTTCAATTACCATTTGTTGGTAATATTCATATGGAGCGGTACTTGCCAGTGCTTCTTACCTTGAGCTAGTTATCTTTTTAAACAACACATTTTTGGTCATGTGACTGTTGTTTAGCTGATCTGTTAACTCAGTCTGTGCTTCTGTGGATGGTTCCACATGGATACTTTAAAAATTTCCACTTCCCAAAACAGTCATTCTTTCTTCAGTGGACAGTCTCACCTGGACACTGTAGATCTGTCCTACAACTCCTGCTGTAATCATAAAGACTGTGATGGTCATAATGAACATCCTTTCAACATGGTATAGTATAGTATTGTAGTATACAGCAGTAGCAGAGCAACGACACTGAGTGTGGTTTCACTCTCGACTATTTCAATAAAAGAGTTCATTACCCGAAGCTTTTCCTCACCGTGCACACTAGTGACATCTGGTGGTCAGAAGGATGCAGTGCAGATAGTAATCTACTGCGTGCTGGTGGAGGCTGTAGTGGGTTTTGGGGTTTGTGCTCAAAGCGCAACAAAGGCAAAATGTCCTTATAGCATCCCTCTGTAATAGGTTACATTTATAGTGAACCTATATTTAATCCAGATCTAGTTCATCTCCTACCACATCGCAGACACATGAATGTGGGCTTATCTGAACAGTAAAATGTGAGAGTTTGATTGTGCATGCTGGTTTTGCCAGTGAGATTATTAATATAAGTTTTTTATACACAGACATCCTCATTTGTTGTTATGAATTTTTCTCCTGAGCAAATTTAACCAGAAATTCTATACTATCAGCAGACATATAGAGTAGCAATCACTAATGAGCTCCTATTATTTTCAAAGTATGTTTTTTGGCAATATGGACTTAGAATGGAACATATTAGGTATGAAATAATATGAAAACATATTAGGTTTTTGGCTTTTTTTATATATATCAGATAACTAATGTTAGCAGTAAACATATATTGCATTTATAATCTTCTCTAACCTGCACTAGCATTGAGTTTGTTTTCCTGACAAGTCATTTGCCAAGAGATGGTTAAGCTGAAAATGGGATTTTTGTCTTGTTTTTTTTTTTTTTTTTTTTTTTTTTTTTTATTTGTCCCCATAACTCTAATTTCATTGTCCTGCAGAAAAATCCAGCAAGTCTGACCAGCTACCAGCTCCAAAACACAGGTTGAGCTGCTCAGACTGGTAGATGGAAACAGTTTCTAAATTATTGCAACAAATGCAACATCATAGACAAGTTGTTCTCTTCATGACCCTCCATACCTCTCTTCATCAATCAATCAACTGAACCAGTCAACAAGCCTGATTTCAACGCCTTATGACCAGAGTACCCCAGTCAGCTCACATTACCTAACCATGGCCACCAGTCCACTGCCACCTGAAAATTCCTCTCTAAGGGTCCTCTAGTTTCTTCCTTAACCTGAAAAGCAAAACTACCCACACTACTCATATAACCAATCAATGCCTAGTATACTTCTCTAATGTCTACAATACAGCAAACCCTCAGCTGTGGTCAGCTAACTGATGTCTTCGCTCATCTACCTTCATGAGCAGCACTGATTAAGGTTGTATGGGGCCTCTTTACATCCTAACTAGCTTGTTGAAAACCAAACAATAGTAGATTAAAGCCTTTAGGCTCCAGTGTTGCTAAATTACATTTAAAGTAAATTACAATTAATGCAAATTATGAATTAAAAATGTTAGGAAACAGGTGTAGCAAACAGGGTGGAGGTGCAGTTTTTATCTTGTACATATGTAATGTTATGAATAAGTCACAGTCATTAAATAAAAAATGAGGTGAAAAGATTTTAGCTAATTTTGATTGCTACCTCCAGAACCTCTATTGACTCCTACATTTTTGGGTCTTGCAGTGTCAGGACTCAGTAATACAATAATAACATAATAAATAGTTGAACCAAACCCTCTGACTTCCATTTACTCTTTCTCTTAGGTCCCCCAGGAGGAGGAACTTTAGCTGCCGTCGCAGCAGGTGAGTGTTGTGGATCCCACCTTCTTTTTTCCTTCATCAATTTTAACTAGATGTCTAAAATGCTTGCTTCTTCTAGATTTATAAACAGAGAAAGAAGAAGGCACAGGTCTCTGTATCTAGAAAGAAATCCTTAACTTTAAGTCTTTCTCGAGATTACACAGGTTAGTTTGCACTGTTACAGATTAATCCTTCTAGTGTAGTTATAAGAAAACATTAAGTTTTCTGTTGAGTAAGAGGTTTGATTGTGTTTGTTGTTGATTGTGTTTTTATTTCAGTCATGCTCCAAATTCTCATTTTCTTTAGTCACTCCCAATCTGTGGGTTTTGTCCATGAGTAGGATGTGTCCCAGCTCAGGTTTTGGAGAACATTTGTGTCTGTCCTTCAGACTGACAGGAATGGGTGTGTGCAGGTTTGTGTGTGTGTGTGTGCATGTGTCTGCTCATGTGCTTTTTTTTTTTCTTACTTGCTAAATAAAAGACTTGTGTGATGTCCTCTTTTCACTTCCTCTTTTCTTCTCTGCTCTGTAGAGTTTCTTGTCCAGTAATATTATAACCATAAAACTTATTTTGTCATAAAACTGGTTTTGCGTCCTTTATTCTTTCAATAAACCCTATTTTTTCACCTCTATTCTTCCTAATTATATTTTTTTTATTCACCTCCAGTTAAGGATTGAGTTTGATTTGCAATATTGTTTATTCAAAAGAATTAATATGGTACTTGATTGTCACTGTTATGTCAATGTAGTACATAACTAATTAAATAATAATAGTAAATAATTCATATTTCAATCTGCACAGTATTAATATTTCAATAAACTAAACTTAAAAACAGGCAAACAGCATCATCTACAATAAACACATAAAACTGCTGCAACTAGGTGGCAGTAACAATGCACAACATTTGGATTTTACTGTTATACACAGGGCTGTAGTCAAGACTGCCACTGTCAGAGAGATTGTTAGCTGAGATTGAGTCAAGACCATGTCTTAAGGGGGCTGAAGGCCAAGTCAAAAATAAACATTAGCACATATGCAGTAGGCATGATTTCTGAAAATGAACTTGGGCAATGCATATTTTGTGGAATAATAGCTAATCATGGTGCAAAATTATTTAGCATATGGGTTTTCATGTAACACAAGGATCTAAGGCCTTACTTTCAAAAGTATGAGCATTTGAATTTAGCTGATTATGTTGTTAAAGTGTGGGGAAAGTTGTACAATTGAAGCACAGTGGCTTCACAGTGAAATGGGAAATGTAATGATTGTGATAAAAAAATAGAGTTAGATAGCAAAATTAACAGCAAACAAAAAAGATGTTCTGAAACTAAACAGAAATGAAACCGTAAAACACCAGCGTTACAGATACACTTTAAGCATTTCACACATAAAACTGGTCAACACTTCTCTTGCATCTGAAAGAACCTCATGGTTTACTCATAGCACAAAGTGTCAACAGCACAGGAAGTTGAAAACCATGTTAGCAGCAAAGGAGGAAGCTACACGTTGGGCAATAATTAGTAGATGCAGCACCACAAGAGCCTTTAACAACTACCATCTTCACTTTGCCGAAGGACATGTAGAAGTGAACAGTTTCCTAATAAACATCTATCGAAGACATCCGGGGTAGGTTGCAGCATGGTTTCCTTAAAGAGCTTTCAAGAACATATGTTTACTGGTAGAAAATTATAGTAGTTTTATGTGAATCTGTAGATCAATTTCTGTAGCTGTAAATATTAGCTTATGTTACATCTTACATTCTAACACATATAACACATCTAACATGTATAACAACTACAAAATCCATACCATGATATATACCATGATATTTTATGAAATAGAATTTATGTGTTTAAAATTACAGGTCTACAGTGCAGAACTTTCTTTAATTTGAACACTTATGTTGATGTAGTGAATGTCAGGAAAGACCTTTTTCCTAGATGACGTCTGCTTTGATGTAAGCTTTGTTTTAGCATTAAGAAAGGTCCTAATTAATGATTTGTGTATGTCAAATAGTTTTAAATGTGATAAGCATATTGCTTTAATTACTTTAGTTTAGGCAAGATCTTGAATTGTCATACTACTCCTTATCCAGCACCAAAATGTTGATAGGTAATTTTCCTTTATCTAGCAATGCCAATGTCACATTAATGTAACATGGAAACACCATGTTGATGAATATGATGTATATTATTCATGTTAATTATCACATAGCATAATTAAACTTTTTCATAAATTGAACATTTTAGATATTACTCCATCCACAGATATTTCATTTTATCAGAACATAAATCTAGCAAAACAGAAATGCTTCAGATTAAGTATGAACTTCTGCATCAGGGGCCCTCCACACCTCCCAACTCCAACCCCCACACACATCTTGCATTTATATTGCTCCGCATGCATTAGAAGAATGAGTCATAAACTTAACCTTAAACACTCACGGGTTTCCATTTGAAGCATAGTCTTATAATGCATTATTAAAGGCACCGCTGAGTAGGCACACTTATTTTTATGTGATTACAGGGCAAAGTGTGAAGAATCATGTCAAGCAGAAAGTCTAAAAAGAGCCAGAAGCTTGGCTCCTCTAGGCGTTACAGAAATCGTAACAGAGAAATTGAAGAAAAAGAAGATGGTGAAGATGGAAATGAGGAGCACGACAGTGAGCAAAGTCAATTTCAGACAGTTTCTGAAAACCAAGCATCTAATGAGTCTTCACTGCTTCATTCTGATCAGCCAGTTATAGCTTGCACCAACCCAAACACTTCAGTCTCCGAACTTTCTCCTCAGCCACAGTCACAGGATTTCAAGGATCTATTGGCACAAGCTGAAGAAACACATAAGAAAAGAAAAATGGGATCAACTCGCAAGAGCAACAGAAACTTTAAATTTGAAGGAATTTATGAAGATGAAGCAGAACACAGAGTACAGCTAGGCGAAGGTGTTAGTGATAAGCAAGGAGTGACTGTAGAAGCATCCATAAAAGAGGATGGGGGCAAAGAAGACCAAACAAGTCTATTGGACTGTGCACCTAGTCAGGCTTCAGAACATGAACGCTCCATCCTAGGAGGGAAGCATTTGGCCCCTGGTACAATCATGCATAATGAAGACGATCACAAAAATGATGAACACCAACATGTAGAAGCAGCCCTACAAAGTAAATCCATGGACATCTCTTCATCTGAACTTAACCAATCCAAGGAGGCAGAATTCAGTCAAGATTTAGTATGTACCTCACTTGATTTCTGTATTGTCACACCAGCCGAATGTAATGTTCCACTACAGGAATTAGGTGAATCTTTGCAAACATATCATCAAATGGACACTTTCAGTGACCCAGTAGCCTCCTTACCAAACACCACAGGCCAGAAAAGCAAGATAGACACAACTTACACACCTCTTAATGGAAACAGAGTAGAGAGACAGGATGTTCAAATGTCTCTGAATAGCCTAATACACAATGATAAGCCATCTATGGCCAAAACAATGGATGATCAATCCAGTTTAAATGTTATCATTAGAGACAAACAAGAAGATAAACACGAAAGAGAAGATGTAAACACACTGGAAGGTTGTAGTGCTGAAGATATAGGACAAGATGAAGTTACTGGAGTACAATCAGCCTCTTTGATAAATGAACATGAGCATGGGACTCCAGATGACAAAGTGGCTACAGTTATATGGCAAAATGTTAATACCAAAGCAAGCACAGAAGATGAGAATATAGTTGACCACTGCCTTGAGCATAAGGATGACACTTTAAAGCTAACTAAGGAGAGAATTTACAAGTCTAAAAGTGCAGAGGACATTGACGAGTATAAGGAGGTAAGTGTGGCTGGAGATAGAACAGATAATGATTCAGATGAAGGGGTGGCTGCAACAAACCTAAACCAAGCAATGCAGCCAGATAGAAACATCATTTCACCCCTAAAACTGAAAGATGAAGAAGTAGGAACATCTTCAGACCAATTCCTTTCATATGAATTCAAATTTCAGTGTGACAGTGAAATTAAATGTTACAGAGAAGAACAATATGATGTTTCTGAGGCCAGATGTTGGACAGGGGAAAGCAGTGCAGAAGAGGACATAGCTAAAAAAGACATGGTGGACATGTGTTATGATGTAGAAGAAAAATATAGAGAGATAGGGACAGAGAGAGAAGTGGAGAATGATGGCATGCAAGCTACAACTTCTAATCAGTTATTTTCTAAAGTAAGTTCAACAAATATGTTAGATTTTGTCACTGAATCTGAACTAATTCCTGCTGAAACTCTGTACGGGGAAACCGCAACCAGCAGCCAGACATGCAACCTTCAACATAACAATCCAGGGGAATTTCCAACTGAATTGGAGATGCAGTCAGAGGAAGGAGTTTGTTCTGATCAGGTGCTTGATGAAGTAATCAATGATAGATCTGAGTTTTTAGACATAGAAAGTGAGGTTATTGAGGAGGAGAATAATGACATAAAGGAAGAAATAAATGCTGGTTCCACAAAAGATTTTACCAAGGAGGACTTTATAAGAGTGAATGATGAAAAGGATGGCATGTCCACATTTATGAATGAGCGTGAAACGGCATCAGTCATCACAAATATACAAGATTATGCTTTTACAGACCAGGCATCCATGGTAGTCGAAGAACATAGTATTGGGAGTCCTGATAAAGGAAGTGGCAGCCCAGTTCATGCTTATCCTACAAGTGACCCAATGGAGATCATTCCTGAAACACAAGTCAAATTAGACATGCAGGTGTATAATGCCATAGGTTTACCTGATCAGAAGCAAAACATGTCTGAAGAATGTCTAGTAAATCCAACAAATACAGAATCTGAAGCAGAGCAGTTTGAAAGCACATCTCGAATTGTTTACATACAGGACTCAAGACAGGGTCAGGATGATGCAGTAGCAGAAAATGTTAGATTTAGCCCCTCTGAGAAAAAACAGATAGATTCAACTCAAAGGAGTCTTAGTGGACTGATCTCAGGAGGTGACCAGAAAGACAGTTTTAAAACAATGAAGGAAACCATGCAGGTACAAAGCTCAGAAGAGAGTACACCAATGTCAGAGGATGGAACACTCAGCCTCTCTCCTGAAACATGTTATCCTCAGTCCTCAGAGTCATTGAATATCATGGAACCTGAAGCAGAAAAAATGGATGAAAATGTGATTAAAGCTGTGGTTAAAAATGAGAACACATACACTTCACAAGAATATAATGAAACACGTCAGCACATCTCAACAGAAGTTGTCAACACAAATCAAGAATGTAGTGTACTTGACAGACAGGGTGAGGAAACAGTAGTGGTAAAAAATATTTGCAGAGGGCTGGATACCACACATGTAGTATTATCAGATGTGGTTGATACTGAGGTCCTCAACATGCAAAGCATAACAGAAGTGGTTGAAAGTACAGCACGAAATGAAGAAGCAGTATGGGAGGGAGACAAGGATGGTCAACGCATATCATTAGAAAATCTTCATCAAAATACTTATCCAGATTTGAAATTAGGACTGTCCAAATCATCAGAATGTACTGAGTTTGTTACTGATACAATAAATACCGATCACCTCATAACTTCTGCTGAACCTATGGATGCAGCTGAAATAGCTCAATTGTCAGAGGAAAACATCCTACAAGCCACCACTACTGCTTTTCATGAGGAAGCTTGTATGCTGATTAGCAAAGACAGTCACAGAAGAAAAATGGGATCAATACACAGGACTCTTGGAGGAAAGAGAGAAGAAAAAGATATAGATGAGGATATGTATGGAGAGGAGAAATATATGGCTTTTACAGATATATCTACGTGCTCACAACAATATATGTATTCTGAATTATCCTCTCAAATTTTTTTATCCTCTCAAACTACCATCGAACATTCATCAGCTGCAACAGAGCATGGTGATTTCAAGGAAGATGATAGAAATAGCGTAGAGACTGTGGAAAAGACAAATGCAGAAATCCATACGCAAACTCAGACTAAGAAAAAGAAGAAATTTGGATCAACACGGAGACCCCATGGAAGACACCAACCACATGCTGAAGGAGAGGAAGGAGAATGGAAAGATCCAGAAACTACAGAAGAAATTGAACATCAAATAATAACTCAAGCTGCTACTTCAAACCTGCTCACTGAACCACAGAATACTATGAGTGAGGTGACACTTGACATCCATGATTCACCAATGACAACTGAACAAAAAGAAATCATTAAAGCAGAAGTTGAAATCGTGACTGAAGGGATCGATGCGTCACTTGCCATATTATCACATGAGGTTGATCAGATTCACACTGTGGTCTCTGACGAGGTAAGCAATGCAGAAGGACTGACTGATATTATAGAGCAACATGAAAGATCAGGAGTGAATGAGGAGAATGTTGCCGAGTCAACACTTTTGTATGAGCAAGAAATGGAACCAGTCATCACAAAAATACAGGATGATGCTTTCACAGAACACGTCTCCCTAACAGTCAAAAAGCATGGTAATGGGAGTCCTGATAATGAACATGTTGCCAGTGAAGTTAATGTTTATAATACATGTGGCCCAGTGGAGCTCATTCCTGAAACACAGGCCATGTCAGACATGCAGATGAACACGGAACATATTCATGCAGTCGTATCTGATCAGAACCAAAACATATCTGAAGAACATCTAGAGAATCCAACTAACAGGGAATCCGAAGCAGAGCAACTTGAAAGCACAAGCCCATTTGTTCAGATACAGGAATCAAAATCATCTCAGCTTGATGTGACAAAAGAAACTTTGGAATTTAGCAGCTCTGAGAAAAGGAGGAAGATAGGTTCAACTCGAAAGAGCCTTAGAGGGCAAATCCCTAGAGGTGACCAGGAAAACAAACTGGAAGCGATAAAAGACAAAGAAAACATACAGGAACAAAATATGGACCAAGAAGGTACCAACACTGGGGAAATCGAGGAAGAGAATGATGATACAAAGGAAGAAATAAATGCTGGTATTACAGAAAACTTAATCAAAGAGGACATTACAACAGTATGTGCACAACAAAATGTGCTTTGTGAATTATCCTCTCAAACTACTGATCTGGGTTTATCTGCTCTCGAACATCCGTCACCTGCAACAGAGCATCCTGATTTCAAGCAAGATGATGGAAATATTACAGAGAATGTGGAAAAGACAAATGCAGAAATCCATACGCAAACTCAGACTAAGAAAAAGAAGAAATTTGGATCAACACGGAGACCCCATGGAAGACACCAACCACATGCAGAAGGAGAGGAAGGAGAATGGAAAGATCCAGAAAATACAGAAGAAATTGAACATCAAATAATAACTCAAGCTGCTACTTCAAACCTGCTCACTGAACCACAGAATACTATGAGTGAGGTGACACTTGACATCCATGATTCACCAATGACAACTGAACAAAAGGAAATCATTAAAGCAGAAGTTGAAATCGTGACTGAAGGGATCGATGCATCACCTGCCATATTATCACATGAGGTTGATCAGATTCACACTGTGGTCTCTGACGAGGTAAGCAATGCAGAAGGACTGACTGATATTATAGAGCAACATGAAAGATCAGGAGTGAATGAGGAAAATGTTGCCGAGTCAACACTTTTGTATGAGCAAGAAATGGAACCAGTCATCACAAAAATACAGGATGATGCTTTCACAGAACACGTCTCCCTAACAGTCAAAAAGCATGGTAATGGGAGTCCTGATAATGAACATGTTGCCAGTGAAGTTAATGTTTATAATACATGTGGCCCAGTGGAGCTCATTCCTGAAACACAGGCCATGTCAGACATGCAGATGAACACAGAACATATTCATGCAGCCGTATCTGATCAGAACCAAAACATATCTGAAGAACATCTAGAGAATCCAACTAACAGGGAATCCGAAGCAGAGCAACTTGAAAGCACAAGCCCATTTGTTCAGATACAGGAATCAAAATCATCTCAGCTTGATGTGACAAAAGAAACTTTGGAATTTAGCAGCTCTGAGAAAAGGAGGAAGATAGGTTCAACTCGAAAGAGCCTTAGAGGGCAAATCCCTAGAGGTGACCAGGAAAACAAACTGGAAGCGATAAAAGACAAAGAAAACATACAGGAACAAAATATGGACCAAGAAGGTACCAACACTGGGGAAATCGAGGAAGAGAATGATGATGCAAAGGAAGAAATAAATGCTGGTACTACAGAAAACTTAATCAAAGAGGACATTACAACAGTAAGTGCAGAACAAAATGTGCTTTGTGAATTATCCTCTCAAACTACTGATCTGGGTTTATCTGCTATCGAACATCCATCACCTGCAACAGAGCATCCTGATTTCAAGCAAGATGATGGAAATATTACAGAGAATGTGGAAAACAGAAATGCAGAAATCCATACACAAACTCAGACTAAGAAAAAGAAGAAATTTGGATCAACACGGAGACCCCATGGAAGACACCAACCACATGCAGAAGGAGAGGAAGGAGAATGGAAAGATCCAGAAAATACAGAAGAAATTGAACATCAAATCATAACTCAAGCTGCTACTTCAAACCTGCTCACTGAACCACAGAATACTATGAGTGAGGTGACACTTGACATCCATGATTCACCAATGACAACTGAACAAAAAGAAATCATTAAAGCAGAAGTTGAAATCGTGACTGAAGGGATCGATGCATCACCTGCCATATTATCACATGAGGTTGATCAGATTCACACTGTGGTCTCTGACGAGGTAAGCAATGCAGAAGGACTGACTGATATTATAGAGCAACATGAAAGATCAGGAGTGAATGAGGAGAATGTTGCCGAGTCAAAACTTTTATATGAGCAAGAAATGGAACCAGTCATCACAAAAATACAGGATGATGCTTTCACAGAACACGTCTCCCTAACAGTCAAAAAGCATGGTAATGGGAGTCCTGATAATGAACATGTTGCCAGTGAAGTTAATGTTTATAATACATGTGGCCCAGTGGAGCTCATTCCTGAAACACAGGCCATGTCAGACATGCAGATGAACACGGAACATATTCATGCAGTCGTATCTGATCAGAACCAAAACATATCTGAAGAACATCTAGAGAATCCAACTAACAGGGAATCCGAAGCAGAGCAACTTGAAAGCACAAGCCCATTTGTTCAGATACAGGAATCAAAATCATCTCAGCTTGATGTGACAAAAGAAACTTTGGAATTTAGCAGCTCTGAGAAAAGGAGGAAGATAGGTTCAACTCGAAAGAGCCTTAGAGGGCAAATCCCTAGAGGTGACCAGGAAAACAAACTGGAAGCGATAAAAGACAAAGAAAACATACAGGAACAAAATATGGACCAAGAAGGTACCAACACTGGGGAAATCGAGGAAGAGAATGATGATACAAAGGAAGAAATAAATGCTGGTACTACAGAAATCTTAATCAAAGAGGACATTACAACAGTAAGTGCAGAACAAAATGTGCTTTGTGAATTATCCTCTCAAACTACTGATCTGGGTTTATCTGCTCTCGAACATCCGTCACCTGCAACAGAGCATCCTGATTTCAAGCAAGATGATGGAAATATTACAGAGAATGTGGAAAAGACAAATGCAGAAATCCATACGCAAACTCAGACTAAGAAAAAGAAGAAATTTGGATCAACACGGAGACCCCATGGAAGACACCAACCACATGCAGAAGGAGAGGAAGGAGAATGGAAAGATCCAGAAACTACAGAAAAAATTGAACATCAAATCATAACTCAAGCTGCTACTTCAAACCTGCTCACTGAACCACAGAATACTATGAGTGAGGTGACACTTGACATCCATGATTCACCAATGACAACTGAACAAAAAGAAATCATTAAAGCAGAAGTTGAAATCATGACTGAAGGGATCGATGCATCACCTGCCATATTATCACATGAGGTTGATCAGATTCACACTGTGGTCTCTGACGAGGTAAGCAATGCAGAAGGACTGACTGATATTATAGAGCAACATGAAAGATCAGGAGTGAATGAGAAGAATGATATCGAGTCAACACTTTTATATGAGCAAGAAATGGAACCAGTCATCACAAAAATACAGGATGAGGCTTTCACAGAACATGTCTCAAACTTGTCACAGAGCATGTCTCAAACTAAGAAAAAGAAGAAATTTGGATCAACACGGAGACCCCATGGAAGACACCAACCACATGCTGAAGGAGAGGAAGGAGAATGGAAAGATCCAGAAAATACAGAACAAACTGAACATCAAATAATAACTCAAGCTGCTACTTCAAACCTGCTCACTGAACCACAGAATACTATGAGTGAGGTGACACTTGACATCCATGATTCACCAATGACAACTGAACAAAAAGAAATCATTAAAGCAGAAGTTGAAATCGTGACTGAAGGGATCGATGCGTCACTTGCCATATTATCACATGAGGTTGATCAGATTCACACTGTGGTCTCTGACGAGGTAAGCAATGCAGAAGGACTGACTGATATTATAGAGCAACATGAAAGATCAGGAGTGAATGAGGAAAATGTTGCCGAGTCAACACTTTTATATGAGCAAGAAATGGAACCAGTCATCACAAA
The DNA here is from genome assembly GCF_027358585.1 of Pangasianodon hypophthalmus. Lineage (NCBI taxonomy): Eukaryota > Metazoa > Chordata > Actinopteri > Siluriformes > Pangasiidae > Pangasianodon > Pangasianodon hypophthalmus. The sequence goes on from NC_069711.1 coordinate 15,962,362, forward strand.
AATACAGGATGATGCTTTCACAGAACACGTCTCCCTAGCAATCAAAAAGCATGGTAATGGGAGTCCTGATAATGAACATGTTGCCAGTGAAGTTAATGTTTATAATACATGTGGCCCAGTGGAGCTCATTCCTGAAACACAGGCCATGTCAGACATGCAGATGAACACAGAACATATTCATGCAGTCGTATCTGATCAGAACCAAAACATATCTGAAGAACATCTAGAGAATCCAACTAACAGGGAATCCGAAGCAGAGCAACTTGAAAGCACAAGCCCATTTGTTCAGATACAGGAATCAAAATCATCTCAGCTTGATGTGACAAAAGAAACTTTGGAATTTAGCAGCTCTGAGAAAAGGAGGAAGATAGGTTCAACTCGAAAGAGCCTTAGAGGGCAAATCCCTAGAGGTGACCAGGAAAACAAACTGGAAGCGATAAAAGACAAAGAAAACATACAGGAACAAAATATGGACCAAGAAGGTACCAACACTGGGGAAATCGAGGAAGAGAATGATGATACAAAGGAAGAAATAAATGCTGGTACTACAGAAATCTTAATCAAAGAGGACATTACAACAGTAAGTGCAGAACAAAATGTGCTTTGTGAATTATCCTCTCAAACTACTGATCTGGGTTTATCTGCTCTCGAACATCCGTCACCTGCAACAGAGCATCCTGATTTCAAGCAAGATGATGGAAATATTACAGAGAATGTGGAAAAGACAAATGCAGAAATCCATACGCAAACTCAGACTAAGAAAAAGAAGAAATTTGGATCAACACGGAGACCCCATGGAAGACACCAACCACATGCAGAAGGAGAGGAAGGAGAATGGAAAGATCCAGAAACTACAGAAAAAATTGAACATCAAATCATAACTCAAGCTGCTACTTCAAACCTGCTCACTGAACCACAGAATACTATGAGTGAGGTGACACTTGACATCCATGATTCACCAATGACAACTGAACAAAAAGAAATCATTAAAGCAGAAGTTGAAATCATGACTGAAGGGATCGATGCATCACCTGCCATATTATCACATGAGGTTGATCAGATTCACACTGTGGTCTCTGACGAGGTAAGCAATGCAGAAGGACTGACTGATATTATAGAGCAACATGAAAGATCAGGAGTGAATGAGAAGAATGATATCGAGTCAACACTTTTATATGAGCAAGAAATGGAACCAGTCATCACAAAAATACAGGATGAGGCTTTCACAGAACATGTCTCAAACTTGTCACAGAGCATGTCTCAAACTAAGAAAAAGAAGAAATTTGGATCAACACGGAGACCCCATGGAAGACACCAACCACATGCTGAAGGAGAGGAAGGAGAATGGAAAGATCCAGAAAATACAGAACAAACTGAACATCAAATAATAACTCAAGCTGCTACTTCAAACCTGCTCACTGAACCACAGAATACTATGAGTGAGGTGACACTTGACATCCATGATTCACCAATGACAACTGAACAAAAAGAAATCATTAAAGCAGAAGTTGAAATCGTGACTGAAGGGATCGATGCGTCACTTGCCATATTATCACATGAGGTTGATCAGATTCACACTGTGGTCTCTGACGAGGTAAGCAATGCAGAAGGACTGACTGATATTATAGAGCAACATGAAAGATCAGGAGTGAATGAGGAAAATGTTGCCGAGTCAACACTTTTATATGAGCAAGAAATGGAACCAGTCATCACAAAAATACAGGATGATGCTTTCACAGAACATGTCTCAAACATGTCACAGAACATGTCTCAAACTAAGAAAAAGAAGAAATTTGGATCAACACGAAGGTTCCATGGAAGACACCAACCACATGCTGTAGGAGAGGAAGGAGAATGGAAAGATGTGGAAGATACAGAAGAAATACAAATCGTAGGTCAAGCAGCTAGTTCAAACTTGCTTACTGAGCTACAGGATGCTATAAGTGAGTTGTCACTTGATATCCTTGAACCATCCTTGAGAAATGAGCAAGGTATCGAGTGCACTGAAAATGAAAGTGCCAATCAACCAGCATATCCTACTCATGGCCCAATAGAACTTATTCCTGAAACACACGCTAGATTAGACATGCCAGTTGTATCTGAACAGTACCACATGATGTCTGAAGAACATCTAGAGAATCCAAAAAACAGAGACTCAAAACCAGAGCAATGTGAAAGCACATGCTCAGTTGTTCACATACAGGAATTAAAACTGGCCCCGGATGAAATGGCAACACAGAATTCAGGACATTCAGGAAACTCTGGGAGAAGGAAGAAGATAGCTTCAACTCGAAGGAGTCTTAGAGTGATAAAGGAAAAAGAAAACATCCAGGAACAAACAACAGAAGAAATTACATCAACCTCAGAGAAAGATCATGCACAAGAAAGGACATTCAACTTAACTACCGAAATATCTCATCAATCCATACAAACACATTCTGAGCCACTAAACATCATAGATCCTGAAGCAGAAAAAATGAGTTCAACTTGCAAGAATCTTGAAGAAGGACAAAGTAAACAGGAAGCATTGCAAAAAACTAAAGATATGAACCCAAGATATGCTGGAGACATTGATAGAGAGCATTTAAAATTAGTAGCAATAGAAGACTCAGTTAACCCTGATTCAATCTTTGGTGACACAAAGACAAGAGTACCAGAGTATGAACCACAAATTCATAATAATCTTGATCAGTCAGAAGGCTCCCTTCTTAGTGAGATAGAGTTTTACCTAAATAAAAGTTTTGAATGTACCCTAAATACTACAGCTCTTAACCCTAATATATCAGAATTCTCAGAACCAATGTCTGAGGTGTCTCTTCAGCTACCATCATCTCAGAACCCTCAAATTCACATGGAACCGAGCTCCCCAGCAAGAAGGAGAAAAATGGGGTCAAGTCGCAAGACGTCTAGAAACAAGCATGCAGAAAAAATATCCAATGAGAGTGGAGGGTCAGAACAGGAAAAAGAGAATTTGGACAAGAATAATGCTAAAAATAGTGAACCTAAAAGAGAGGCAAAGACAGTTAAGGAAACTGTCATGGCAGCAGGCACAGAAGACATGAAAGAATCGGTTGAACTCATGTCTGAAGTTCAAGCTCTCTCTCGAATAAATGAGAGTAGTACACAAGAAACAGGGCAACTGCTTCCAGAAGGTAGGCGAAAGTTTGGGTCCAGACGTACAGCGAAGGGAAGAAGTGGTCTAGGTGCATTTACACATGATGATTATGAGAGCAACCAGAAAAAAACAGATGATCAAGTGACTAAGGATGACTCAAGGGTATGCATGTAATATCTCTATTAAATTGTTTACGATTAATTTGATCACTTTTTACTTATTTACAAATGTATATTCTTCTCCACGATTTATTTGTTTGAATTTAACAGCCTGTATTTCACAGGTCTCTGATCCATATTTCATCTCGGAACCAGAGACTACACCAATCTCTCACCCAGTCTCTGAGCCAAGGTATAGATGAAACTTCTCTGGCATTTTTTTTTTTAACCACATTTCCAAATGCCTTAACTCTAATCAATCTTTCTTTATTCTGGCTGTTATGCACATTATGGATATTGCTAAATCATCTGAATTGCACACACTGCAGGGACTGCCTTTGTTGTTTGTTCATTCATGTTCTGTCATTATTATCATATGCTTTCTGTATTGTTTTTCTTCTCCAGACCAGAAATTGAAGAGGTTAGAAAAACTGTTGTGAAAGATACAAATGCATCTACCAAAGCTGGCGTTGTTGTAAACACTGGAGGAAGACAGAAAATAGACTTTGATCAATGGAATGAGCAACGTGAGTACAGAAATCAAGCTCCTGCAAAAAAAAAAAAAAAAAAAGTAGTTCAGGCTCTGGGGGTACGAAGGGGTAGGAAATGGTGTTGTGGTAGGAAGTGGTGTTAAACAGCATGTAGCAACCTAAACCTACTTGTGTAGTTCCAGATTTTGGACTAGCGATATATAACGTTGTGATGGTGGGAAACAGCAACGTGGGCAAGACGTCCTTTATAAAACGTTTACAGAGTGGACAATTCACCCCAGACTACGGTGCTACTATTGGTGAGCCTGAGCATTTCGTTTAAATGCCTTGTAACTGTTATCTATAGATCTGAAACTGTGGCCATTTAAATGCGTGCCTTTGTGTATTCAGGTGTTGACACCTTTATCCAGACTGTTACATTTGGTAGTAGAACAGTTAAACTGTATGTGTGGGACACAGCAGGTCAGGAGAGGTAAGATAACAACTGACAAAGAATTCATACATGAGTAATTAAAAATATCCAGTGATTTTTTAAATTATTAATTTATGGAAATGTCATAATCAGGTATCACAGCATCACTAGGCAGGTCTTCCACAAGGCCCAGGGGCTTCTGCTGATGTATGATATCACATCTTCTCAGAGTTTCCATGCTGTTCGTGCCTGGATCTCCCAGGTTCAGGTTAGTTTACCAATGTATAAAAATGGAGAAGAAAGGGAGGACAGTAGCCCATTAATAGTCCATTAATGTTTTGGCATAAAAATGTCACTGAGGTTCATTGAATTAATCTTAAAAACTTTGAATTCCTTAAATAATATAATGTGCCTTTCCATAAACATTTCATTGTCATTCAGAATGTACAATCTTCAAGTCATCTCCTCCCTCCATTAATTATATATAATCCTGCACAGGAAAAGGCTCCCTCTGATGTCATCTTGATGTTACTTGGCAACAAAAATGACTGTGCTCATCGAGAAGTCCAGCTACAGGAAGGGGAGGATCTATCAAAAGTACAGTGATACAAATACTGACCTTGCCACTTATCAACTGTGTATACATTTGATTAATATTGATATGTCATTCTTAACTAATAGTCTACTATTTTAGTCTACATAAGAACATTGCCAAGCTTGCATGAAATATATTAATTTTGCAATTGTTTCAATTTTTAACCAACACAGGAGTATAACATTCATTTTATGGAGTGCAGTGCTGCGACTGGTGACAATGTGTCAGAATCTCTGAAGACTCTAGCATGGTAAGGCAAAAAAAAAGTCTATCAACTCAGTTTTATCATTTTATTATAAAACAACTTGCTCACTCTTTGTGTGTTTCTTATTATCACAAGGTTATTGGTGAAACAGAGAGTGAGGAAAGATGAGCAACATACAACATTACAGCCAAAGCCACAAAATAAGAAGTCAGGTTGCTGTTGAAAACACCTTCGCTGTATACACACACACACACACACACACACACACATACACACACACACACCTATATCTTTGTCCATACACTTTATCAAATATATGTGTACAAAATGTGTAATAGTATAGAGAATATTATAGAATGTTCACTTAAAATATTTCCATTGTCTTCATCTATTCTTATCTATTTTTGGCAGGGCATGCATTATTTAATTAACCTATTTTTACGTGCTTTGTGCTGTTCCATGAAACTGAACAATTCTGATGAAATCTGGTGGATTAATGATTACTATTACCTTACATTACTGTTTCTTTTTGTATTATGTACCTGAATTCAGTGCAGGCTTGGATTCAGGTCAGGGCAGAAAGTCTTTTTATAACTGCATTTAGCAATAAATCATGTGAAATATTGGGTAATATGCTGTATAAACTTTGTGGTGTTCTTGGAAGGTATTGGCCAATATGAATTGAATATGAAACCAACTTAAATTAAGCTGAAATGGCTGAACTGAAATTAAGCTGAAGAACAAAAATATAATTTATCCCAACCCTGTAATAATTCACATAATTACACAATGTGCGTCTCTATGAGGATGGACCCCACACACACAAAATGGTAAGAATACACAGGCTGAGAAGAAGTACAAAGACAATGAAGAAAACCTCTGCTGCCCACTGACTGGTTTGGACCCCTGTCACCACTAGAGGGCGGTCAGAGGGAATCAGATAGGACAGGTTCAGCATATAGCCCAGAGTCCAGCCTATGTCAGTGTCTGCCACCTGTAATGTAAACATCACCAGTATTTATATTCTGAGTTTAAGATCTGAAATTAAAATTATTTTTGTCTTATTTAACAGTAATGTACTGTATTATTATATACAATAAACCAGTGGCATTGATACTGTAATAATAAATGCGTAGATGCCACCATGTACTGCTGCACTAACACAATTATGATACGATGTCTGCCATACTGATATGATTTTCTGTATTGCAAACCTGTTTTTGAAAAGAGATTTTATCCCAGTTGGTCTCGAATTTATATCCTTTGAGGAGAATAACCATGATGTAATGAGCTGAACAACAGTAATCTCTGAGGTACTTCTCCTTCACCGTTGGATATTCTGCCACAAGCTGAAAAAGAGAAGCAATAGTTGTAAGAATTATAAGCTTTACCATAAGCACTTACACAAGATTGCTGCTTTTTCTATGCCCACTGGTAAACCCACAGAATGTTGAGAGATATGATTACTCACTGTCTTCCAGGTTTTGTTGCAGTAAGACTCAATGGTGGAATTAACATGAGACAACGAAGCCCTTGGTGCAAGACCAAGGAAGTCAAAGGTATAGAAGTATGCAGAGAATGCCTGAAATGGACAAGGAATGGATTTTTTATATTGGTGCATAAAATTGCAAAATCATTGTCCTATGTCAGTCATGCACACTCTTCAGTTACTAAATAATCCTTGCTGTAGGTCATGGGTGCTCAACTATTCCTATTCTAACCTAATACACTAAATCACCAAATCTGATGAATTTACTCAGATGTCTTTATTCAGGGAAATCAAGAATCTGTAAATGTTCAAATTGGCACTTAAAAGTATCAATTGAATAATAAATCTAGCAAACAAACAGAAAACACTCACAAAAAACTCTCCATTGACAGGAGGTTGGTAAACTCCATCAAAGCCACAGTCTGGGTAAAGTGAACAGTTCGTCACATCTACAATCATCTCTATCAGTGACACACACAGTGCAGAATCACCAGTTCCAGAGAAAGTGACCTGTTCCAAGGGGTCATAAGGGGTCGGCTTGACCACACAAGGAGAGTCGTAAATGTCCCCCAGCTTTACCGTCAGATTGTAGCCTCTGTGGTAGCATGGATGCTTGATAACAGAAGAGGGACTAGTAGTCTAAAAGGAATAAACACACACAGATGATCTCAGCTTATTATAACTGTAACATGTATCAGTAACTGAATGCTTTAACATTTGAATGCAGAGCACAAATTCCGAGTATGGGTCACCATACTTGGCTACACGTCACTTCACTATCACTATCACTATCACTTCAAATGATATTCCAAACAGTCTTGTGTAATATTCAAGCATGCAAAAACAACTCATTATATAAGTGTTCGAATATTAAATAGTATGAATATTATGAATTACGATAAAAGTTTAACATTATACCAGCAATACAAGATAGAATAATAGTATATAATAATAGAGTGGTCTACTATTAATAGCATTAATCTTCACACTATCAAAAGGTACATCAGGCCAAGAATTTATTGTCTGGTCAATGTATTAACTTTTATTGTATGTAATGCTTGTTTGATGGCAGAAAGAATTCTTTAGAGGCAATTACAATTACCTAGTTATTTGCTATAACTGCACTATAATTATAATAAAAATCTGAGCACTAACCTTCTGAAGATACGCCTGGAGTTTCTTCAAGGCTTGATCTTTGCCATAGCACAGGTAACTGTGTGTATACAACTGGTACCTGTAGTTATAGAGCTGGAGGTCAAAAGCAGACTGTGGGTCTTTAACTGGATCTCTTGGTATGAAGGAAATCTGAGTGGATGCACCACCTAAGTCTAGAGCTCCTAAAATATTCCCAGCTTTAGGGTGAATCCATTTACCATCGAATGCATACTGTTTTGAAGGAAAATAGTTTGGAATTATGGATTCATGTAAATATCATAATGATATCCAATCATTCAAGTTATATTATAGATATAAATTTTGTACTTGTCCTAAAGAAACCCTTACCTTAATGAAGCCCTCCAAAAGATAATTGATGGTGATCCAGCCATAGGCCCCCTCCTCCATACCAGTGATAATTCTGGCCCCACGAAAATCAAAGGGATAACTTTGTATAGTTTTGGCCACCTCATTAAGTATTCGGTCTGACTGAGTTTTGTTTTGTAAACTGTGGAATATAGTAATAATGATAGATATTAGATGTGATTTTTTTTTCCTATATGGCCAAAGGTTGTGGACACCTGACCATCACACCCATATGTGCTTTTTGAACATCCCATTCCAGATTTAGTCCCCTCTTTGCTGTTATAATAACCTCCACTCTTCTGGGAAGGCCTTCCACCAGATTTTGGAGTGTGGCTGTGGGGATTTGTGCTCATTCAGCCACAAGAGCATTAGTGAAGTCAGACACTGATTGTGGATGAGGAGCTCTGGGATGCAGTCAGCATTCCAGTTCATCCCAAAGGTGTTCAGTGGGGTTGAGGACAATGCAAATGCACAAGTCACTTGCGTTCGTCCACCCCAACCTTGGCAAACCATGTCTTCATGGAGCTCACTTTGTGCACAGGAGAACTGTCATGCTGCAGCAGGTTTGAGCCGCTTAGCTTTAGTAGGGAAATTGTAAAGCTACAGCATACAAAGACATCCTATACAATTGTGTGTTTCCAATTTTGTGGCAACAGTTTGGAGAAGGCCCTCATATGAGTGTGATGGACAAGTGTCCACATACTTTTGGCTATATAGTGTACATTAGCTTTAACATTACAGGGATTCGTTGACTTTAATCTGATTTACATTTGAATACAAATACAGAGTTTTATTCCACAAAGAGACAAATAAGAATCGCTCAACAAAAAGTATAAAACTGTTACTTGGTGTACATGTTCTCTGTTGAAAATTTCCGTAGGTAGAAGACATATTCCAACCAATGAAGGAATATAATCTTTAAATTGTCTTAGAGTAACAGATGGCAACAACACCACAACGCTGTTGAATTTTCAAATCTGACTGGTCAGGAGGTGCTGATTAATATTTTATAACAGCATGGCTCTGGCAATAGTAACGAATACAAGACCGGGTTTGTCGTTATAGGAAAATAATTAACAACCGAGTGGTATGTTGTGGCTCAAAGTTTTTTCAAAGTTTTTTGTTCTTATAACAATGATTAAATTTTTCCCTTCATTTTCTCCCAAATTTGGTCACCTGCCAATTCCGATCCACTGGCCACCCATCACACAACAGCCAAAATCATTATTTCAAACTACCGCTCATACTGCATCACAGTGCAGCGTAACACACTCAGACGAAAGGCTAGTGTTGCTGTGTGATTGACAGGGGAGAGAGAGTATGAGAGAATGCCATCCCTCCCACCCATAGAGCATGGCCAATTTTACTCCTAGCTACAGTTGGCTGTGGCCTCATCAAAAAAAAAAATTATTATTAATTAAAAAAAATGACACATCATACTTTTTTTATCAGTATGTATAGTATACTGCAAAAAATTATATGATACCTTAGCACATTAAGATATCTTGAATAAAAGAAAAGTTATCTAATATTTCTCATTAAGAGATTATTATATAACAAAGATAATACCATTAAACCTATTTCTAGATAAATTTACTAATTTCAAGCTTAAAGATGCCTTATTCTATTGGCAGGTATTTTTGCTTCTTTCTAGAAATAAAAGCTTGAAATAAGAATTATTCTGCCAATAAAATAAAACATTTCCATTCTTGAAATGAGTAAAAAAAATCTAGATATGTGCTTAATAATCTTATATTTGTTTAAAAATAATCTAATAAAAGGAAATAGTTGCCTATATTCAAGATATTTTTAGTTACATTTACTGTACATCCGTGAAACAACTTCCTGTTATCACTTTATAGCAGCTATAAACAGCCGTTCCCTCACATTCTCTTGAAGTTACTAAGACAAAAAAGGCAGCTTGTTTATATGTTTTTCTTTGTTAAATGTTATTATAGAAACAATAACATATTAGAATTACCTTTCATTCAAATTAGTAATAGGAATTGTTAGTTACTATGGATATAATAACAGTTAATTCCAGGGGACTTGTATGGTGGACACACCATATATAAGTCTAATAAGAAACATTAAAAAACATGCAATTTAACAAAGAAAAACATATAAACAAGCTTCATTTTTGTCATATTAACTTATTAACAATTAACTATTAACTATTAACAAGAGAAATTATAGCTGCTATAATGTAAGTGACAACAGGAACTAACATGTTTCAGGGATGTTCCACAGCATTAAATGTACTTATATACTGATACGTTTAATTATTTTTTTTTTTAAATCATTGCTATAAAAACACTTGAGGCCATGGCACACCACCATGTTGTTGATTATTTTCCTGTAACAGACTGATGACATAATATCTCTCTCCATGGCCATATTTCTTTACATTTAGATATTGTATAATGTTCCAAGACATTATTTAGAATTTTTACACCTTTAACCTGCATGAAGTACGGTATACAGGATGGGCACTGTGCATATAATTTCAAAATATCAAAATAGAGCCCATCCTTCCGTAAATATATAACAAGACAGACTGGATTCTATTTGTATGGCATCAAGACATTTGTATTTGTCTATGCCATGTGTGCATCTGTAAACAGGGTGACAAAAAGTGATTGGCCTGTCTTTTTGTAGTGTTTTTGAGCTGAAGACTTCTAGCACAGTCTATATCCAGGAGCCCTGGATTTTCATTACGCACCAGGATGTGTATTTTTAAGCCACTGTGAAGGTATTGTCAGCAAATGGCAAATCAAGTCACTACAATGGCACTGTATTGACATACAATACAGTTGTTGCTTAAAATATCACCAATCAAGATAACATGCAGATGTTCACATTTTGAATATGTTTAATATAGTCAACCATAGCTATGCTAAGTCTAGTACTGACTGGATAGATGGCATGTCAAGAGTTTGGCAACAGGAAGCGTTCTCTAGGTTTTATAAATACTTTAAATTGCTACTCTTTACATTTGGATTTGCCAACATTTGCAGGTGCAGGAAAAGCCTACCCAGTCTGCACTCTGTTTGTAAAAACGTTTGAAAAATGTTTTGTGTTTATAATTACACGTACACTAATTGCATTTTAAAAAACAGGAAAAAGCAAATCAAGTGTTCAGACGAACGTGCTGTATAAATAAAGGTGACTTGATGAAGTGACTTGCCTTTTGTATGAAGAGTGGCATATGATCATTCCTTTAATTCTTACAAATTAAAATCAAATATACCAAAGGATTAATAAGGGAGAGACTCTCACCTGAGAAGCCTCATGCCTGCTGTGGCTCCCAGGTAGACAGGAGTTGTCTTTTGCTGACTTGCAGGGACCTTTGCCATTGCAATATTCAAGCACTCTCTTAAGCTCTCTCCAGCGCCGGGAGGATTTGTAACATAACTGGATATACCATCACCTAAAAAACAGAGAATTGTGCTCATCCATTATTTTTGCTGCATTAGTATGACCACAGATCGGAAACTGCAGCACCTTTCGAAGTACTGTAATACAGGCAAAAATAAACGGCATCCTTTTGCTAATAGCAACAGACATTCTACCAATCAGTTTCTACCTTTCACATCACAGGTCAGAGTCTGAGAGACAATTCCTGTGTCGTTTTCTTTGTTCCCTGGCCATTGATACAGGAAGAGGGCTGTGTGTGAGGAACCTGCATCAAACACCATCCCATACTGAGGAAATCAGACAAAAGCAATTAATTCACTTACTTTTCCAAATACTAAGAATCCTTCCTTACAGTTAGAGCTTACATATAATGGTGTAATGTAATTTAATGTTAAAATGAATACTTTGCACCATATGACTTATGTTCATACAAACAAAATAAGGTTTAACCTGTGTTGAGTACGGCAGTTCTGCTTTCTGACGATTAACAATGGTGAGGATTAGAACGATGATGGTCATGCATGTTATAGCTACCACTGCAACACCTAGTAGCACAGGTTTTAAATGTAGCCTCATATCTCTGTACAAACACACACACACATCCTGTCAAAGCTGGGGTAAATTCAGGCAGAAACATAGAACAATAAATGACATACAGTATGTGTTAATGATGAAATTCTATGGCTTTTAAAGTATTCTGTCAAAACATTTGTGTCTATATACAATGTTTTGTCCTTTTAAATATTTGATCATTAGTTGTAACATACAAACAAACTTGGACTCCACAATGACTCAACTATGAGTTAACTATTAATCCTGAGTACAAGAGAACTATGCTAGTAAAATACTGATAGGAATGTTGAATGGCACGTCAGTGACAGAATACAGAGAAAATAAATCTTTGCTTACCTTGTGTAAAACTGTAGTCTTCCCTGAGTGATACGACAAAGCACATTCACACTAGGCACACTTGGTGCAATAGGCAAAACAACACAATATGCTGTCACACCTTCACTTCGAACATCTTCTGGCAAATGAACCAATGCTTCCTCTTTCCCAGACTGCTTCCAACTAATCACACACTCATGGACATACATGCACACACCCTGCTGGTTGCATCAGGGTAGGAGTATTGCCCCTATTATATCCAGAAACATATCCACTTCATGCATGAATTATTAGATTATTAAAGCACAGTAGTTATAGTCTGAATAATCTAAGGAAAAAAACTATTTTTAACATGTAAAAAACATGTAAAAAACATGTAAAAAAAAAAAAAAAAAGCTTGACGGATTTTACATCTAACAGTTATATACACTACATACTACATACTATATACCAGTTACGTACCATCTTAGTTGTAATGATACTGCTGTGTGTGGGGTTTTTTTTTTTTTGTATTTTTTTAAAGGTTATCAGAAAAAGCTGAGAAATGTGTTTTTGAAAGAAGAAATGTGTCATCAATTAATGGGTTTGAGAATGTACATGTTATGCAATAATGATGCAGAATTCAAAATATCTAACTGAATATTTCATATATGTATTCACAGACCAGATACATTTTCTAATTCTTGTACTGAGCAGAGCCATCAGGCATGTTAGTCTTATTTCTATAGTGATAGCTTTGATTTGAAAAACAGTTGCACAATAATCTCATATGTCCTTTCAGTCAACTCACCTCAGGATCCCTATTAACATTCCACAAAAGGTTTCCTCCTACTTGTGTACCTTCAACACAAAGAAAATTGTAATCTCCTCCTGTCATGCTCAATTATGAATTACCACTGAAAACAAGGGAATAGTGAGAAACCTATCATACATCAGATTAAATTTCCCATATGAATACACTAATCAGCCATCTAACTGGTGTTCTGAATCATGCAATTATGCTTTTCACAGAACACACATGGAAACACACACAGACATTCTTGAAAGCCTTATCTTAGAAATAATCCTAGCACACACAATAAATAGAAATTCAACGCTTAGAAAGGTTTGCTGAAGTCATTATAAAAATAGTCTTATTTAACAAACAATACACACAATGTTGCGTTACCTTACTTTCACACTTAATGATACTCCAGGTACTCCAGGTAACTGGACGCCAGTGTTCCAGTCAGTTCTAACGTGAGATTGATCTGCTCTCCAAACATTAATTCTGTGCTAATTTAAACTGAGTTGTTCTTGAACATGAGCAACTGTTTAATCAAAAGATATTTTAGAAAACCTTGGAAGGTGCTAAAGACATAAATGTGTCATGAAAACAGTTCAAAAGACAAGTTATTGCAGATTATTTACAAGGACTTCAGCACTGTTGCTGTTTTTATCAGTGTATTTGGCAAAGATTACTACAAGGATACTTCCCAGAATCATTAAACAAGTGATAAAAACATTAGTATGACAGGTAAAAATCCACAGGCATTTCTTGCACATTATGACTGTGTTCATTAAAGAATAAATAAATGAATTTGCTCTTCAAAAAACACTGCTGCCTAAATCAAATTTGATAAAGTTAATCTAAACTTTAGGGTGGTCAAATTATAAATTTATAAGTTAGCCCACCTTGCAAGTAAAAGCTTCAGTATACCACCCTGGCCTGTGATTTGGTTGCCTGTAAATCTATAATTGAGTATATTAAACAGTGTTAGCTAACATAATGTAAAAACATTTCGAACTAGTCTGCTGGTGAAGTGCATGAACACAGACATTTTTTTAAAAACAAGCATAGGATAACAAAAACTAAGTCATTGGCCAATGTTTTAGCTCTGAGATGAGGTGATTTTGTCCACTTTATTTTCCCTTTATATATTCCACTGCCACTGGTGACTGTTATTTATAGCAAGAGACTTATATGACAGTGATGTATTGTATTTTTTATTTGCACATACCTGCATTTTCCTGATTTTGAAAAGATCTTCCATGCCCATTATTTAATCCATCTTGTAAAAACCAGATCATGTCTTTGCCAATGTATGTAGTGAAGCATGCAGTGGGTTTGAGAAGCATGTGTTACAGATACAGCATCAGAGTGTGTCACACCACCATGAAGAGCATTAACTTTAAACACACATAACAAACAAAGACTTTGGTCAATAAAGAGTAGGGTACATGTCTGCCAGGTCAGTACAAATAAAGACCCAATAGCCCACACACAAAATCTGCTTGTCTTGAGCTACTGATTCTTTCAACCCAGACTTTAGGTAAACCTGCATTGCGTATGGGAGAAGTCAACACTGCTGTGCAGAATTTGTCTTGAATGGGTTACAACAGCTGAAGACAATGGTGGGTGTTGATGTTCTCAGCTAAAAAGTGTCTCCAGTGGACACAAGAGAATCAAGACTGGACCACTGACGAGTGGATAATAAGTAGTCTGGTCAAACAAATGCAAATTTACCTTTGGAGGAAGAAGAGGCAATTGAATCCAAACCGTACAGCTGTTTTTTTGTTTTTGTTTTTTGCAGAAGCTGTGCAATTCATTCATTTCCACATGGTACGTCCAGCACTGTGTAGAATCCATGCTTAGGCAAATGAATTCAGTAGGTCAAAGAAGGCCAAATACACTACTAGATATGTGTACTTAATAAACAGTGTATGTTTATTAGACTCTTCTCTGTTCTGGCACCTAGGTGGTGGAATGAACTTCCCCTAGATCAAACAACTGAGTCACTGGCAGTCTTCAAACAATGTCTAAAGGCTTACCTCTTCCTAAAATACTTAAATTAGCACTTAAAAAAGAAAAAAAAAAAATTGTACTGTCTGAGTGCTTGTTACTATATTACCTCCCCAACAGAGTTTTTGGACTGATGGTATTCTTAGTTTGTGACCTAGTTAACCAGTATCAGAATGTATTTTTTGATAGAGACTTCAAAGCACTTTTGTAAGTTGCTCTGGATAAGGGCGTCTGCCAAATCCCTTAAATGTAAATGTAAATGTAAATGTTAGGACAGCTTAAAACACTTTATACCTAGTCTTGGCTCCTACAGATCCAAAAAGGTCAAATACAAACAAGCAACAATGCAATGCACTGTAATGTATTTAATTAGATACTATATACAAAATACGGTTCGTATTAACTAAAAGTGTCATTATCTATGTAAAAGTACTAACCCTAGATAACTATATCACTATTAATTAATATTTCATGGAATACTCAATATTTTTTATTTTATTGTAGCATATGGTTAGTCAAATGGAACATTACATTTTAAGTATCATTTTAATGACATTTACATTACATTTAAAAAAATACTGGGGTGGTATTGTTATTTCTTTATCAGGTTAAATAGCAGGTGAGGGTGTGGTTTAGTGTGGATCTGCACTTAGAGGAAGGTATTTGGGGACATGCTAGAGGGATAATTACTAACATTGCACACCTGAGCCCTGTTGTCCTACGCTTCTTTATGTGATCTCTCTGTCTCTGTCTTCTTCTATCCCTGAGCAGTGATCTGTATTTGTGTGTGTATATGTATATGTGGGTATGCATTGCTCATAGGGGACCCAAGCAGAATGCATCAAGCAAGCTGGTAAGCTGCAACGTTTATTTGTTTTGCAAAAAAAAAAAAAAAATCACTTACTGTCTTCCTACCATACTAAGGTTAGGCAGACAGTAAGTGGACAAATAAAAAAGCTAAATGTCGAAAATAATGGTGCAGGATCAGAACGTTAGGTTACGTATGTTCTGTGAACTTTGTATAATTACCTGGGTTCCCCATCACTCGGAATCTAGCCAGACTCGGCAAGAAGGTTCCGAAGGAAATGCAGACTATTATTGATGGCATTTTATAGTATCATATAGTCACCATATGACTTTGTGTTAAAGGTCTCGAGATGTGTCTTCAGGAAGGTATCCAGATGTCAAAATACCACCCCTGGTAGTCAGAAGGGGTAAAACAGAACAACTACTTCCTGAGTAGTTGTTCTCCCACACACACATGCTGGAAACGAGTAAAAGATAGTCATTCAAAGTCTCCATCTAGGTGTATTCTTGCCTTAAACCCAGTTTTTCTGTGATAGTCTGTGGATCCACCAATAGCCTGAGTAGGATGAATCAGCTCCTGAAGATGAAATGAAATGAAGTGTGATAAGTTCCAAAGTCATATCGTGGTAATATTAAACATGAAAAAACACTTAAAAATCAACCACATTAAAAGAATGAATTACAGCAGAGGTGGGTAGGAGAAAGAAAGGAATAAAAACTATTCCCAGCTGACAGTAGTGCAAAAGAGTAACAATATAAGTTGCTGTAAATGTAAACATAAAGAGTAGCAGCCAAGTACAAAGATTATATACGGTATATAATCAATATTTGTAGCAGCAGAAATTGAATATGGAGATGTGCAAAAATAAGGAGTAGCAGCCAGGTAGACAGTATAAAGATTATATACGGTATATAATCAATATTTGTAGCAGCAGAAATTGAATATGGAGATGTGCAAAAATAAGGAGTAGCAGCCAGGTAGACAGTATAAAGATTATATACAGTATATAATAAATATTTGTAGCAGCAGAAATTGAATACGGAGATGTGCAAAAATTGCAAAGAGGATGGGGTGATGTTCAGTTGAGTGTGTGTGTGTGTTTTCAGTCCAGTCTCTGAATGTTGAGGAGTCTGATGGCTTGGGGGAAGAAACTGTTGCTCAGTCTGGCCGGAAGGGCCCGAATGCTCAGTACCATTTGCCAGACGGCAGGAGGGTGAAGAGTGTGTGCGAGGGGTGTGTGGGGTCTTCCACAATGCTGCTGGCTTTGCAGATGCAGCGTGTGGTGTAAGTGTCTGTGACGGAGGGAAGAGAGACCCCGATGATCTCCTCATCTGTCCTCACTATCTGCTGCAGGGTCTTGCGATCCAAGATGGTGCAATTCCCAAACCAGGCAGTGATGCAGCAGTTCAGGATGCTCTCGATAGGTGAGGATGGGGGGTGAGAGATGGGCTTTCCTCAGCCTTCGCAGAAAGTAGAGACACTGCAGGGCTTTCTTTGTTATGGAACTGGTGTTGAGGGACCAGGTGAGGTCCTCCGCCAGGTGAACACCAAGAAATTTGGTGCTCTTGACGATCTCCACAGAGGAGTCGCCGATGTTCAGCGGACAGTGGTCACTCCGTGCTCTCCTGAAGTCAACAACCATCTCTTTTGTTTTGTCCACATTCAGAGACAGGTTGTTGGTTCCGCACCAGTCTGTTAGCTGCTGCACCTCCTCTCTGTATGCTGACTCGTCGTTCTTGCTGATGAGACCCACCATGGTTGTGTCATCGGCGAACTTGATGATGTGATTCGAGCTGTGCATTGCTATACAGTCGTGAGTCAGCAGGGTGAACCACAGTGGACTGAGCACCCAGCCTGGGGAGCCCCAGTGATCAATGTGGTGGTGTTGCAGATGCTGTTCCCGTTCCGGACTGACTGTAGTCTCCCAGTCAGGAAGTCCAGTTGCAGAGGGAGGTGTTCAGGCCCAGCAGGTTCAGCTTTCCAGTCAGGTGCTGAGGAATGATTGTGTTCAATGCTGAAGTGAAGCCTATGAGCAGCATTCGAACATATGTGTCTTTTTTGTCCAGGTGGGTGAAGGCCAGATGGAGGGTGGTGGTGATGTCATCATCCATTGAGTGGTTGGGACAGTATGCGAATTGCAGGGGAGGGGGCAGCGAGGGGGCAGGGTATATTAATAATAATAATAATAATAATAATTATTATTATTATTATTATTATTATTGTTGTTGTTGTTGTTGTCATTTTTATTGAGATTATTAATAATAATAATAATAATAATAATAATAATAATAATAATTGATCCTTTTAGTTACTGCTTGGATGAATGTAGATTGCAATGGATGGGCTGCTAGGCCATCACAGAGCACCATGCACACATACAATTCACACCACGGGCAATGTGGAAGAACATGCAAATCTCTGCCCAGACAGTAACCTGAGCTCAGGATTGAACCAGGGACCCTAGAGCTTTGAGGTGGCAATGCTATCTTGGAAGCAGCACAGAAAAAGCAAAATGGCCAAACACCAGCCTCTTCCAGTGTCAGTGTTACATACAGCCTTGGATCAGTGACAAATTCCTGTGTTCAGATAAAGCTGGGCATGATCTCCAGCTTTATTTGCATATAATGTTCTGCTCATGTAGTACTATATAACCAATCCCTAGCCCATTAACCCAGGTTTTCAAACAACACACGCAATCTGTGATTCTCAGGTGCATCTCTGGTTTATTGTGGAACAATGGTAGTGATGTCACATCAACAGTTGTCCACTAATTAATTACCCTTTCCTATACAGCAGCCCTGAAGTCAAACTTAAACCATGGAAATTTCCATGACTAACAGAGACTATTGCCCTCAGGGGTGAAGGTGAGACACAATCTTGAGACTATGGCAACTCAGTGGTGAGCTTACAGTAAGGGAGAAGAAGGAACATCTGCCATAGTGAACAATACACAAAGAAATCACAATACAATCACAAAAAAATCAATAAAATTTGATCATTCTGATATAGCTGTTGAATATGCCTCATCTATTGTACATGCAATAAATTAATGCCAGCTTAGTGGTCCTTGTCAAAAAAAATGAAAAGAAAAAAAAAGATGTGTGTGTAGGTAACTTTCAAATTATGTCACTGCATAATAGCTTAGTCACATATTACTTTTTACAGTAGTATGATGTTTGAAATGTGTAGTATGCAACTGACAATCGCTCTGTATTATTATAAGTGTTAACTATGTAACTTTTTGTCCTTTTAGTTTTTATGTCTACCATGATTTCCAATGACACATTTGTACAAAGAATTTGTAATAAATTTTTCATTTAATTTTTGCCACCAGCTTGTGTGTTTTTAAATGGTCGATTAATACCATGATACAGTGAAACCGTGATATTTTTAGGCTAGGTTATACTGTAAAAATTTCAAACTTTAACACCCCTAGTCAGCACTCATCACTTTCATGCAGGCTATGGGAGAGAAAGCCATGACAGCCTCCCCACTCCTGTCAGGTAGAGTCTAAGGAGGACAATGAGGGAGACAGTGAGGATGAGGAAAGAGAGAGGCTGCAACTCTCCAGACCATCACAGCTCAGCTGTCATCACCTGAGGAGAGCCAGAAAAGCCCAAACTGACAGGGTTGCCAGGTCTGTGGCCAGCAGCGACACTGGACCCGACAGTGCCCATCGCCCTCTCCTGTCAGCATGGCCGTAACTACCTATGCGTACACAGAGGTCAAGACTTTGGTAGTTTTGAAACATTTTGTTTTTTTACCTCTCATGTGGCCTATCTCCAGTTGTCAAATTCAATATGAAAACAGTAGCATGCTGATAATGTGGTGGCATAACTGAATACACTATGCAGAAAAACTTGCTTTCCACGACCCAATCAGCAGTGATGGCTGACCTGAGAACAGTTGCCGAGGATGCTTGAGGTTTGTTCATAGACTTAGTCAGACATTATGTTTAGCATGCAACCATAGTTGAGAGATACGTAACACACATATTATAGTACAAAAATCTGACAGCTATGATATAAATGTGTGAGTATATGTGAGAACATATAAATGTGAGTGTGTGTGAGAGCAACTGGTTTGTAAAATGCAAATCTCAATTTGGTTTTCTTTGTTTTTGTTTATTAACTACTAACTATTGTATTAATGGCATAGTATCATGTATTGGACAGCACAGTGGTGTCATTGTTGCCTTCTCACAGTTCCAGGGTCACTGGTTTGATCCTGAGTTTGGGTACTGTGTGTGTGTGTGTGTGTTTTTTTTTTTTTTTGCATGTTTTCCTCTGGATTCTCTCCTCCCACTGTCCAAAAACACACAGATAGGAGAGCTGGCTACATTAAATTGCCTGTAAGTGTGAATGTGTGTGTGCAGGTTGCACTGTGATGGACTGCCATCCCATCCAGGGCGAATTCTCCCACCTCGCACCTACTGCTCACGGGATATGCTCTGCACCCACCACGACCCTGACCAGGATCAGAAATCAATAGGCTGTCTTGTAAACCAAAACAATGACACATTTCTGCAATGTGGACCTACACTACAATTTTAATCCTGTTTCTAAGTTTAATCCTGTGTGTAAGTTCTGAGACAAGGCTGTTGGGAAACAAGCTGGGATGGCACAGCCCCTTCAATACACCATATGTTCCACCTAACCTTAGGGGAATGATGGGTATGGAGTGCCATGTCCTGCTGAGGGACAAAGGGTAAGCATGCCCTCAAAGTCAGCCAGCTGCTGGGGAGGAAGGAGACTCGGACCACACTTTTACATCCCCAGAGTGACGGTTTAGTGGAGCACTGGCCACTCAGTTGGCTATTCTGACTACAGAGCATCAGCAAGACTGAGGAAGCCTACTGTGGGCCTACTGCTGAGCAGTTCAGGAGGTTGCACCCGGCAGCACTGATGATAAGGAGAAATCTCTGCACGTCTGTAGACTTGTAACTTAGTTTTAGAGCCAGAAACCTCTCGACTGCCTGGACTGGAGTACTTCTCCAAGCTGCCTGAAAGACATTTGTTTTGCTAGTCCACGAGCTAGCTCATTGTACTCTGCTAGTATACTTTACCACACCTCCGACCGGTAGAGGGCAGCCTTAAGCGCACAACAGCAGTAGTGTTTAACCCCGAAGGAAAACACACGCTGTGTGACACTTGCTTATTTGCGTGTGTTTTAAACAATGTGAGGTTGTTGTTTTACTTCATTCAGTTGGTAAACAAAAAGGAGTTAATGTCGTAAAAACAGCTAGTGTAATGGCTTCGCCAGTTGCACGCCTTTTTAGTAAACTAGACGGTTTGTTTGCTGTGTACAAACCTCAAGGAGTTCACTGGAAACTTGTCCGGGACTCGATAGAGACAAACCTTCTGAAAGGTATGAGCACTATGAGTCAGTTACTCTGATCTACATACTCCATTTACAGCGAGATCTGGGATGCAGTGGTTATTGCTATTCCTGCGACATCACATAATCTAATCTGTATTTCTCTCAATCTTTCTCTCCATCCTGTCTTTCTGCTGTCCCTGCTGTACTCACTGCACCTTCTGCTGTAGCGGTTAACTCGTGTCCTGCAGCCCCCCCGCGCTCTAAGGTCCACTTCCAGCTTTTACCGAGTGGAGAATGCAGCAGCTCCAGCCAGCTCACTGTCACCAAGTCCAATCTGCCTGCTCTGGCTGATCATCCTCTGGGTCAGACCCAGTTCACATCACTTCACATCATATCTAACCTGTGCAGTTCTTTACAACCCAGTCAAACTCCCTGTCTTTCCTCTTTGTCCAGTGACAGGACCAAGGTTTCATAAGATCCGTGTTGGAGTTGGCCATCGATTGGATGCATTTTCCTCCGGAGTATTAGGTAACACCATTTTTTAAAAAAAGTTATTAAGTATGTGTAATATGCTATAACTATGTGTAGCGTATTTACTTGCATTTTTTTGCTTATCCTCTGTGTTTTTCAGTTCTGGGTGTGGGGAATGGAAACACTGCCTTGGAGAGTCTGTACAGATCACATGTGACCAGGGTAAACATTAATATTAGTTATGGTATAGGTGCTTCTCGTCCCATCTCATCTCATCTCATCTCACACTCAGTCTGTGAACTACAAAGGAGCTTTCATTAAGCTTATAAAAACCCCATCCAAAGAAAGATGAGGATGAGGACCATCCTCACCCAGATGAGGATGGGGTCCCTTTTGAGTCTGGTTCCTTTCAAGGTTTCTTCCTCATATTGTCTCAGGGAGTTTTTCCTTGCCACCGTTGCCTCTGGCTTGCTCATTAGGGATAAATTCACATATTTACAATATATGGTGAATCCATTTATTTCTGTAAAGCTGCTTTGTGACAATGTCCATTGTTAAAAGTGCTATACAAATAAAATTGAACTGAATTGGAATTGAAAGTACAAAAGTTTGGAGGGGTTTTTAATAATTAACTCTAGTTTATGTTTCTCCAGGCATGTCAGAAAGATGCGTGTAAACTGCAAACTTACAAACATGCCTACGAAAAGCAATACTGTTTCTTAACTGTTGATGCTGCCTCAAGTCTGACTCCATTAAAGATTCGTTCAATATGAACAGAAGAGCTAGGTTAAATGTTTTTTTGTTGTTTTTTGTGATTTCCCTGTCTAGTTTAAATTTGGAATTTGAATGGAATAGTCATTGTATAATCTGCATTCTGCTCACAACACCCAGTAGCTTTTATTAATGTATTCAAATTTTCATGTAGTTTTCATGTAAACATGTATTTGAAATACTTTTTTAGATACTAGTTTAGATGGGAGTTTTGTTTTGGTGTATTAATTGCAGGAATACACACTGGAGGGGGAGTTTGGAAGGGCTACAGATGATTTCACTGACACTGGACGAGTTATAGAGCGAAGCACATTCGGTAATACTTGTTATTCTATCTTCCCTGAAAAAAAGTGAAGTAGACACTAATGAAACTACCAGAAGTACAGATCTGGTCAAATGTTGTTAACTAAACAGTTCAGCTATACCTGCTGGCATTTTACTTTTGACTTCTTCCTCTGTCATGTGTTATAATAGATCACATTACTAACGACAAGCTAGAGAGAGTGTTGGCCATGATCCAGGGAGCCAATCAGAAAGCTTTAATAGCGTAAGTCATTATAATCAGTAAAATGCCAAATTATACTTTGCAAATTTCACATTTAAATTTGTTATTACACAGCGCTTGCAATATGCAGTTCATGCATTGTTTCTCTCATAAATGTCTGTGTTTTACTCAGGTACTCTCAGGTGGACCTGAGCACTCAGGAGGCTTATGAGCTGGCAGTGAAGGGGCTGTTGCGCCCACAGGATAAAAGTCCTCCCATTTTAACTGGTTTACGATGTCTCAGCTTTAAACCACCTCAATTCACGCTGGGTAAGAGCATTGTTATCCATCTCTTAGCAGTTCACACTTCAGTGACTGCAGTACTATGACTAAAACTATGATCTTACTATGACTAAAAACCTTCAAAACCTAAAAAAAAAAAAAACCTTGACACTAATTCCTTGCCTGGTTAAATTTTAATGAAATGTGTGGCAGTTTTCTATCTGCTACAACTGTAGTGTGTGGGCGATTAGTACGATCATTTTGACATGTTTCCATGCACTGAGTAAGAACTGACTTACAATAGAAATCTAAGGCAAATTGTTAATAAAAGTGATGACATATGCATATTCAGAACAACTACACTAGCATGACAGAGACTGAGAGAATGTCTTACCAAAGCTGTTCTTAAATATAGTTTTTCTTTCTTTATATTAACACTGAACGAATATGGAAAAAAATTGGTTACTTATGCTTTCCCAAGGGTTTTGAGGTGTCCATGTGCCATCCACGTACCTACCGTATAACACATAAGCATAAATTCTTCTTTCTGAAAGAGTCCCATCTCTAAAAGAATGTATTTTAAAGATTTTGACCATAAGTGAATTGTGAATGAACAAGATTTATGTTTTTCCTCAACAGAGGGAGATGTTGCAGTAGATAGACATTAGTTTGAAGTATTCCTTTAACTTAATTTCCTTGAATCCTCTGCTAGTGATTTTCCTGCTAGTGATATCTAGTAAAGCCAGTAAGTCTTTATGCTTACCTCAGGTTGTTGTGTGTTTTTAAAATGCTTCAGAGGTTCAGTGCGTGAATGAAACTCAGCAGTTCCTTCGGAAACTGGTGCATGAGGTGGGGTTGGAACTGCGTACCAATGCAGTCTGCACCAAGGTGCGTCGCACACGGGATGGTCCTTTTAAAATGGAGGATGCTCTTACTCACCACCACTGGACTGCTGATGATATTATACCAGCTATTGCTAACTTTCGCCGTACTACCCGGAAAATCCGGAAGAATGACATTTACAGGCAAGTCGAGCAGTCAGACTCCACCACACAGACTCAAGACCAAACAAGGACTAGTACTCGTCAGTTAGAGTCTGTTAGCCAAGAGAAAGCAGGATCACTGAATCCTTCTTCAGAAATGTCTGTTGACTCCAGGCAATTCTAATGTCCTTTAATACTGAAGGTGGATTAAGACCCAGTTATTCCATGGTGGAGATCTGTGTTCTGACTATTTGTTAAACGAACCTTCAATATATTTATTGTTGTATATTGTTATATAAGAGGGTGAGTCAGATGAAAATCGTGCAACATTTAAAAAAAAAAAAAAAAAAAAAAAAAAAAACCTGGAATAATTTTTTTTCTCGAGCAAACCGAAGAGCTGGAACACTTGCATTGAACGAAATGGAGATTATGTAGAAGAATGTTACACTTTTGTGCCACTATTTACAATACACAATGCAAAATAAAAAGGAATAACATTCGTTTGACTCATATTATGTAGGAAAGACCTGAAATGCTGACCATTATTTTTTTTTTTCCAGTCACATTTGATGATTTTTTTTTCTTGTCTTGTAACTTTACACTTAAACCATTCAGATCTATTGAATGGTCTACCTGCAGTTGAAGATAAGTTTAGGCCTGTATACTTGCGCTCCCTGCCTGTGGTTTATGTACAGTATGGATGTTCTTTCCTGTGTGTGTCATCTTACTGTGTGTTGTATTAATGAGATAAGATAAACAAGACATTTGTTGACAGTGAAAGTGTTTGGTCTGTGATGGTTCTCTTGACATTTTAAACATTAAAATAGTTAATTATTAAAATGGTTGTGTTTTTTTTTTGGGTGGGGGGGGGTTTGATATTTAAAGCAACATGTATATTAATTCAATAACATAAAGGTATTAAAGTCATAGCCTATAGAGATATATGTTTCAGAAGCATATAAATAATATATCAGTAATATATCAATATGGTCACCTAATGATCACAGGATATTTACAATTACATTTAAGGAATTTGGCAGATGCCCTTTTCCAGAGCAACTTACCTAGTGGTTCACTAGGTCACAAACTAAGAATATCATCATTCCAAAAACTCTGTTGGGGAGGTAATATAGTAACAAGCACTCAGACAATACAATTTTTATTTATTTATTTTATTTATTTATTTATTGCTAATTAAAAGTGCTAATTTAAGTACTTTAGGAAGTCTTTAGACATATACAGTTGAGGTCAAAAGTTTACATCCCCCTTTCAGAATCTGCAAAATGTTTATTATTTTACCAAAATAAGAGGGATCATACAAAATGCATGTTATTGTTTATTTAGTGCTGACCTGAATAAGATATTTCACATAAAAGATGTTTACATATAGTCCACAAGAGAAAATAATAGTGGAATTTATAAAAATGACCCCGTTCAAAAGTTTACATCCCCTTGATTCTTAATACTGTGTTGTTGCCTGAATGATCCACAGCTGTGTTTTTTTGTTTACTGATAGTTGTTCCTGAGTCCCTTGTTTGTCCTGAACAGTTAAACTGCCCGCTGTTCTTCAGAAAAATCCTTCAGGTCCCACAAATTCTTTGGTTTTCCAGCATTTTCTGTGTATTTGAACCCTTTCCAACAATGACTGTATGATTTTGAGATCCATCTTTCCACACTGAGGACAACTGAGGGACTCATATGCAACTATTACAGAAGGTTCAAACGCACACTGATGCTCCAGAAGGAAAAACCATGCATTAATCACCGGGGGGTGAAAACTTTTTGAATTTGAAGATAAGGGTAAATTTAACTTATTTTGTCTTCTGGGAAACATATAACTATCTTCTGTAGCCTATGAAGGGCAGTACTAAATGAAAAAATATGATATTTAGGCAAAATAAGAAAAATGTACACATCTCCATTCTGTTCAAAAGTTTTCACCCCCCGGCTCTTAATGCATGGTTTTTCCTTCTGGAGCATCGGTGTGCATTTGAACCTTCTGTAATAGTTGCATATGAGTCCCTCAGTTGTCCTCAGTGTGAAAAGATGGATCTCAAAATCATACAGTACCTTGCGTACCTTATCATTTGCACTCAACTGGTCTCTTTTTATTATTATTATTATTATTATTATTGTAGTATATAATATTATATATATGACATATTGCTGTTTGCACTTCTGGTTAGATGCTAACTGCATTTCACTGGCTCTGTACTTGTACTCTGAACTACAGAAAGTTGTACAACTGCAATATCTAATCTACTCTATCAAGTCTAATAGCCTTGATCGTGATTTTTCAAACCTATGCCATCTCTATGCTCATTGCACTATAGTCCACTAGGTGGCGATCTGTTCATGGACTCCGATATGATATAAACGCGACGACGAAGAGGCAGTGCCGGAAGGGTACTTAGCTTGTGAGTCGCTAATTTTCGTGTTACTTTACATTAACGCATTAATATACTTTCAGGTTTCAGTCAAGCTTGAAGTGAAGGTGCAGCCCAGTTTGGAGACCCAGTATTTTTTTTTAAACTTTTTTCCTAATTAGCTGTCTTGTTTATAACGTTATATAGTTTTAGCTAGCTATTAGCAGTATGAGGTCACCACTCCTGGATCTACGCAAATTAGCTGTTAGAGTCATAGGTGGAAACAAACATCTTAAAACTACAGCTTGTTTTGAAAGGGTAGAGCTGAAGAATTCGAGATCTACATGGTCCCATAACTGAAAGTTTATACACACACACACACACATACATACATTATATATATATATATATATATATATATATATATATATATATATATATATATATATATATGTATACAGTCGGGTCCATAAGTATTTGGACAGTGACACAATTTTCATAATTTTGCCTCTGTACACCACCACATTGGAATTACAAAAGTAATTGGACAAACTAACAATCATAAATTTTAGCATTATTTTCAATGATTGGGTGCAAATCCTTTCCAGTCAATGACTGCCTGAAGTCTGGAACCCCTGGACATCATGCAATGCTGAGGCCTTTACTGCAGCTGCCTTCAGTTCCTACTTGTTTGTGTGTCTTTCTGCCTTCAGTACAGGGTTCTTAAACTGTGTTGAGCAAAAAAAAAACATTGCAGGGTCTTTTTTCAAATCCTCAACTGTCTCGGTGTTTCGGTGGCCTGTCTAGCCATTCTCATCTGAACTCTCTCATCGGCAAGGCATTTCTGTCCACAGAATGTCTGCTTACTGGATGTTTTTTGTTTTTTGCACTGTTCTTTGTAAACTCTAGAGACTGTTGTGTGTGAAAATCCCAGGAGATCACATTTTTTTCCCCATTCTGATGTTTGACGTGAACATTACCTGCAGCACTTAACCTGTATCTGCATAATTTTTTGCATTGCACTGCTGCCATATGATTGGCTGATCAGATAACTGCATGAATGTCCAGATGTACAGGTGTTCCTAATAAAGTGGAGGGTGAGTGTATATTTGGCGCAGAGGAACAATCACCTGTTGTAATACCATAAACACCTGGGATTTTTTGTTTGTTTGTTTGTTTTAAATGGCAATTCAACATTTGGGAGCCAAACGAGATGGCTCTCATTGAACTGCTGAGCCAAATGATCTGACTCAGTGAAAAGAGCCAGAATTTCCATCAGTATAATGCATGGTGTCTTAATAATAGTGACGCCTGTCTACATATTGTTTTGCAGGACCATGCGGGGGCCAGTGCGCTGGGTTTTATGGGACATAAAGGACACTCTCCTGAAGGTGCGTTGCTCCGTGGGAGAGCAGTACTCTAATGAGGCCAAACGTGTTGGACTGAATTTACCAGCCACGCAGATAGAGGCTGCATTCAGGGAAGCTTACCGCCAACACTCGCGTCTCTACCCTAACTATGGCGTTGCTCAGGGCATAAATGGCCAGCTGTGGTGGACAGGATTGGTGAAGAGCATCTTCTCCCAGTGTGGGGTGCAGGACCCTGCATTGCTTGACACACTTGCCAACAATCTTTACCATAATTTTTCTGGTCCAGAGAACTGGGAGGTAAGAGGTCACCAACAAACGTAATTACTTTTTAATATGTTTGAGTTAAGTAGTGTCACTGCTGTCTGCTTTTGTAAATTTCAATTTAACTAATGCTTTGCTTGTGTTTTCCCCCAATTTCAGTATCAGCAGAAATTTCATTGATCGTTTCATTTGACATAAATTATCAAATTCAGTGTGACACAACAAAGCACATTAATGATTCACACTGTTTACAAACATCAGATGTATATACATGAAGTAATCAAACCTCGACCAAAAGCGGCAAGTCTTATTTGAGTTTGTCTTCAGGTGTTCCCAGACTCAAATTCCACCCTAAAATCCTGCACAGCTCTCGGATTGAAGCAGGGTGTGGTATCCAATTTTGACAGGCGCCTAGAAGGAATCCTTCAAGGATGTGGCCTCCGAACCTATTTCTCATTTCTGATGACTTCAGAAGAGGCTGCTGTGGCCAAACCAGACCCAGGCATTTTTGTCCAAGCCCTGAAAAAGTCCGGGGTGCCAGCCAAACACGTAGTCCATGTTGGGGACCACTACATAAATGACTACCTCACCTCTCGATCATTAGGTATTCGAGGTTATCTGCTAGATAGGCATGGACTCCAGAAACATCTGGATGTTCCCCCACAGCATCGACTACAGAGCCTAGATGAGCTACCAGCCAGAATATTACAGGAAACGGATTAAAACAGTTTACTTAGCTGAATAACTGCTGAATTTCTTAGATTTATTCATTTAATTTGTGTTCAAGCAACTCACATTAAATACCATTTCCAAAGATGTCTTTGATCAACTAAATTATTTTTGTAGGTACGCATGTAGAAGGTAATGCACTATGTAAACCCCCTACTCTATTCTTGTGTGGAATCTTGTATTAAGGCAAATTTTTAATGATCAGAAATAAAAGTAAATGTTTATTCAAGAATTGTTTAATGATTTCATATACAGTATTCAGACCTACCAAAAAGAGATAAGATAAAAGTGCAACCACAAAGGCTATTTTTCTGTGAGATAGGAAGAAAGTCCCAAACATGTTACATTATGCTAATATTTATGAGAAAAATACTCCCACAGCTTCCACATATGAAATAAAATTTAAAAATTGGTTTGTTGAGAAGTATTGAAACAGACCTAAATAAGGTACAGAGCCTAAAATGGTTTTATTTCAATTTTATTTGTATAGAGATTGATGCAAAGCAGCTTTACAGAAACCTGGATGTAGATTTAGATCCTGAATGAGCAAGCCAGAGGCAACATTGGCAAGGAAAAACTCCCTGAGATGACATGAAGAAACCTTGAGAAGAACCAGACCCAAAAAAATGGAACCCATTCTCTTCTGGGACACACTGGATAGTGAAAGCTTAAATAATTACAGTGTACTGTCGTAGAAGAGTAAAGGCAAACTGTAGTAAGTGTGCTGAAAGGATGTTCAGTATGAGCATATTGTGATTAGGAGTCCTGCAGTGAGCACAGGACAGCTTTAATAATTACAGCCTCAGTTCTTAGTGCACATCTGCAGTTTCGAGGTGAGATTATTTATTAAAGCATGGGTGACACCTGACCATAAACTGTTTTCGGGAAGTGTAAATCTTTACGGTTTCCATGTGGGACCATCCATAGCAGCAGAAGGTGAGTCACAAATGCAGAAAGATCCAAGCAGTAGAGCATCAGGTCAGGTCAATGAATCAGGTCCAGAGGGCAGGAAGAGCTACAGCAGTAGAAGCCAGGATCTAACACTTGTCTTTAACGAATGGGGGTGTAATGATGGTAGGATGGGGTACAGAGAATAAGAAATGAGACTGAGGTCTAAGAAAACAGGTCAAATAAAACATTTAAAATAAAACTAAAAGGTGCTCAGACCTGCACAAACATTGGAGAGGAAATTAGGACAAGCACAGGTTGAAATACCAACTAAGATGCATACAAATGACTTACAGAGAAAGAGCAAAATAATAAGTCTTTGTCATGTGAGTGATGGCCTGCAGGGATAAGGCCAAAGCAGAGCAAACAACTAAATAGTCATTTAAGTGAATAAAAACGTAATAAACAGCGAAAATATACACTCACTTTCCACTTTATTAGGAACACCTGTACATTCATGCAGTTATCTAATCAGCCAATCATGTGGCAGCTTCAGTTAATGTTCAGAATGAAGAAGAAGTGTGATCTCTGTGATTGATCATGGTATGGATGTTGGTACCAGACAGGCTGGTTTGAGTATTTCAGAAACTGCTGATCTCCTGGGATTTTTAAACACAACAGTGTCTAGAGTTTACACAGAATGGTGTGAAAAACAAAAACATTAAGTGAGAGGCAGTTCTGTGGGTGGAAATGCCTTGTTGGTAAGAGAGGTCAGAGGAAAATGAACAGATTGGTTCAAGCTGATATAGTAACCAAAATAATCACCCTTTACAGGCATGGTGAGCAGAAAAGCATCTCAGAATGCACAACACAACGAACCTTTAGGTGGATGGGCTACAACAGCAGAAGACCACATCAGATTCCACTCCTGTCAACCAAGAACAAGAATCTGAGGCTATCATGGGCACAGATTCACCCAAACTGGACAGCTGAAGGTTTGGGGGGAAATGATCTGGTCTTTTTCCAGTCTTCAGCTGTCCAGTTTTGGTGAGTTTGTGCCCATGATAGACTCAGATTCTTGTAAAGAGTGCTTACTTGAGCTACTATAGACTTCCTGTCCGCTCAGACCAGTCTGGTCATTCTCCTCTGATCTCTCTCATCAACAAGGTGTTTCAGCCTGCAGACCTTCTGCTCACAGGATGTTTTTTGTTTTTCACATCATTCTGTGTAAACTCTAGAGACTGTTGTGTGTGAAATTCCCAGGAGATCAGCAGTTTCTGAAATACTCAAACTAGCCTGTCTGGTACCAACATCCATTCCATGGTTAAAGTCACAGAGAGCACACTTTTTCCCCATTCTCATCTTTGATGTGAACATTAACTGAAGCTTTTGACCTGCATCTGCATGATTTTTTCATTGTGCTGCTGCTGCCACATGATTGTGTTCCTAATAAAGTGGGCAGTGAGTGTCTAATAATAACAAAAATGCTACCTCTGGCTAAATGTTCTTTGCTTGAGTGTGTCTATGTGACTTCCATCTACACTATACACTGTATGTAGGTAATAAGTGGACAGAGGTTAAAAAAGTGAGCATGCTGGAAAGGGAACAGAGCAAAGCAAGAAAAACCTGAAAATAATTCTCATTCATGTAAAGGTCTAAAATAGGGATATGAGACTTCTACTCCTGGAAGGCCACAGCACTGCATTATACCTCATTGAACACAGTAGATGTACTATAAAGAAAAGAAAAAACTCAGTAGGGCTGTGGACTGCCAAGACCAGCGTTTGATGCTTTTGTACTAAAAGAACCTAAAAACTGAAAAGAAAAAAAAGGTTCAAATAATTTAACTTCCTGCAAAAATAATAATAATAATAATAATAATAATAAACACCAAGTCAGCAAGTCTTTCTGCATTTTAACATTTTTAGGTGAAAAAGGTATACATAAAGGAACATAGTCAGGAACATAGAAATATGATGCAGCTGATTATTGAACCAACAACCATGTAATTAATGACGATCACAAGCAACAACTATCCAGGAACACAGAGCTATTTATAATCCTGTTGTATCTAGGATCAAACAAATTGTGCATGATGCAATTTTATAGCGAGATGTTATAGCACTGTGTAATTTACAGTAAAATAAATAAACATGTATTATAATGACAAAGTAGTTGACAGCTCTATACGTGTTTTTACACAGAAAGGACAAAAAACAAAATGTTTTAAGACTGTAAAGTCTAGATGGTATATGAACATAACATTGCGAGTACAGGGTTCCTTTTTTTTTTTTTTTTTTTTTTTTTTTTTTTTTAAATACTGGATAACAAAAACAATGTGTCAAAGTAAACCAATAAACAGATTTACATGATCAAATAGATCAAATAGACAGAGCAGAAGAGATGAGATCTCAATCATCTCTCACAATTAGTATTCATTTGCTTGCAACCACTTTTTTCCCCTTTAATATCCAATTAATTTCCTGTATTTGCTCATGTTAAATATAACATCTTTTTTTTTTTCTTTACTTTCAGTTTGGATTAGAATTTTTTCTCCAGTAAATAATCAGGTTTTTTTTAAGTGACATCATTTATATAAAGTGCTCAATGCCAGCAACACTCTCTCCCTCGGTCCTTTGGATGAAGTCTTATTCAATCAATTTTCCCTAAAACTGTGAACTATTACTACAGTAATGTAACTCGTGTTAATGATTTCTAATTTTGGAACATCTTGTGCATAAAGCAGGACTGTTTGCATCTACTGTGTCATTGGGCAGTTTTAGGGTTCAGCAAAAGCCGATGACTGAATAAAACAGTATCAAGGTTTCACCAGTATCTGGATGCACCTAGTCACCATACATTTACATAAGAACAATGACAAAAGGCTTGAGGGTCAATAAGACAACATACACAATGTTAAACAAGGTTTAAAACTTTCTAAAACTCAGAGTCTAAAATTTTCGGAATAGATTTGCAGTAAACAGTAACAAGCTTTAAATAAGAAACAAAGCCGTCACGGCTGTCTATATGTGTATACATAGTTGAGTGTGAGCATGTGTGTGGATTATATGTAGAAGTGAACATGTACATAGTGCTTTGTGAAGTGAATTTAGTGGATTTATCACAATTATATCTACAAACACTCTTTAATCAAAATCAGGCCCCACTAAGGACTGGGCCTGTTTAGCACGTTTCAGATTTTGTTTTCCAGAAAAGAGCCAGTGTCTATTTTACTATTGCCATCAGGGTAAGAGTGCGGTGCAACAGTGTATAGTGCATATGTGTAAACACACTTGTGCACACCCAAACTTTCAATCATTAATGCAATTTCTGCCAAAACCATACATGTTGTGAGTCTGATTTTAGAAGTTATACAATATTGTCAAAAACCTTGTAACAATGATCTTTCCACTATCAAGAACTGAAACAGGAGAAAGCTCAACTCAAGGGTATGTGAGGCAAGTATGCATACTTATGTTATTAAATGGAATCTGTGAATAAGAATATCTCAAGTGCAATAATAATAAAGAACATAAGCATAAAATACCCTCTGGTTTCCAAGACCCAATTGTTTTCATCAGAAGCCTGCCAATGACTGTTAATTTGTAAATATATCATTATTGAATATATTAATATATTTGAAAAATACTCTGAAAACCTTGTTTCTTCGTCCATTATTATCATCCAAGATTATCATCATTTAAGATCCAAGATATCTAAGATTATTCTTCCATTCTTAGAACAATTAACTGCGTGTGACACTCCTGAATAACTAAAACATTTAAAACTGTATCTCCATTACACCACACACCAAAAGTTTGGACACATGTAACTGGTCTTGATAATCTTAAAAGATATCTAAAGGCATATGATTGAAATTTGTTTCAAATGCAAAAATAAATAGTTTTCATTTAAAACTTAGAAACTACAGCCAATAACTGCTCAGCATACATGGGAACTCTTGGAAATTAACCCAACTCTTCACAGATTTCTCATGAAGCTTGTTAATAACTATTTTCTTTTCTTTTTTTTTTTTTTTGTTTAGCAATTTTTGTTCCCTGTAAAATTCAACATTTTTGGATTTTTTGTTATTTTAGTCCTAATGTGGAAAATTAAACAAAATCTTTCTACAAGTAGGTGTATCCAAACTTTTGACAAGTACTATCTCTCTTTTGGTGTCACATGCCATAAACATTTTGTTAGTTTTTCCAAGCTTTTTTGTGATTTGAAAAATCAAAATATTCCTCTTATCATCCTCTTATCATGCTGTCCACTTCTCATGTCAAAATGAACATAGTTCTCTGTGTCTCGAGAATGTCCAAGCACCCTAAGCACATTAATTCATGATTTTTTTTTCAGAGTTCTGAATCTCATTCTTACTTTTCATATCCAGCTGAGCAGGCTTTAAGCACTAGTCCGTTACTCCTTCACTGCAGAGCTTTTCCTCACAGGATCTTAAGTCTGACTGGATCTTCACTCCTGTAATCTGTTCCAACACAATAGTATGAAAGTCCAGGAGATCAATATCTGTGTTGGGAAGTTACCGTAAATTGGAAATAAACCGTCTTCCATCATTTTAGTTTTACATTCCACAAAAAAATAAAAACTGAAAGGCTAAGTTTACTTCCACTGAGTATGTAAGTTCTGAATTCCACATCTGGTTTGGTTCTCAGCATGCTGACATGAGTCAGTAGCTTAATCCAGGGATAATCCTTGGGATTTCAGGTGGCAGAATGGAGAACATAGGTACACCAACAGCACTACACTGGACTCATTTCAAACTGCTGCAGAAAAAATACAGAAGAACAAGGCAATTTTAAAAATCAGGCAGCACTGTGAATTCCACCAAGTCAGTTCAGATGTTACCTTGCACATATGGAACATTTTCAGAGGGTAAGACAGATTTATTGTCAAAAAAAAAAAAAGGAAACTGGAAAATGTCAAAAGTGATAGAAAACAAACATTACACAACAGAATGTAAATATATAGGGACATCGCTGTTCCAGTTTTGTCCCAGTTTCTGTTTGACATATTTTCTCATCCTTGTTAGACAACTATGTGCAACCCTCCTGTTAACAAATCTGATTAAAAGCTTGTTGGGTCCACTAACAAGACACACTGTGACCAAACTAGCGATGATTACTCCTGCAGCTATCCAACTAAATTCCCAAAATTCCATGTCCAATTGCCTAATTATTTTATTTCCTTCACAGAATAAATAAGTGTGCTACACATAGAAACTTACAGAGCTCCAACATAATTTCTAGAGATTATTCATAATATTTATAATATAAATGTTTATGAGTAAATACAAGTATTGTTATGAGTAAAAGAATTTGTATTTATTTATAGTTTTGTAAGTCTGTAATTTCTTTAGGCATCAGCTTGGGATATCACACACAGAATATTCTTGTGTCAAAGTTTTATTATCATTGTGTTTAAGTCCTTTAATCCTTTGAGTAAATAAAGTATTGTTAACCCGTTAATCCACTACTAAGTTTAGGCCCTCCCCCAACCGGAAATCCAATGTGTAGTCAACAACCAGAGTAAACATGAATAGGAGTGTGGAATCTTTCTGTATGAATTTGGTAGCCTGTGCATCATAAGAGGTCAACTAGCCTAAACAGTCTTCATCAAACACTTCTTTAACACTTCAAAAATGAGCAATTAAGCAATAGCTCCAGCAAAATATATACCTGTCTCTGAGTGACAGCAGGACGTCCCACTCTTTACGATGCCCTTTGGTTTTTTTGACAAACAGGAAAGCAGAGGTCCTCGCCTACATCTGCCCCGCTTCCACCACAAGCTAGAGAGATATTAGATGTAAAGTTAAACGTCACTGAGTTCAGTCTTTCCTTATCTTGTGCTGTTCTGAGCTTCATGACCTTATTCTCGACCAGCAGTGGAACTTATGTACTTCATGACGTGTATGTTACATATTACAGTGTTAAAAATATACAGCTGAATAATATTATTGGATACCCCAAGTATACTCCATACTTTATTATGGTGCAAAGCAGCACAAGCAGGACACTGCCCAATATGCCCAGCATCAATATGGTGGCCAGTGTCTGCTGGCTCTGGTTGGTTGCCACCACTGCCAGCAGGTCTGCATGCTCACAACGCATACCTATGAAGCCTGGGAGGCACCTACACCCATAAAAAGACAAAACAAGGAATATTAGGTAAGTATTAAAACATGTATTAGAACTAAAATCATTCAAATATCTCACTACAGTCCTCTCTAAATTCCACAGTCATTTCAACTTTGACACTCATGAGCTCTTACTCTCGCAAATATATTGAGGGGAAATAAGTATTCAAACATTTTTTGTTGTTGTTTGGGGGTTTTTGTATTATATTTTAAAAATATATTTGCAGTGCATATATCCACTTCAAATTAACATACAAGATATAAGTATGAACAAAATTGTATTCATAATGTATATAATAAGAATAAACAAAGATGTAAAAAAAAAAACAAAAAAAAAAAACTTTTTTTATCTACCTGCAGCAGTACCTTTTTTTTTCTTCTTCTTTTCTTTGCAAAGCCACTGTTGGCAATTATAGCTTTGAAATGTCTAAGGTAATAAGTAATCAAGTTTTTGCAGCATTGTTGTTCAATTTTGGCCCATTCCTCCCAACAAATCGTCTTCAAATCATGGCTGAATCATAATCATGGCAAGACTTCTTCAGGCAAGAAAAAAAAAATTGTCAATGTCCACAACTCCAATTCCTCCTTAGGAGCAATTTTCAAATAACCACAGAGCACCTGTACAAACAATTGTATGCAAACATAATAATCTTGGGACCACACAGACACTGCATTATTCAGGAAAGTGGCAGAAATTAACTTTATTAGGAATAAATGAACTGTATTCCAAAAGGTTCAACTGAACCCAAAGACAAACACAAAGGAACCAGTGAAGGAGCTGAGAGGATCAGATACTAAAGCATGTACATCCACCATTAAGAGCATCCTACATTGCTATGGCCTGAAAGGCTGTTGCACAGGGAAGAAGCCCCTTCTCCAAGACGAGCATAAAAAAGCCAGACTGAAGTGTACTGGTGATTACCAGCCATTTGGAGGAGAGTTTTCTGGTCAGGTGAAACAGAAATTTAATTGTTTGGCCATAATGATCAGAGTTATGTATAGAGGAAAAAGGGTGAGGCTTTTAATCTAACTGTGAAGCACGGATGTTGCAGCATCACACTGTGGTGGTGTTTGAAAAAGAGACTGGTGCATGTCAGAAAATAGATGGCATCATGGGAAGGAAATCTAGAAATACTGAAGTTAAAAACTCAAGCCATCAGCCAGAAAGTTAAAACTTGGTCAGAAGAGGATAATAATCCTAAGCATACCTCCAATGTTGTAACAAAATGGCTTGAAGACAACAAATTACAAAGTACTGAAGTGGCCATCACAAAGCCCTGACCTAAATCCCATAGAAAATATCTGGACTGGAGTGACAAAGCATGTCTGAGCAAGGAGGCCCACAAACATAGCTGAGTTACCCCAGTTCTGTCAGGAGGAATGGGCAAAAAAATTCCAGCAAAGTATGTTTAGTTTATCTAATAATTTTATAATTGTGTGGAAATTTGAAAATTTCACAAAAACCATTAAACCAACTAGTTACAAAAGCAGAAAAATCTGTATTTTGTTATTTTTATTATTTTTATGAGCTTTTGGAATGATCGACTTAAACGTAAAATTCATTAAAATCATTAATTATTTATTAACATATTTATCTGTGTAGTATATGAATCATCTCTGATGATTAATGTCTGCAGAGGTAAAGTGGATCATATAGATTTATGCACAAGACAGTGATACACTTGTGCTATTTAAACCAATCTGTCTGTGTATTAAGACAACAGCAAGTCATTTAGTCAAAAACAAGACACATTTGTCCAAACACAGACAGCTTACTGAAGAAACTTTAGCCAGGAATTTATCGATGAATCAGCCATAGTTTGACATCAGTGTATCAGAGCTGCTGACAGAGTCATAGTTACTGAGGAACTGTATTACTCACAGCTTGCTTTCTAGGTGAGCTCATTGTGAGGGCAAAACAATGATTACATAGTTTCATATGTTACTATAAAATAAATATTATTCAACACTTACACCATCAGTAGATGATGTGCATGTTCTGGAAATCCAAGTGTCACAACTCCAAATATTTGTTGTTCAGGAAACTTATGCTAAATTTATAGTAATGTTAAATACACTGGCATTTCATTGGTGGATTGATAGAGGACTAAAACTTAAGTGTAGCCCAAATGTCTAAACAGGATTATGTTCTTTTTTAATATTATTATTGTTATTTTGAATATGGTTCTCAAGTATCATCAGGACCAGTGTCATGGATGTCCTCTCCTTTGCAAAAGCTTAAAATGTTATGCTGATTTTTTCTTTTTTATTATAATTATTATTTTTTATTTAATATTGGTTTTCTATTTCTATTAATACAACCCTAGCTCAAAACTCACTTATTGGGGATATAAACCACTGCAGGGTCTCTCATTCTACTGCACAACTATGTTTACATTTTAATATCTGTATGACCACAGTAAGGTGATGGATTTGTGCACTCACACACACGCTGGTGTCTCCTCCTGGATGAGGAAGCGGCATGTGCCGTGGAAGCAGAAATGGCTGTGAGAGTCAGGACAGTCAGCAAAGTGAGAGTGGACTGCTGCTGCTAGGAACTCTGCAGCCAGGAGGCAAACAGAACAACCACTGTGACATACATTATCAAAACATGAATAGTGTATAGAAAACAAGGTGTTCTGGGTGTTCATATACAGATCATCTTTTGCAGATATCTTTTACAGAGAAACTTCTTTTGAGATTTGGATTTTGACACGGAGGTTTTTGTCAGACTGCCAAGCAGCTGGTTTATAGAAGACAATTTTCTCTCACTGTTTGTCTGATTCCCAGTGTTAAAGTCAATGGGAAATCTGTCCACTAGGTGGTGAAGTAAACGGACAGTATGGTCCAATGATCCACTGATATCCTTGGAAGAGCTAGAAATGCTGCTTCCATGTTATTTTTCCCCATCTATATTCCAAATAACTATGTATTTCATGTAGAGTTTATGCATTTATAAATATCCCCACTTTTCACATGACCAGACACCAGAAAATAAATGATAACAGGTAACAAAACCAGAACTTACTGCTTCTACCAGTACTTGACACTGCTGTTGTGTTGGTAGCAGTTATAGTGGTGGGAGTCATCACCATTGTTGCTGCTGCTGAAGTAGCATTTTCTCGCACTTGGCTGTATGTAAATAAATAGCCTACAAAATAACCATAAAACATATGCGACACATCTTTTCAGCATGACCACCAACATTTGAGAAAAACCACCAACATCATTTCACTCAGCAGGAATTATGGCAATTTCGCTCACCTCTGGAAACAACAGGGTAAAAATTGGTAGGTGTTTACCAGTGTTTGAAGTAGACCAGTATGCAGTACCAGCACTTACGTCTTACTCTTTTGAGTACCATAAGTTTTTATTGTGTACCAGCCTTTCTCAGCAGTACAACAGCATCACAGGGCAGAAATAAGAGGCCCTAATCATCATATGGCAAAAAGGAGTAACTTAAACAGACCTGATGGTGTTCCCTTAGATGATGCTTATTTATATTTTAGACTAATTAATTAAATACACTACCTGAAAATAAGAATAGAAAGAAATTAACTTCTGTTCAATCTACCAGGTAAACATGCCCAACTAAACTTTGATTTTTACACTATGATATGAACATGCACATTACTTAAAACTAACATGAGTTTGACTAAAGACTGATTTGTAGAGTAGAGTATACTAGCGAATCCCTGTTGATCAGAAATCACAATCTAATTAGCTAAAAGGGATATAATTTCAAAAGGAACAGTACTTATATACAAAACTTCTCAATCTCTTGGGTTTTAGACCTTTTTCACATGTCAGGGATTTTCTAATCCTCTTTCATCAATAAATAAATTCACTTTAACATCCAAGACATTTTACACCAGAACAGTTTCACATCATACAACTTCTTCATTTTAGTCAATGTACATGTTACAGACCCAGAGTATCCAAACAAAGCACTTTTCATCAATGCTTTCAAATGTGCTGAACTGTGGGGCCTCTCAAGGTCATTATCAACCAAACCAACCACACAGTTCACTACTGTATGCTAATTTATCTGATAAGAA
This sequence comes from Pangasianodon hypophthalmus, assembly GCF_027358585.1. Taxonomy (NCBI): domain Eukaryota; kingdom Metazoa; phylum Chordata; class Actinopteri; order Siluriformes; family Pangasiidae; genus Pangasianodon; species Pangasianodon hypophthalmus. The sequence goes on from NC_069711.1 coordinate 16,002,379, forward strand.
AATTCTATGATTGACCAAATATAACTGACTTTAACTGAGTAAAGCTCAAATTGGTTGTCTAAGAGTACCTCTTATTCCCTGATGACCAAATACTCCATTAGGCAGCTTCAACCCACAAATACTCCATTAGGCAGCTTCAACCTACAAATACTCCATTAGGCAGCTTTACCTGGTGTTTGAGTGAAATGATCCCTTAACTGTTTAAATGAACACAGGAGAAGGATTAATCCAGGAAAACTGAATATTTATTATCCTCAAATGTCCAGTTTTTCACTCACTCATATTCACTTTCAGTAATTGCTTTATCCTGATCAGGGTTGCAGTGACAATTTTCCTAACCTGTGTTGTTGAGATTTGTGTTCCATGAACAAACAGCATTGACATCAAATTGTCAGTGGAGTGTGACTACATCCCTACTAGAGCAGGATTGGTTTTACCAAGAGATGCACTGTAATTTAAATTTTTAACTGACAACATTCATGGTTTTAATCCATTCTAAAAGTCAGACACATTGTAGTTCAGTTTATGTAGTTCATAAAACGTGACGCTCACTCGGCAGTAACAGTAGTCATGTCTGAATCAATGAGATGTCAAACTATTCCTTTAGATCTGACATAAATACAGTTGATTATACTGCCAGTTATAATACTCACCAGGTATACCATGTGTATGTACTGAAATGTATAAATATTAATTCTGGCATAGTCATGCTGTCCTAGCATGTGCAATAACAAAATTAACCTAATTTCCCAGTCACATGAGAAACCGGCTGTGCCTTCTGACACGCTGAAATGTTAGAGTGACATCAAGTCATGGTTTGGGGTAATATATATTCTGTGCCTCAGATCCTTCTTTACAATCTTAATAGATGCGTCAGCTACAGGAATGACAGAAGAAGTCTGAGTCTATTTACACCTCACACCTATAACACCTTCAGCAGAACAAGGAATTAAAACAAAGCTTCTTTAACTATATGTAGGATAAGTGAGTAGGATCATGCATTTTCTACAAGGACACAAAACTGGCACATGTGAAATAGAGCATGGCTCTGGTGTGGTGTTCTGCCTGGGCCACTTCAATGTCACACTGGAGCACACATCCAACCCAGGTGCACAAACACAACTTACTCAAGTTACTAGTCCAAGTGATTTTTAAAGCAACATTATAATTGCTTGTAATGTGTCACTGCAATAAACTGACAGCATAACCTGCATGTTTCACAGAACAGCTTAACTTCTCCCCTGTTTATACATACATACATACATTCATTCATTCATTCATACATGCATACACACGCAAGCAAGAAACATTTACTCACCACTAAGGAGGAATAACGTATCCCAAAAAGAGCGATACATCATTATAAGGCTCCAACGTGTTCCCTTGGATCCGTGGCGTCTTAAGTTAAAGTATATTTGGAAGGTAAGTACGTTTGTCCTCCAGTGAAGGCCCAAATGTTTGCTTGTCAAAAGTAATATCGAAAAAAAACAATTTTAAGCTTGATTCCATACCAGTGGGTATTAAATGGTGGTTTAGCGTCCTTCAAATAAGCCACGCGTCGATTTACTTAAACATGAACTTATGAAGTGCTCTGCTAGACTCTTTACATGCAACAGACGCTTGCCCCACTAGATCCGGACTACCAGCGCTGAAGACAATTGTAAGCAATTGACGCAGGGCGCATCCTCCACACACTTGATTACTTTTGTGCGCGCGTGCATGTATGCGCGTTTATGAGAGTATGTGTGTGTGCATGTATGCGCGTTTATGAGAGAGTGTGTGCGCGTGCATGTATGCGCGTTTATGAGAGTGAGTTAGTGAGAGAGAGAGAGGGAGATCACCAGAATTAATGGTGAAATCAGTCATCTTAAGAAGAAGCTGTGGATAAAATGTGGGGGGAAACAAATAATGTGGACCAACATCACGTGGACAAACAAAGGAGCATCTCTACTTGACTGGCAATCATGTTGCCTCTTTAATAAAGTCTGGTTTTTGTCTCATCAAGTGCTGAGAAAGAAACTTCTTACTAAGAGGATGGAGCTCTAAACAGGTGAAAGCATGTGTTTTGTTGCTAGTGGAGAATGCTTCAAAGTGCAGAGACGTGCCTGGTGACCTACAGGCCTATGAATTTGTTGTAGTGTGGTTGAGTGTTCCTCCATCAATCATCATAGAGTTTATAAAGTTAGTTGGACTCAGCTAACATGCATACAAAAAAGGCCAGAGTTGGGTTTGCCACTATTTCTCTGCTTATCTCCGCTGAGTGGAGTCTCACTTGGAGCTTGCGCTCACTCTCCTGATTATTGGCCCTCTGACTAGAGCGGCTAAAACACAGTTGAGCCTGCTAGGTTAACGAGACCGCTAATGTGCAACACTGGGGCTGGAATGGGATCTCCCTATGCACACCTTCGTTCTTCCCCTTGGGTAGGATGTTCTTTCTGCGTCTCCACTCCACCAGTAGTGTTTTTTCACACGCTCTATTCTCTACTCGACTAGCAGGGCTGTAGCCAAGCACCCCTAGCATATTGAGGTGCTGTTCCTAGCTAGCCCACTATGTTAGCAAAACAGCTAACACAACACATTAGGGCTGGTGTCAGATTCCTTCAGCTAATCCTTAATTTTCTCCACTTACCTGTTTTTTCCTTTCTCTCCTCTTCCTTACCCAGCTTCCACATCTCCTGCCATCCAATGACTAGAGGGCCTGTGTCTACATACTGCCAGAATGTTCAAGTGGAAGATGGTTCAGACATTTCCTTCGCTGACTGCTCAGCAATGCCGAGCTGACAAGTCGGACTAGTTGGACGATTTTTGACCCTGACTCTGATTTTAGACTCTATCTAATCTGAAGCAAGCGCCACAATGTAAGAAACAAAGTAAAGAACTAAAAAAGCTATCCAAGTCTCTTTCTAGGCGTATGGATGAACTAAGCTAAGACATGGCTCATCTGTAATTGTTGGTCCTGGAACTGAAGCTGCACACAGTGGAGCCATTCATGCCATTCATCACTGTACTCCTTATAGCCAGAGAGCCAATCTAGACTGACAATAAATGCAAATTTTAATGTCCTAAAACTCCAGCCTACATGTTCTTTCAGCTTTGTACAAGCCCTAAATGGACATCACACTCTCAGGCCCTTAGCAGGTGCCTGGGTGCTCCCATTCACTGTATGGGTCAAACCCATAACAGCTTCCTCTTCACAAAAAGGGTAGTGCAGAGCTTTACGTGATGTGTGGGGGCTGCTGGCAGGATGTTTCACAACATTGCTCATTGAACAGTGACTTCATCATACCAGTGGTTGCTGATGACAATGTAGTAAGGGTACAATCAGTTTCACAATCAGCTCCAATATTTTCTGGGCATAGGGTATCTGTGTAGGGTCAGCAACAGACCCATCAAGCCTGCCTCCTGGACCCAAGAAGTTTGTTTCCCCTTGGACCAAGCTATAATTGAGAAACTAGACCCCATCAGATGGCACTCTCTGCCTTGCCCACCCACAGTTAGCCTAATTGAAAGCAACTCACTTTTGGAAAGAGCAATGGTGTAGTGGATGTACTGTTGAGGCAGCAAATACACCGGAGAGTGGTGTGTCTGATCTGGGATAGATTTGGCAAGGCTCAGGTGAACTTCTTTGCCCATGCTAAGTGGATTCATTGTTGAATGTGGTTCTCCCTGGTGGAGCTGGACAGTCCACAGGGATTGGCCCACAACTAGCCTCACTATCTACTGTATACATTTCTACCTCTACCAGTGATTCTGTTTATACTGCACATAATTCAATTATCTGTATGTAAATAAATATCAATTTATTTATAAGTCCTGCTTATGGCTCAGAATGGCCTTGGTTTCTAGTGCTGCTCTCAGTAGTGGTCAGAACACTTTTGCAAATCCCTGAGCAGATCCCCCAATAGACAGAGAGATATGACACCTTTGAACAGGTCACCTGTGTCTGTGGGTATGGCCCCTTGGAGTGAAGTGCAGGTGGGAACTGCAGCCAAGCAATCCAGGAAATACGTCTGCAAGAGCCCCTAATACACAGTCCTTCTGTGCTCTCATGTGGAAACTGTTCTATGAATGGTGTAGACCTCATAGTTTATGTTTGGTGTACTGCCTGGTTTCCAGAGTATTAGCCTACTTGTGTGCAGCTTGGATGCTGTAAATTCCCCATCTATGCTAAAAGTGTATGTGATGGCCATTCTAGTGTGTCATAGCACCATGGATGGTGTCTCCCTGGGGGTTGATAAACTTATCACAATTTTCTGAAGGTAGCTAGGCAGCTTTGTCCACCACACTCCCCCAACATGTCCCCCTTGTACTAGAGTTCATTAAGGCCTCTCTTTAAAGCCTAGGCAGGATGCTGAACTGAGATGGATTTTTGCCTTGACGATAAGCTTGACTTGACTTGTTGGTGGGCAGATGGTTCCAGACTGACCTAAAGTTTAAGCTAAAGGGTTTCTGCCAATGGTCATATCATCCAGTTTTGTTAACCAATTGATTGGCCTTACAGCATTCCATGAGGGCTAAAGTGTGGAGAGGTCCTTGTTATGCCCAGTATGGTACTATGTGGACTGGATGGCAGCTGTTTGATCATCATATCAACTAACCCTCTGTCAAATAGGAAAGACATGGGGAGCTCCCCTGCCCCCTAGGTGATAAACATTATCACCCTGGCCTAGAGGTGGGACAGACACCCAGATACTACCATGACATGCCATCCTCTTTGTGGTCATTATTTACAGGCATGTCACTCCAGGAAGTCTGCTCTGATGCTACCTAGGCATTGCCATGTACCTTCTCCAGGTTCTACATGGTTAAAAGCCCCTCCCAGTGGTGTGAGTGGGTTAAGAACACTAGTTATGTACAGTATGTAACTGTGGCTCTTTGAGCACCAGATAACCACCAGGTTTCCCTGTCATTCAGACATGCTGATCTGGCAGGCCCTCGGAAAGAAGCTTCTAAGGTAGAGGTATTCAAACTGTGGAGGGCCACAAAGAAATTGCAGGGGGGCATGGGTGACTGACACTCATAGTGTCAGTCTTCTCATTATGTGGGCTCTTACAGGGGCTCTGTTGGCTGGGTCCATGTCGGCCGGGTCCATCTCCATCCACTTTGGGAGTTATGACTTTTCAAGATTCATTATGGTATATCTACAGTGGAGGCCAAATGTTACCATAGATTTCTTTTGGCAAGTCAATTAGGCAAAATCCACTTTTTTCACATCAGAGGTAATTAAAACAATTAGAGACAGATTTATTTCAGCTTTAATTTACTATATCAGAATTCCATTAGGTCAGAGGTTTACACACAAGTTGACTGTCTCTTTAAACAGTCTTTAAACACATTAATTTAGGGGTTAAAAAGCTAGTTTAACCAGTCTGCCAAGCTACCAAAACCAAGGCCTCCTGGTTAGCTTGAAGAAAGCATAGCTGGAAATATCTTTATCTTTGTTATCTTTTTTTATCAAAAGAAACATTTGACTGTAGACTGTAGACAGTGTGGGTGTGTAGTCTAAAATCAGAATCAGAAAGAATTTTATTGGCCAAGTAAGGTTTCACTTAGGAATTTGACTTAAAATTTATTATTCAAAATTATGAATACTGTATAATACAGTTTGAGAAAACTTGCGCTAGCTGTGAAGATACATTGCTGTATTTCAGTAGGTCATTAATTTGTGTTAATGAAATGTGTCTAGTCTGTTGTTGAGCAGGCAACAGCTGGGGGAAGGAAACTGTCTCTGTGTTTGGAAGGTTTTGTATTCATGCTCTGGTACCTTACCCCTGAAGGAAGTGGTTAGAAAAGTGAGGGGTCAGAGAAAATTATATCTGCTCTTGTTCTGGCTCTGCTGACGTGGTTGGTGAAGGAGAGCAAGTCACAACCAATGATCTCCACAGATTGAATGACACTTTGGAGTCTGAGTTCTTCCATGAGATGGTAGAGCCAAACAAGGCAGTTATGGAGGTTGTGAGTATGGACTCTATGATTGCACTATAGAACTATACCATCATTGCCAGAGATAGGCTATATTTCCTCAACTGCCACCAAGGGTACATCCTCTGTTGGGCCTTCTTTATGATCATGTCAGTGTGTTATTCCTATTTGAGGTCCCTGGAAATTGTAGTTCCAAGCCTACTGTAGAGCCATTTTTGGATAGAGGACATGGTGAGGTGAGTGCTCCTTCAAAGTTCATGATCATCTCTACAGTCTTCAGAGTGTTTAAGTATAAATTTTTGAGACTGAGCTGAGGATACAAGCTTTCACTTGCCTGTATGATGTCTCATCTCTTTTCTGTATGAGGCCAGTGACTGCTGTGTCATCATTTAACACTGCAGGATCTTTGGAGGTGCAGTTATTGGTATACAGAGAGTAAAGCATGAGCGAAAGCACACATGCTTGAGGCAATCCAGTGCTGAGGGTGGGATGAAAATGAATTGAGCTTCCCCACTCTCACATGCTATTTTCTGTTGGTCAGGAAGTTCGACATCCACCGTCACATGAAGTATGGCAAAGCTAGCTGGGAAAGTTCGCCATGTAACAGTGATTGGACCATTGTGTTAAATTCTGCATTGAAATCAGCAAACAGCATTCTAGTAGAAGATCCCAGGGAAGCCAGGTCAAAAACAAACCTGTAGTTCAGTTGTTTTAGCTAAATACATGGGAGTTTATCATGTTTTCAGCTTATTTAGATCTGAAAGACACGATCTACACCAAAAAACATAAATGGGAATACAATTACTGTACTGTACAGTATTGTAACTGTTCTGGTTGCAGGGGTCAGTGTGAATGTGCAGCCAATGTATTTTGGTGAAAGTGCACCAAAACACTGATGTGGTGCTGTGAACCTGTCTTCTTTCATCTTCACCTCTTGGGTTGGTGCCGGGACAAGTGGTAGGTTTAAGGCGAGTCCACAAAACAGTTACAGCAAATAACATTTACAGCAAAATATTTGGGTCTTATATAAATGCCAAATATTATAGATGCCAAAATTTAAATGGTCTGTATCAAGTCCTTGGAAGACATAATTTCGAAAGCACTAGTCGCTGACTGCACTGTGATGAATTTAGTCAGAGTGATTCTAGCACCCGTAAAAGCTGATACACACGTTTATAATCTCCTTCACTCTCATTTTAATATAAGTCTGGCTCATTTTGTATGTGTGCACAGGGAGGTGTTGGGTTGTGAATCATGTTGGCAGTACTTGTTAGCCAGTAATGCTGTGCTGGGCTTCATTCAGCTCCTAACGCTACCCTAGTTGCCAGAGAGCCCTCAGTACCTTCTCATCGATCGTGGCGATAAGGACGCCTGCTTAAAGGGTAACACAAACTATTATATTGTGTTTATTATATTACACATTATATAAGGAACAAAACATAATGGGGTGTGTTATAGAAAAATAATTAACGATGGGGTGGTGTGATGCTCCCTGATATGAGGTGGATTTATTGTTACCACCCCGAAGTTGATTATTTTACAGTTTTACAATGCAAAGTGTTTTAATCCTCTATTACCACAGCAAGTTGCCTACAACTGCAATTTTTATTAAATAATGAATGGCACGCACACCATACTTTTTATTCGTTTATAATTATGTTGGGGAATGTAAATGAAACAAGTTAGTTCTGTTATCAGTTATGTTATAAGAGCTATAAACAGTCTTTCCTCACCAGCCAAGTCCAAGCTATGTTGTTATAGAAATTAATCAACACCTTCTGACTAATCATAATCAAGCATTCAGCTGTGCTGTGATATAAAATGTACTAGTTTGTTATATATTCTCAGTATCATAAAGATAGGATATGGTATAATATAACAGTTTATTATATTTTGTCAGGATCACAATGGTAGAATATGATTATATCACAGCTACTTGTGTGAGGTTTTATGTGAGCTATGGATAGTTTGAGTTCTATAGGCTGGAACTGATTAGTTTCATGAGGCTATACAGCAGAACATTAATAAATGATGGACTGACATCCTGAAAATAGGAAACATGCACTGTATATGCACAGTATTTGTACTGTATAGCATAAAAACCTTATAACACTCTGGCCTGTGGGACTACACCCAGCTCTGTAAATGTAAAAAAAAAACAAAAAAAAAACAGATGGAGCAAACACTGAAAGGTAGGACTGTATTTACTTCAAAACAGCTGTTTTAAACAAATATAAACCAAAATCAATGAGCTGTCTAAATCTAATTCTAAATCTAAGCTTGTATGTGAGGTGGGTCATGGAAACCCATCATCACTGTCTCATACAGTATATAGATATTACAGTTACAGTCATAGTTCATAGAATGTTTTTTCTCTCTGTGCGGAATTGACTCGGCGAGACCATCTTCAGATGAATTCCAGTTGCATCTTCTCATATGAATAGATACCAAGAGTGTGAAAATAACATCGACCTGGTGTCAGGATACACAATGGCCATGTTATTATAATGCTGGCCAGAGGCGTGTGACTGTAAGTGGCTCTTTGCTTCTTTAAGCAGAAATTGTAATAAACACACACTTTTGTTGCACAACCAGATATCAATCTTGAAATTTAGGAGAACTTTGAAATTTATGATTTATTAAAAATTTATTACATAAGTTCATACAAAGTAAATTAGTGTGACACCTGGAACAAAAAAATTATCTCTTACAGTGCATTTTCTGAAATTCAGAATAATTCAGTGCGTCAGTAAGTGGTAAGGACAGTGTCAAGTGACTGAAAATTAACTGAACACAGCCCACAATAAAAGCAATGAGTGACTCAGTGAGCAGTGCTGAGAGAATAAGTGGCCAAATTCCCACTTGCTTTCTGTCTATATTTTTGTCTATGAAGCTATGCATGTGTTTCAACAAATATTACTGACATTACAACATTTATTCTCTCATTACACAGATTTATGTCTATGCTTCTTATGTATTTCACGAAGTAAGAATTTCAACTGAACACCTACAGTATTTGACCACCAGCACTGGCACTTGTGAATTCATCGCCTGTATTCTGTGTGTAAGTGTTTAACAGGAGCTAATCCACTCACATTACATAAATGGCCTTTGGAAAGAAAGGTAACTCATGCGAGAACTCAGTAGTCTTTTTGTGTAAATAAATTCATTCTAAATGTTAGACAGGTTAATCAGATTTAGAAAGCTTTTGTCGTTTAAAGGCCAAAACTACCACTTGTAATGAATGAGATTAATTTCGTGTTTAATTGAGGTTTTGAGTTTATGTGACAAGTGTTAGAAAAAGGTTCACAGTCATACTTCAGAATTTTTTATACTGTTGTTGTGGGTTTTCTTTAAAAAGTATTTTTTGTTACTGAGGTTAAGGCTTTGGCTAGATTTTGGTGTATATATAGCATCTATTAGCTGCATTAATAATTGAATTAGTAGGTGGTCCTCACAAGGATAGTAAGACGTGTGTGTGTCGTGGTTGTTTAAACATGTTTTAGCACCACAAGCCTTCGATATCTCAGAAGATATGAATCTTCAAGAGCCCTAGCACCCTTCACCGGCACCCTTCACCAGCACCCTTCAGCGGCACCCTTCAGCGGCACCCTTCACCTGCACCCTTCAGCGGCACCCTTCAGCGGCACCCTTCACCAGCACCCTTCACCAGCACCCTTCACCTGCACGCTTCACCAGCACCCTTCAGCGGCACCCTTCACCAGCACCCTTCACCGGCACCCTTCAGCGGCACCCTTCACCTGCACACTTCACCTGCACCCTTCACCTGCACACTTCACCAGCACATTTCAGCGGTGCACTTTAACAGCACCCTTCACCTGCACCCTTCACCCGCACCCTTCACCTGCACACTTCACCAGCACCCTTCACCTGCACGCTTCACCAGCACCCTTCACCGGCACCCTTCAGCGGCACCCTTCACCTGCACACTTCACCTGCACCCTTCACCTGCACGCTTCACCAGCACATTTCAGCGGTGCACTTTAACAGCACCCTTCACCTGCACACTTCACCCGCACCCTTCACCTGCACCCTTCACCAGCACCCTTCACCTGCACGCTTCACCAGCACCCTTCACCTGCACGCTTCACCAGCACCCTTCACCTGCACCCTTCACCTGCACCCTTCACCTGCACCCTTCAGCGGCACCCTTCACCTGCACCCTTCACCTGCACACTTCACCTGCACCCTTCACCCGCACATTTCAGCGGCGCACTTTAACAGCATCCTTCACCTGCACCCTTCACCAGCACACTTCTGCTCGGACCTGTTTTAATTTCCCAGCGTGAGCCACGAGACCTGTGCGACCCGCTGAGCAGCGCAGTGTAAAATCAACAGGGAGAGGAGAAACAGATAATCACTGAGACTTCTTCTGTTCATAGTACGTTTTCTGGGGTTTTCTATTATCGTGTCTTTCAAGAGCTTAGTCAATTCTGTTAAGAATTTTAAAAGTTTCAACTATTCTCCTAGCCCTGTTTTCCATCTGTTATAGGAACAGTTGATAGCAGTAGTCTAAGTATTTTAGAGTAGAATTATGGGTAGAAGTCAGATGAATTTGGGCTGCGCTGCTCATCGCCCCGCAGTCCTCGTGGCTCGCGCTGCCCAGTGGCTCGTGCAGGTGTTTGCCTCAGCGCTGCGTGGTGCTTCTGAGGAGCTCAGTTTGGACCGGTTTAAGATGTGTACACGGATAGAGGAGACACGTCAGTTTACTTACTGACGCCAATTTAGACGGCAACGGAGTCGATGATAAACCGTTAGGCTACTTATTATGTCATACCATACAAAACTGCTCTCTCTCTCTCTCTCTCACACACACACACACACACACACACACACAGGCGCTGCCTCACTTTTTTTTGCTATACCTGCGATTAAGTAGCAACAGCTAGCATCATGACTTCACACGGGCAGAAAGACGCCACGTCTGAGCAACAAAAGGTAGGTAAATGTAAGATCTTAAGAACCTAAGCACAAGCTGAATCCATTTCTAGTGTGTAATTATACAGTATTAAATTATAACCCTGACAGTGTTGGCTACTGTATCGATTAAAATAACCTAATGTTCAATTAAGTGCTGAATTAACATCTAATTCTTAGTGTTGAATTATCACATACAGTGTTTAAAATCCGTGTTGAATGAACCCTTACAGTGTTGAATGTGCATCTGCATGTGGAATGTGCACATGTACAGTATTGAATTTCAGCCTACTAATGCTCAAGTACTAACTCTTTATGTGTGGAATTAACACCTGCAATAGCCACTGAATAAAAATCTGCAGGTTTCTGTGAAATCTTTCATAATTCTGGGTCCAACAGGATTTATATGTACTCAGTATGTACTACACTGGGGATTATCCCAGGGGGGGATTGCTGCTCTGCAAAATTGTTTTTTTTTCTCTCTCTCTCTCTCTCTAATAAACATTATTCACTGGTTCATTTTTCAAAACTATTTACACATCCATCTGCACAAACACAATCGTTAATTTCATGTCCAGAATGCACTATAACTACCATAAAATAAAATCAGAACAAAACAGCACAAGCTTTCTTCCAAGAAGAACATAAGTGGGGAAAAAAAAGAAAATCCCTATTACACAGAGGCTTAAATGGTTATTCCTTTAGTTTGTTTTTGCACTGCATTTCTTGATTGCTGGGTGTTCCTTGGTTGATAGTGTAAGCAATATAAGAACGTGTTTAACACTGCACTGTCATGTGTTGACTGTTTTCTATACCTCTATAGGTGCGTAAACTAGTTCATGCATAAATAACTTAAAGAATAAAGTCTGCACACATTTGGCTCTGTTCAATCATTTACTTCAGCAAGAATCATGGCACAAACAGCTTTAAGACTTCATCACTGCGTAGTCATCTTAAATCACACTTCATTTTTTATAAAGTCTGCAAGACACCATGTGACATACTTAACCTTACCTTGAATACTATTAGGTTGCAGCAACGCCACATGACATCAAACAATAGCAATTTCCTCAAACAGCACCGAGATTTAAAACACTGGTCTTCATTCCATTATTATTTACTGCGACAAATCCAAAAGTTTAAAAAAAGATTCTTGTTCTTATTATTCATGGTCTTGTGCTGTTGTAGCTCAGTCACCTCAAGGTCTGATATGTGTTGTGCATTCTGAGATGCTTTTCTGTTCACCACTGTTGTAAAGAGTGCTTATTTGAGTTACTATAGACTTCTCAAATCTCTCTCAACAACAAGGTGTTTTGGCCTGCAGACCCTCCACACATGGGATTTTTTATTTTTTTTTCCTCCGCACCATTCTTGTAAACTTTAGAGACTGTTGTGTGTGAAAATCCCAGGACATCAGCAATTTCTGAAATACTCAAACCAGCCCATCTGGTACCAACAACCACACCACAATCAGAGTCACAGAGATCACACTTTTTCTTCATTCTGATGTTTGACGTGAACATTAACTGAAGCTCTTGACCTGTATCTGCATGATTTTATGCACTGCCCTGCTGCCACATGATTGGCTGATTAGATAACTGCATGACTGTGCAGGTGTACGGGTGTTCCTAATAAAGTGGATGGTGAGTGTAGACTCATTGTCTTTGGTTAAAATGGCATCTTAGTAGAGAATGTGTTTTTTATTCTTATCTACTATAAATTGTATACTGGCCACTCTTGAATTTAAGAATTTGACAAACTCATTTAATTCTGATTTCTTTCCATTCCAAATCATAAAGCAGTCATCAATATACACTCACCACACACTTTATTAGGAACACTATACTAATACTGGGTAGGGCCTCCTTTTGCTCTCAAAACGGCCTCAATTCTTTGTGGCATGGATTCCACAAGATGTTACTTAATATTACTCTGGGATTCCTGCAGATTTTTCAGGTGCACTTTCATCCTGTTATACCACATCCCAAAGGTGTTCTACTGGATTCAGATCTGGTGACTGGGAAGGCCACTGAAGAACACTGAACTCATTGTCATGTTTATGAAACCCGTTTGAGACGACTTTTGCTTTGTGACATGGTGCATTATCATGCTGGAAGTAGCCATTAGAAGATGGGTAAATTGTGGCAGTGAAGGGATGCACATGGTCAGCAGCAATACTCAAATAGGCTGTGGCATTCAAGCGATGATTGATTGGTATTAACAGGCCCAAAGTGTCCCAAAGTGTCCCACTCCATTACACCACCTCCACCAGCCTGGACTGTTAATAAAATGCAGATTGGGTCCATGGAGTCATGCTGTTGGTGCCAAATTCTGACCCTATCATCTTTGTGCCTCAGCAGAAATTGAGATTCATTAGACCAGGCTACTTTTTCCAGTCTTCACCTGTCCAGTTTTGATGAGTCTGTGCCCACTGCAGCCTCAGCTTTCTGTTCATAGCTGACAGAAATGGAACCCAACGTGGTCTTCTGCTGTTGTAGGCCATCTTCCTCAAAGTTCGATGTGTTGTGCATTCTGAGATGCTTTTCTGCTCACCACAATTGTACAGAGTGGTTATCTGAGTTACTGTAGCCTTTCTGTCAGCTCAAACCAGTCTGGCTATTCTCCTTTGACCTCTCTCATCAACAAGGTTTTTCTGTCCGCAGAACTGTCGCTAACTGGATATTGTTTCTTTATTGCACTATTCTGAGCAAGCTCTAGAGACTGTTGTGCGTGAAAATCCCAGGAGATCAATTATAGAAATACTCAAACCAACCCGTCTGGCACCAACAATGCCACAGTACTTGAAGCTGCAAACCCGTATCTGCATGATTTTATGAATTGCACTGCTGCCACTTCGCATCCAACATTTAATACATGGGGCAAATATGCTATCGGAAAAAAATAGTCCAACTCAAATTTGCCCATAAATAAATTAGCATAATTTGGTGCTACTGGAGTACCCGTTTGTACAAATTTTAATTTGCAAACAGAATAAATGGTGCATCTTCAATGGATGAAATAAGACATGATATATGCAACTCAAAAAAGTAATTACTATTTTTTTTTTTGTTAGTAATGAAAAGTGCTTAAACAAAAAAAAAATCCCATACTGTAACAGAAAACTGCAAGTGTGTTACTATGAAATGCTGCAATTCACAGGCCCAGTAAAAGCTTGTTTACTCAGTCTTCTTCATTTGGCCACATGTTCTAATCCACATCACACCTTATCTACAGTCTTCCTATACTATGGGAAAAATACTTGCTTGATCCCTAATGGGTGATCTTCAGCAGGTAGCTTAAGTGCAGGAATCTTTAATCCAGGAGTGTTATCTTATCATGTGGATGATGATTATAAATGTTACACATCTTTTGTGAGGTTATTCTGTGGTGAATAAGACGGAAAGGAGAAGTAACTTCAACTTTGGATGGACTACAAGCCAGTATGTGACTGCATGAGGATTGTAAAATGCCTTGTCCCATGCACTTCATCTGCATTGTTTGGCCTATTTCTTTGTTACCCATTTTCTTCCCTCAGATTTAAGCCTTCTGTAGAGATCATCTTAACATAAATTCTGCACTTTATATTAGTAGTAGTCCTTTGTGTATGAACTGATCTAAGATTTAATTCTTAATTACGTTTGCAAAACCATAAATTTTGTTTTGCTTTGCGAATCATTGTGTTGCTCCTTCAGTTTGTGCCATTTTCTTGCAGGGCAATGCTCGCACTCTGACCTTAATGGTAACTTCTGCTGCAGTTGGGGGAACATTACAATACGGATACAACCTTACCATTATGAATGCACCCACTGTTGTAAGTAAGAGAGAACGTGTGTATTTACCTCTGTTTACATGTGATTGTCTTGCTATTTTTGTTCACCCTGTCTTTATGTGAGTGTCATTACCCCTGAATCTGAAAAGGTCCCTGCCTGTTCTCATCTAGTGTATCATTCATTACTATTGTGTATTCTGTGTCCCTGCAGTATATTCAGAACTTTGTTAATGAGACGTTTCAGAAGCGCTGGGAGATACAGTTAGAGGAGTACCAGGTTACATTGATCTGGACACTCATAGTGTCTGTCTTCTCATTGGGTGGTCTTACAGGGTCTCTGTTGGCCGGGCCCATGTCCATCCACTTTGGGAGGTACAAATTTTCAGGATTCATTATTCTACATGTATAATACTTGCAGAGTTATATGGTATTTACTGTGAACATGTTTGAGAATACAATGTTGATACTGAACTGGGCTCAAGTTCTGTGTATTGAGTTGTGTGTAAGATAGTGTAATGGCCTAATTTATAAATCTGTACTCGTTGAGGGCCCCCTAGTGGCCAAGGGCCTGGTTGGTAATCTGTCCCTGCTGGTGATACACTGTATGGCCAAAAGTATCTGGACACCTGACCATCACACCCGTATGAGGCCAATATTCCATTCCAAAACCAAAACCATGGGCAATGATATAGAGACCCAACCCCCCTGTTATATGTTGCCCATCTATGTACACCAATTCTGCCAAGTCGAATTCCTAGTACATGCAAGTGTTCCTGGCCAATAAAGTGATTCTGATTCTAATAACAGCCTCCACTCTTCTCGGAAGGCTTTCCAGTAGATTTCAGAAAGTGGCTGTGGGGATTTGTGCCCTTTCAGCCACAAGAGCATTAGTGAGGTTGGGAACAGATGTTGGGGAGAAACATTTCAAAAGTCTTCAGTGCGGTTGAGGTCAGTAGGGGCTCTGTGTAGGCCATTCAAGTTTTTACTTACCAACCTTGACAAATCATGTCTTTATAGAATTTTGTGCACAAGGGCATTGTCATGCTGGAACAGGTTTGGGCCTCTTAGTTCTATTGAAGGAGAATCTTAATGGTAGAGCTTAAAAAGATATTCTAGACGATTTTGTGCTACCAATGGTTTGGGGAAGGCCCAAATATGGTTGTGACTGTCCATGTCCACATACTTTTAGCCATATAGTGTAGCTTTATTACATAGCTAGCTAGGAAATTATTACTC
This sequence comes from Pangasianodon hypophthalmus, assembly GCF_027358585.1. NCBI lineage: Eukaryota > Metazoa > Chordata > Actinopteri > Siluriformes > Pangasiidae > Pangasianodon > Pangasianodon hypophthalmus. Next base: position 16,018,244 of record NC_069711.1, read on the forward strand.
TTATTGTTAATGACATTTATATAATAAGATATTTTTGACTGTAATCTATGTATTTTTATTATTGTATTGCCCTCAAGGAAGAAAACTATGCTGCTGAACAATATTTTTCTAATGTCCAGTGCACTGCTGGCTGTGACAAGCCGGCATGCTCAGTCTTTTGAGATGATCATCATCTCCAGATATCTGGTTGGCATCAATGTGGGTGTGTAGGCTACTGAACTGAGCTAAATTCCCATACTTCCCTGGATTTATCATGTTTTAATTATGCTTAGATCTGAATGACTTCCTATCCACCAAAACTGTAAACCACTGACTATAAAACAACTATTCTGGTTGTAGGGGTCAGTATGAATGTGCAGCCAATGTATTTTGGTGAAAGTGCACCAAAACACTTACGTGGTGCTGTGGCCCTGTCCTCTTCTGTCTTCACCTCTTTTGGGTTGGTGCTAGGACAAGTGGTAGGTTTGAGGTGAGTCCAAAATATTTGGGTCCAGCTAGACCAGGGGTGTCCAATGTTATCCAGAAAGGGCCAGTGTGGGTGCAGGTTTTTATTCCAACCAAGCAGAAGCCACACCTGAGTCTCTTGAAAGCCAAGCTCGACTGATTAAACAGCTGGAATCAGGTGTGGCTCCTGCTTGATTGGAATGAAAATCTGCACCCGCACTGGCCCTTTGCGGATCAGATTGGACACCCCTGAGCTAGACTTATATAAAACACGACAGGTGATGAGTCAATGCCAATATCATCACACAATGTTTAAACCTATTATAGGCAAAGCAACTTCTGATGTGAGTGCATATAATATGGGTTTCATATGGGCTACAATGTGGATTATTTCAAGCTAATCTTTCTTTAGAGTAGTTATTTTAACTTAGTGACATTTTTAATACTCAGACACTCGATTTAGATGCCATCTAAGTGCTCTGTATCAAGTCCTCAGAGGACATAATTTTAAAAGCAGTGTCCATAAAAGCTGATACACAGGTTTATAATCTCACCACTCATTTTAATGTAAGGCAGGCTCATTTTGTGTGTGTGTGTGTGTGTGTGTATGTGTGTGTGTGTGTGTACAGGGAGGTGCTGGGTTGTGAATCATGTTGGCAATACTTGTTAGCGAGTAATGCTGTGCCAGGCTTCATTCAGCTTCTCACACTACCCTGGTTCCCAGAGAGCCCGCGGTACCTTCTCATTGATCGTGGGGACAAGGACGCCTGCTTAAAGGGTAACACAAACTATATTTTTATACTTCTTGTATTATATGATTATATTATACTTTAGAATATAGTGTAATAGTTTATTATAATTTCTCAGTATGACAGTGGTAGAATATAGTTCTACTGTATGTAAGATGTGATGGGCTGAAGATGTGATGTGGGCTGGGGATGGTTTGAGTTTTATAGGCTGGAACTGATTAGTTTCAGGAGGCCATATAGTAGAACATTAATGAATGACACAATGATATCCTGAATATTAGGAACCCATTACATGTACTGTATATGTACAGAATTTGTTACATAAAGCATAAAAGCCTTATCAGTCAGACTCTGGGGCTGCACCAGGCTCTGTAAATGGATTGAAAAAAAATTTATCACAAATGATTGCACTGTCAACATTCAACCATTTTCCCCTTGGAGTGGATGATGAAAAGAAGAGCTGTATATGCATGAACTTTCAGCTTCAAATGAGTATGAAAACAGTATAAATCATTACAACACTTTGACATACTGATTATAGATAATGGTCATAGAAGTTGTAGTTCGTTTTCTGAAATTTTTTTAACTGGACATAGAAGGGTTTTTCAGCTGTGTGTAAGTGACATGTCTCTCCCCATACTGTGTGTGTTTGGCAGCACTGCGGCGGTTGCGAGGCTGTGAGGTGCAGAAAGAGGAGTTGGATGAGATGCTGCAAGAGCAGGCTGAATCTCAGGGCAGGCGAGCTCAGCAGCCCTGGGAGCTCTTCAGTGACCGTACTGTTCGTTGGCAACTCATCTCAGTCGCCGTCATAAGCAGCGCCATGCAGTTGTGCGGTAATGACTCAGTGAGTGAGGCTGTCCCTCAGACGAATTCTGACTCATTCATTCATCTTCAGTGATCGTTTTATCCTGGTCAGGGTTATAGTGGAACCAGACTCTGTCCTGGAAACACTGGGCATGAGACAGGAATACACACTGGATGGGACAAATAGCCATCACACAAGTCTATCATCTTACTTATAATTGAATTGCATTGTAAATTGGTATGACACCTGGAACTAAATGTCTTGCTGACAGTGCATTATCTGAAATAAACAGAGTAATTCAATGCATCAGTGAATGGTAAGAGTAGAGACCAATATCTGAAAATTAACTGAACACAGGCCACAACAAAAGCAATGAGTGACTCAGTGAGCAGTGCTGAGTCAATAAGTGGTCCAATGAGAGAATAAGTGCCCAAATTTCCTTGCTCCCTTAGTCTATTTGTCTCTATAACTTAAATTTTGTCCATGAAGCTATCTATGTGTTTCAACATTTATTCTCTCATTACACAGATTTACTTCTATGCTTCTTACATATTTCAAGAGGCGGGAATATCAGTTGAATACACCCAGTATGTGACCATTGGCACTGGCACATGTGAATTCACCGCCTGTATTCTGTGTGTAAGTGTTCAACAGGAGCTAATCCACTCACAATATATAAATGGCATTTGGCAAAAAAGGTCTGGCATGTGTACATAAATTAATTCATTACAAATGTAGACATTAATTAGAGCTATATAAAGTTTTGTGGTTTTAAAGGCCACCACTTGTAATGAGTGAAATTAATGTAATGTTTCATTTAAGTTTAGAATTTACAATGACAGATTTAGAAAAAGGTCACAGTGGTATTTCCCTGCTCTGTGTGTGTGTGTGTGTGTGTTAATGTTCAGAACCTGTTGATAGAACGGAAGGGTAGAAGGCTGCTTTTAATGGGAGGTTATGTGCTCATGACTGGCTGGGCTATAGTTTTCACCGTGGCTCTTTCATATCAGGTATGCATTATTTAGATTTAATAAATACTGCACACAGTTAACAAGAGCTCCCCTGTATCTATACACACACACACACACACACACACACATTATCTGGAATTCTGTCAAGATTTTCATCACTTGCAGCTTCAATTTATCTATGACTTGAGATTCAACCTTGACTAAAAAAAATTCCCGATTTTTGCATTCTTCACAGTTGTTTCCTCAGCATTAAATGATGTAACTCAACACTGTTACAGACTACTGCAATTCATTAATGTATCCACAGTCTACCTGTTTAAATTAAGTCTTCTGTGGTAGAATTTCACCACCAAATTCAGGACTTGACTTAGACTTTCCTTGGATTTGAAGGAGTAAGTCACTGATCTAAAACACTGTTATACTACACAGTTGAAAGGTGTGTAGTTAAAAGCATCTAACACTAAGAAAGCACTAAGGAGAATATATACGTATACAGTATACATATTAGATACAATTTGATGAAGTCAATTAATGTTCAACAGAGTGAGATTCCAATGAACTGGAGGTGTTATATAACCATCTCACAATTAGCATTTTGATGCCATTGTCTTCTAGCATGTAGTACACTGGATGCCTTACCTGAGCATGGTCTGTGTGTTCACCTATATCCTCAGTTTTGGGATCGGACCAGGTGAGTCAAACTGCACCACTGCTCCATTGGATGTCACTGTGGCTGAATTATGGCAAAGAGACAAAAAAGAAAAGTCAGTTTTTGGTTAAAATCTGTTTTTTATTCATATCTTCAACACCTCACCTTTTAGAAACCATAAATAAATATCACCAAAAATGAAAAGGAAATGTTTTTATTTACTTTTGGACCTCATCTAGGCTATTATACTGTAAGGATCATTTTATGTAAGGAGACAGTTTAACATTAATGCAGTGGTTAAAAAAACACTGTCTAAAGATGTTTCAGATCTTATTAGCGAAGTGTAATATCATCCTTTGATCCAGTTATTGGATATTTATGAGCTGTAATGAAGCAGACATAAGCCTAATCAATTCAGTTTCTGATCAGAACCAGGATGTCAAAACGTCTGAAACGGAATTGGAATGGAATCTTTAAATATAATTTCTCCTTTTCACTTTTGGGGGTAACTGGACTTTAAAATGCTATAAGTGGGATTGAGATATGTGCGAAAAGGAAAAAAGATCACATTTCAGTTCAGAAAAATCTGTAGTACATATATATGAAAATGTCAAAATTTCATCATGTAGAGGGTTTTCCTAGGCTGGCAATATTTAATACACTAAAAACAGCTTTTGTTGCAAGCAGTCCACAAGCATTAAATAGATTAATTAAAATTATACATTGACACTGCTACTGCTAACATTCAGATGTGTTTTATAATACTTTTCTCCACAGCGGGGGTGACTGGAATTCTCCCTACTGAGATTTTTAACCAGGCAGCTCGCCCTGCTGCCTACATGATTGCTGGTTCTCTAATGTGGATTAATCTCTTCATTATTGGAATGCTATTCCCATTCATTGTGGTGAGTGCATGAATTCACAAATACACAAATGAATGTCTAGTAGTATGAGGTCTAGGTCAGTGACCCAAGTGTTAAACTTAACCAGAATTCTCCACTAGGAGAAGAATACAAATGGCCTCTATTATACTTTAAACAAATTGTCTTTTTCCAGTGTCCACTCTTGAGTTGAAGAAGTAGAAGTAGTAGGTACAGGTGTGGAAGTGACAAATACCTCAACATACTACCTCTAGACAGATAATCTTTGTGTAAAAGTTTACATAGTAGAGTAATATTTTTGATTATTTCATATTTCTACCCAAAGTCTTAAATATTAGCCTAACATCTACTGATGAACTGTCTTGAAGTTAGCAGTTGTAGATAATAATAATAATAATAATAATAATAATAATAATAATAATGATATCATGAATAAGATGAAAACTAATGTATTTCCTTCCTGTGTGTGTTGCTGACAGAGTGGACTAGGTCAGTTCTGCTTTGTGCCATTTGGTGTTGTCTGTCTTCTCACTGCTGTCTATATTGGACTGGTTTTGCCTGAGACCAAAGGAAAAACACTACCCATGATCACAAGCGAATTCCACAGGCTTAACTTCCACAAAAAAGAGAAGACGGGTCCAAAGTGCAAAGACGTTCATTACCAACTAGGCGAAGTCCACCACTCAACTGCCCTCTAAGCTACTTATTTATATATTTGGAATTCCTGTAAACTTATGAATGCTGGAGCGCTCTGTTGAAGAGTAAAAGGTTTACCCAAATATAACCACATAGACACTTTATTGTAAGACCATTTATTCACAAATTTAATTTGTTTTTGTCTTATAGGTATAAAAATATATAGATATGATATATAGATATCTAACCACAATATCTAACCCTGTTTTTCCTTTATAGTAATTATATGAATTAGCACTTTTTAAAATCTTTTTAAGCTATGTTTTCACTTGTAAATTCTCTCACTCTCTGGATAAAAGCTAGAACAAATAAGGTCTCAACTAGTACAAACATACTGCTGGTGTACTCTTTAATCACAATAAACCATGATGGAAAATATGGCTTTATTAGTCTACTATGTGCCGAGTAGAATTCGCATTTTGAGCGCTTACTACCTTACTGTTGTCAGTTTGAAATATTCTATGTTCAAATATTCTATATACATTCACCAGTCACTTTAACAGGAACACCTGTACACCTGCTCATTTATGTAGCTATCCAATCAGCCAATCAGGTGGCAGCAGCACAATGTATAAAATCATGCAGATACAGATCAAGAGCTTCAGTTAATGTTCACATCAAACATCAGAAGCCCATCCATCTCAAGGTTCGATGTTCTGTGCATGCTGATATGATTTTCTGCTCACCACAGTTGTAAAGAGTGCTTATTTGAGTTACTAGTTCCTTCCTGGCAGCTCGAACCAATCTGGCCATTTTCCTCTGACCTCTCTTCGCAATAAGGTGTTTCCACCCACAGAACTGTCACTCACTCAATGTTTTTTTGTTTTTCGCACCATTCTGTGTAAACTCTAAGCACTGTAGTGTGTGAAAATCCCAGGAGATCAGCAGTTTCTGAAATACTCAAACCAGCCTGTCTGGTACCAACAACCATGCCCCAGTTAGAATCACAAAGATCACATTTCTCTCCCTTTCTGATGTTTGATGTGAACATCAGCTGAAGTTCTTGATGTGTATCTGCATGATTTTATGCATTGTGCTGTTGCCAGCTGATTGGATAATTGTGTAACTGCATAAATGAGCATAAATAAATAAAGTGGACAGTGGGTGTATATTTTTTAAAAATGTCTGTGATTTATTTTGTAGGCAGCATGGTGCATTCCAAAGCATTCCTGCCTCTTTTTCTTAGAGCAACTAGACTTCTGCAGTCAGTATAAGCAGTTGGCATAGGTCTTGCTCCCTTGTGGGTGGATTCCTGTGTTTTGCAGTGGTGGAAACTGTAAATGATACACTGTGGACAGTGTGCTCAGTAGCCACTGATCCGAGGTCATCAGGCTCCAGTGTTTCAGTTGCTGAGGGGAAGTTCACTGCATATTTTCAGATACAATACCAAGTTGCCCCATTTCCTGAAATCATGATCACACCCTGATTGAGAGTACCAGCCTGGCCCATGGTGTATCCTGCATAAATCCTTCCATCTGATGTTGCTGTTTTTGAAACCCAACTTCACAAAATATTGTGGTGGCAAACAAGGGTGTCTTGTCTCTAATCTTTGGACAAGCTACTGCCAATTTCTGTTCCTGCTGCATTAATGCAAAAAAGGAATTTACCTTGTTCTTCCTAAAGGTTGCAGCAGTCGTGTTCACTCCTTGCTGTGAAAAAGCAGGGTCAGAAGAAGGAAATGGCCTGCAAGCTTCACATGTTGCTGTCAGCATTACACTGTGGTTAGAGCAAGGCTCTGTAAGTGCTTGTCAAAGATGCTCTAGTTTAGGCATTGATCTTGTCCATCATCCAGCTCCAGCAGGGGCCCGTTCTTCGTACGTCGCTAACTCAGTTAGCTGGATTTGATTGTTGACGATTTGGCATGATCTTGGATTATTCGGTTCTTCCACGCTCATCCTGAAGTTGTTGTCATAGCAACGGGTCGGTAAGCTTAAACCTGCTCGGGAGCAGGCTTATTTCATGTAAACAGGATTAGATCGCGGCTTTCTAAGCGGAGGTGATACGGGAAGTCTGTTACAGCCATGTCTTGCCCGTTTTTACGAGAGCAACCTGTTGTGGAAGGTGCGAGGATAATTCTCAGAGCTTTTAGAATTAATCGCGTTTTGCGAGACAGACCGGATCCATTAGCACAGCGCCATAGTGCACTTTTTGAAAGATATGGTTTTTCACGTGAGGGTGTCATTTACTTTACTTTATAATTAATTTGTTGGAACCTCATTAAAAGTTCGACTCGTCGGAGTAGGGTTTTAACAACAGCACAAACTGTGTGCATCGCGTTAAGATTGTCTGCGAGTGGCACTTTCCTTTACACTGTTGGAGATGCGGAGAACTGGTATATGTCTACAACACTACACATACACTACATGAACAGTATATGTGGTTAATATTACCATTTTGTAGAATATTCTTGTATTTCACCTTTACTTGTTCCCAAGTTCTAGTGGGTCCCGTGGTGGCTCTAATATAAAAAATTAAAGTAATTATGAAAATTTAAAAAAAGAGTACATAATATATACTGTAATAAGTGATAAAAACATCTAACACCGTCACTATTTATGCATTTAATTTGTCTGCAACTTTTTGCCAACCCTCTCTCCTGGCTTTTGCAGCTTTTGAGGTGCTCCCTGAGGTTTTTATTAAATTGTGGAACTCGCTATAACCCTCCATTAAGAGTTCTTGTTCTGTCGCTGAGAAAAAGTGGGCGTGCTCTTTGGCCATTGTGGGCAACCAATAGCAGCGCTGCTGATCACTGTTTCTACTATCAATACATAGCCCCTTTTAAACCAGCGCATGAACACGCAATGATCTCAGATAACTCAATCCAGCCATACTAATCATCAACAGGCGTGTGCAAAGAACCTAATTAGCCAGATAATAATTAGCTGGATCATATCATCTCGGATGTCTTTTGATCTCGGATGTAATAAGCAACGTACGAAGAACGGGCCCCAGGGCGTGGCATAACAGACAGACTGCCATCTTGCCTTGAAATGCACCAAAAGTTCAGACACACTGAAAAAAAGTTGAAAGTTACACTTGTGTTAACAGTCCAGGCTGGTGGAGGTGGTGTAATGGAGTGGGGAATGTTTTCTTGGGACACTTTGGGCCTGTTAATACCATTTAATAATCGCTTGAATGCCACAGCCTATTTGAGTATTGTTGCTGACCATGTGCATCCCTTCACTGCCACAATTTACCCATCTTCTAATGGCTACTTCCAGCATGATAATGCACCAGGTCACAAAGCAAAAGTCGCCTCAAACTGGTTTCATGAACATGACAATGAGTTCAGTGTTCTTCAGTGGCCTTCCCAGTCACCAGATCTGAATCCAGTAGAACACCTTTGGGATGTGGTAGAACAGGAGATTTGTAGCATGAAAGTGCACCTGAAAAAATCTGCAGGAATTGCCTGATGCAGTCATGTCAACATGGACCAGAATCTCAAAGTAATGTTTCCAATATCTTGTGGAATCCATGCCATGGAGACCCTACACAGTATTAGTATAGTGTTCCTTATAAAGTGCTCAGTGAATGTATATGGTATCCACATAGAGTATAACGTAATGGGATTCTTGCATTACATTCTAGTTAACAACATAAGTAGTAATTTGAGGTATGCATGAGGTATGCATGCATGAGGTATGCATTAAAAGTTTGAAAGGTGAACTATTGGCTTGGTTTTGTTTGTTACTACTAGTACTGTCAGAGCCATGCTGTTATGATAATTAATGCAAAATTCTGATTTGCGAACTGAACCTCGGTGTGGTATGAAGGAGAAAGAGAGAAAGAAAGAAAGAAATCTTAAGTATTCTGTTTGTTTAGCTCCTTTTACAGACATCAGTAATATACACTGCATAATGAGATCATACATAAAATGGATTGTATCACAAAGCATCATCCCAAATACAATTTTATTTTATACTTATCTCTGTAGCAAATAAACAGAGACACAAAACAGTGTACAAAAACAAAAACATCAATAGAAAAGTATGCCTATATCCAAAAATCAATGAAATTCTTGACTGAAATTGCAAAGAAACCTTTTTTTTTTTTTATCAGAGAACAAAGATAGAATAACAAACATACATACAAATGTACATTTTCTTTCTATGTGCATGTCCTTATACAAAAGTGTCAATGCAAATCACTTTATGTACATGGTTATTCTTAAGATGGTCCTTTTAATGACAGATTTTCCTACCCATTCACAATCAGTACTGGGAAGGCACTTTGCAACATACGGTTATATGAAAACATAAGCAGAATACAAATAAAACAATGTTTAAAAAACATTTCCAGTGATACAATGTGCCACTAAAACATAAGAGACGGCATATCAGTATTTTAATCACAGAACCTTCCCAAACGATCACATCAATCTTTCACATAAATACAGGCACCGATTAGAGTGCAGGGGTGGTTAATTCCAGGCAGTGAGGTGAAGCCGAGTTTGACAGAAACAATCAGATGGATTTGTTGGGTCAGTTAGAGGAGTCAAACAATGCTGTCATGAAGGGAGTCCTGGTTAGTTGCATACTTCCTCTCGTCACACTTGAGGACAATAAGGATGAATTTTAAACATAAATTAGAAGGAAATGAATGACTAATATGTATAAATACGACAGAGCTAACATGAAAAATCTTAGACAGTTCCAAGCTAATGCGGGCTGAAAATAACTTTTAAACACGTCTTGCATAACAATAATAAATAAACGGAAAATAGAATCAACTGCTAATTCATACTCGCATGACCTTTGAAACCTTCACTCCAACAAGTAAATACACCAGAGCTCTCATACACACTTAGAAAAACAGGCTTTTCCAAGAGTTCACTGTATAATAAGTTCTTGGCTTCCACAATGTTCTACTTTGAACCTGGTCTGATAGAGGAAATGTTCTGTTGTAGGGCTCTACATAAAACATTTAAAGTTTAAGGTTTTTCCACAGACAACCCTTAAAAGTTCTAATTTTTCCTACGAGTGTAAGCACATAAAGCAGGCCTCTTACAGGCATATCTCTTAAAACACTTTTTTGATATCATAATCACTGCCCAGTCACATTTGCTCAGAGTACTTATTGTTAGTCTAAAGGCTCAAAATTAAATTTAAAAAAAAAAAAGAAGAAAAAAAACAACAGGAATTTAGATCTGACACACTGATGGCGTATTCATGCCACAAAAAAGTTTATATGATCACACACCACTACTGCGTTATAAGAGATACAAATGTGAATTTACTCAAACCAACTGAATACCTAGGCTCTTTGCCTCAAAACATATTTCTCCACTCAAGCTTCTATTCAACCATAATGGCCAAGGGAAGTTAAATACACAGAGCCCCGTTACATAGAATAAACTTAATATTGGCCATATATAAGTATTTATATATACATATATTTCTTACATATGTGAACATTATATACACATCATGAATAGGAATTCTTAAGTTAAGCAGGAATGTTTGGACCCTCATAGAAAAAAGTCCTGATATATTAAAAAACCTTAAAAAGCCCTCTGATTACATTACATTCTCTTAATAAGAGACCGTGATGTGTGCACGCGCACACACGCAGGCACACACGCAGGTGCACACACACACACACACACATACACACACAGAAATTCTTCTTGGCCTCTAAAACGCATAATTCAAAGACAAAATAGCACAGCACAGATCTAAAGTTTACCAACGACTTATAAACCATTTCATAAAGGAGATGGGACACCAAAATCAATAAGTTAATAAAATATACTCTTCATCTCTTGTAATATCTTACAGTCATACCTGAAATTGGTCCCTGTTAAATATTCAAAACTCGTATGTGGTTTGCCTGAATCTATACAATCCATCTTGCAAATATTCATGATTCAGAATGAAATGAAAAGAAAATGGTGTTAACAACCATGAATTTGGGAACAAGATTTAAATTAGTCATCATTATTTAACTTAAAACAATTTCAGAGCCTAGGGCTTCCAGTGATGTCTGTGCCCAGGATTTTGTTACCTGCATCCACACAAAATGATCCGAAGGAGTTCAACTTGGGTTTAATAGGCTCTGTGGGATGATTATTAATACATACTCTGATTTTGAATGCTTGATTGCTTCATGTCAACAAGAATGGAAAACATACTGGCAAATTTGCAAGTCAAAACATTAAATCAACTAACTAAAGGTTGACAGTAAGCAACACAAAAGACAATAGTTTACAATGTCATTGATGATAAAAGGTAGAACTGCAGTTCCCTCAAAGCTGTGGACATCTGGTAAGAGCAAATGTCTCCCTTTCTCCAAGTGTTCACTTGTCCCCTAAGCCTACAGCATTGCCCCCTACCTCAGAGTCCACGAGTGATGAGGCAAAAGCTGACTGGACAATCTGGAAACCAAATGACTCGAGCAGCGACATGTTCTGCTGTGGCGAGAACGGAGAACCCAGATCCCCGAGACTGGCTGATGTCCCACTGGGTTTCTTGTGCACCCGGTGCTGGTGCTTGTTGAGGTAGGATTTAGTGCGGAAGGTCTGGCCACATAAGCCACAAGCAAACTTCTTCTCTATGTCTGTCTTCTGTTTGGAGCCGCATGGCGTGTTTGCTGTGCCGTCAGCCTCGCCGTTAAAGATCAGCGAGGTTACCTCAAGCTCCTTGTCCTCAGCCTTATGCTCCAGTTTGAGCTCCGTTCCATTAGAAAGGTCCCCGAATGCAGCTTCCGACCCCTCAGAATCCTGATGGGGGCATTTTGCAGCATTTTCCTGCCCGTCTGAGGGAAACACAGAGTGAGATGTAGGTGGGAAAACCATGATAAATATGAAGGATGAGGACAGGGAAAGGGAGAAAGGATCTCACATTAGGCAAGATCTGTAGAGCATTTACTAAGAGCAGAAGAATATGCGAACATGAATGATTTAATAAAACAAAAAAGGTGGCAAGAATTTTTGGCCAGCACTAGTAAATAAGCTAAGGTAGGAAAGCGCTAACAATTGCAAATATTAGAAAGCTACTTGCCCATATCTAGTTGATATCTCGCCTTGTTACATTTGTGTCAGTGCATAGTTTGCTTTTGGCCAAGACTGACTGATTTTTGACCTAAAAATAAAGAGATCTAGACAATGGCCAGTTGGCCCATGCTTTTACCAAGACATCATGATGTCATGATGGTGCTTTTTACTACATCAGTCTGTTGTTTCAAATCCATCATGCAATTCTTTCATTTTATTTATGTAAAAGATTACAAAGTTTGGTCATTTGGAATGAAATCAGCTATATTTATAGTATATGATCCACCTCTACTTCTTGAGGCAGGTGTTGTCCTTCAATAAGTGCAGTTCTCTTCTACCAGTGTAGTGCATAGCTAGTGCATTATTCTGTGTTGTGTGTTGGTGCAATGGCATTAGTGTTGGTTTTATAAGCAAAACAGTGACTGAAAATGTTGGGTCTGCCTTAAGAATCAATCTGGACTCTCTGCAGACTGTTTCAGAGGGAAGAATACTCAAACTAGTAGCCATAATGGGCGACTCCCATTCCCTGCCTGCCATATCAGCTAAGCAGAGAAGCAGCTCCAGTGATGTACCTGCACTGCACCTATGAACACCATGTCAGGTCATTCCAAATAAAGACTTTATAATGTCCGTCTCTCTGTCCGCACGTCTGTCTGTGCCTCCATCTGTCTCTCTGTCTCCCTGTCTGTCACTCTTTGTCTGTCTCTCTGTCTGTGTCTCTGTCTCTCTGTCTGTCTGTCTCTCAGCATCAGTCAACGTCTTTGTGTCCGCACATCCATCTGTCTTTGTCCATGCATTCTTCCATCTCCATGTCCACACACCCATCTGTCTCTCTCCACGTGTGTGGCCATTTCTCTCTCCGCATGTCCTTTTGTCTCTGTCCATCTGTCTCCCTGTATGTCCATCTCTGTTTGCCTGTCTGTGTCCGTGTCTGTCTGGTTGTGTGTTTGTAAGAACACCTGTTTCATCTGCTTTTGAAAAGTGCAAGAAACTGGCATTTACTGAGCTGTGAGGCGTAGCAGTTCTCATCCTGTGTTGTGTGAGCATTACTAGGCTCGCCCTACGCCCCTCTCCGGCTGGCCCATACTGACCTGTGAGAGGTGCATGCAAAGGGAGGCCTGGTGCTCCGCCACAGTGCCGCTCCCACAGCTCAGGCTGCACACCAAGGGCAGGAGGGCCTGGTTGAGCGAGAATTGCAGGCCCCGAAAACCCCCGAAAACACCCCTCTGCCTCAGGAAAGGGCATCAGAATCCGACGACTGGTGCAAAGGTCTACACCATCACAGACCGCCCCAATGAGGGAGAGTAGAAGGCCATGAAGGGTACAAACAGAAGGAGAGACAGAGATTCCAGGGTGGACACTTACTGTCAATACAGTCAGACTGACATCAGTTTCACATGGGTTCACGTACAGACCGTGGCTGATTGATGCACCACCTGGGTATCTCTACTGAATGAATCTTTTTTCCTTCGTTACTTGCCAAGCCTGCAGACTTCTTGTTGGAGCTTATCTATAGCTAAAGAAAGTAATTACTGCAGTAATCACTCAATTTGGACGTTTAAACTTTCCTTTCTTATGGATACTACATTGTTTCTATAGAGTAACTCCAGAAAAAAAGACTGTTGTCACAAAAATATACATAATCAGAAAAATACAACCAACTGCATCCTGCTCATGAATTTATAAACAAAAAGAACTTTTACTTAATATATACGACCAATTTTCTTCTACTTGAGCAAAAAAGTCTCTGGAATAAAGCAGTATTAATTTTAACAGCAAATGTTGGCTTAGTTTTAGTCTTTTGACAAAAATTCATAATAATAAATATAGTCATATTTTAGGAATATGGTTACTGGCCATATTAAGTTTTGAGTTAGTCAACTAAAACTGAACTTATGTTTTTATTTTTTTCCACCCTTAAATTTTACCATGGTGTTCAAAAACACAAATATAATTACTTTGTAAGTTTGAATTCTTTGTGGAACACCAGATCATTTCATAAATTTACACTGCAATTACAGCCTTACTAAAGCCTTTCTCCTTCTGCTTTTTTGATGTGCATTAGCTAAATCGAAGTTGCTGAAATACGATCACATGATTATGACTGGGAGCAGATCTTTTAAGGGAGTAGGTCCATTTAATAACATTACTCTAATGAGTGCATTTAGCACACTGACTACACTCCACAGAAATGTATGCAGCATATTAAATGATTAATTTTGTTACTATAGTAAGTGAGTATGCTAGTTTATCTAGCTAGTATGATTAGCCTAACAAGCCGGAAACTACAAAAAAATGCAACACTACTGCTGATGCTACCAAAAAGTAATTAGTACTCTAGCATCCTTCTCCGACAACGAAGCAGTAGCACGCGTTCACAGATCAGAGAAGACAGGCCCATAGTCTTGCAACATTCATCCACAGAAGTGTCTACTGCACATCTTCCTGTGTCTTAATTTAATGACCTTATCCAATTTCACTGTATGACCAAACGTTTGTGGACACCTGACCATCACACCCATTTGTCCTTGAACATCCCATTCCAGATTTAGTCCCCCTTTACTGTTATAATAACCTCCACTCTTCTTGGAAGGCTTTCCACTAGATTTTGGCTGTGGGGATTTTTGATCATTCTGCCACATATGCATTAGTGAGGTCAGGTACTGATGTCGGGTGAGGAGGCTTGGTGTGCTGTCAGTGTTCCAGTTCATCTCAAAGGTGTACAGTGGGGTTGAGGTCACGGTTCTGTGCAGGACACTCGAGTTCGTCCACTCCAACCTTGACAAACCATGTCTTCATGGAGCTCACTTTGTGCACAGGGGCATTGTCATTCTGGAACAGGTTTGGGCCCCTTAGTTCCAGTGAGAGAAATTGTAAAGCTACAGCATACAAAGATATTTTATACGATTGTGCGCTTCCAACTTTGTGGCAACAGTTTAGGGCAGACCCACATATGGGTGTAATGGTCAGGTGTCCACAAACTTTTGGCCATATACAGTATTTAAGTGTGCAAAAATTAAGAGAAAAAAACTTTACTTTTAATTTAGGCAGCTCTGACATTTTTGTCTCATTTTTATTCTTTGAGGAAAATGTTACATTTCGTCATATATTTCTGAGTAGAAGGGTGGATTATTATTTTGTTATCATTTACTTTTAGTCATGGAATAATTTCTGTCTTTTTATTCATCTAAAAAATAAACCTTGAAGTAAAACTACCACCACTGCACATTGGACAACATAGCAAAAATCTAAATAGGAAATTTATTTTAGTAATTAGGGCACAAAGCTTATCACTGATGAAAAAAAAACTGAAGCCATATCTATCCATCCTCTCAACACACCCCAACAACAGGCTGCTAATTTCTATGGCAATAATTCCTTGAAAAAAGGTCCATTGATTCCCAAATACTTTGCACATATTGAACTACAACATGCACTGATTGCCAAGAAACGCTTGTTTAGCCAGCATGTGATGGAAATTACAGTAAGCAACAGACATGATTACTTTGCCATGCTAACTTATACAGCAACAGACAGCCTTCTTTACTAGACAAAGCTGGTAGGGCTGCAAGTGTGATCTTTTTTTTTTTTTTTTTTTTTAATATACTTTGGCCAATCAACCACAGAACACTGCAGCCTTACTTGAATGTGCACATGATACAGCACAAGCGAATTGCAGCGGTACATGTAGAGACATGCAGCAGCCATCATACTGATCAGCCCGATTTTATCAAGAGTTTCACAAAATTACATTTTAAAAGTTAAGCCTATAACACAGACTTTTCATATGCTCCAGCCAGACTTCCAAAGTCTAACGGGAAAACTGAGTGGATTCATCTGAATTGTAGAATGAAATGATCCAAATCATAAGGAAAAAGATTTCATTCCATGTGATGGATTATGAATCAGGCATGAAGGAAAATATCTGACTGCTTTCAACATTAGATTTTTTCCCCCACCTCCAACACCTTAAATGATTTTATCACATTAACTGAATTAAACCGATTCAAAAATCGCTTTAAAAATCAGAACCGCCAAAAAGCCTGATTCAGGTCAAATAGCACCATGTGAGCTTCTCTTTATAACCACATTTCCATCATTCTACTGAAATTAAAGAGCATGCGACTAATTATTCCCATACCTTACAGGCACTGCAACATATAAGAATATGACTGGACTTTCATAAAAAACCTACTCATAATATGAGATAGGAGAATGATGGAAATCAGCTGGACTGATCAATTAGCGTGACAGTATGGGCCGAGTGAGTGAGTGAGTGAGTGAGTGAATGAATGTGTTTACACAAGCAGATGCAGTATTTAGCAGCAGAGTGAACAGACTGAGCGAGCAAGTGGCAGGGACACAGAGGCGTGCTTGCCTTCCACTGCGCATTGGCGTCCTGAGTGGTAGGGGGCGCCGTTGTGCATCTGCGGCCCGTTGTCACGTGGCTCAAGGAACTGGTGAGCTGTGGAGGAAGGGAGCATGGACGAGCCGTGGTGTGTTTTTACATGTACCTTTAGGTAGGACGCAGTGGAAAAACCTGAGACCGTCAAGAGGAGCAAAAAGTAAAACAGAAGGAACAGAAGGAAAAAATAGAACAAGCAGAGTCTTGTTTAACAATGAGATGAGAATCTCCTGTTTTTGTATCATTGTGAAAAAGGCCTTGAATCCAAATCAAAAGACTTTTCAGTCTCAATGGCTCATGTACAGTGGTCTCTAATGAACTGGCAATCCATATAGCAGGTGTCGGCAATTACGTCTGGCAACAGGCCAGGTTTTTTTGTTTTTTTTTTCCCCAGAGCAGCTCATGGTGGGGACATGGTGGAGCTGTCTACGTTTTTATAGTACGTCTGAAACCCACCTTAAATGATAATATTGTTAGACATTTTTCTTCTGCTACAATATGCTACTATGCAAATACTAGGAAAACACTAACAGCAATGACAGACTGGAGTTAGGTACTGTTAGCACAAAGTAACTGCTACTGAGCTAGTTCACATTCATCACAGTAGCCAAGTCTGTCAAAACACACCAAAACAATTTTGTTAATCGACATTAGCTAACCTAGTTAGCAGCCCAGCACAGGATGCAGGTTCTGTGGCTACAGCTAGTGCTTACCACATTATTATCCTCATTATTTGCTTGTCAGACATAACAGGCTCAGGCGTTTAAGTCGGCTTTACACTGTACGATTTTCCATTCACATTTGCTGTCGCAGACAAAAATCACACATCGTAAAAGAATATTTCTGGTCATGAGTTGTGATCTCCAGCCTTAGAAAGCATTATATTACATACACGACACAGCGGCCGATATAGAGCCACTGCAATCAAAGACAGCCGACACCTTCGATCTGGCAGTGTCCGAAATTTTAGCGAAATCTCAGTGTGACCACTGCTATGATGCTTGTCTAAAAGCCACCAATAGGAGGATGCCATAGTATGACACACAACTCACAAAAGAGCTACGCATACAGTAATTGCAATGGTGAAACAAACAGAATAATCCTTATTGCCCTAAGCTCACTTTGAAGAATGTTTTTACTTATGTGACCATATTTTCTGCATGAGCCCAAATCGTGCCGATTGATGACGTAAGCAGAACGTAGTGATTTTCTTTAAAAGCAGCTCTGGAGGATCTTCACTGTATAATCTGACACAGAGAACAGGTTATCTCACAGACTGTTAAAGAATTCAGCCAAGCTTTTAGAGGGAGAATCTGGTACAGTGTGACAAGTAATCTTAAAAGACTGCTGTAAATACACTGTCTAAAGCTGGCTTTAATCCTGTTTCTCCACTTCACAGACTTATTTCATATGCAGCGCATATTCTTGAATCAGCTTTTTCACACAAATACTGATAAAGTAATAATGTTTTAAATAAAGACTGTAAATTTATTGCTGTTTTAACATGAAAAAAAAACAATCAAAAAGGAATTATTAAATTAAGAGCCATTTCTTTAAGGAGCACTTTTAAGGATTCAATACTTTGTATTTTTTTTTTTTAAATGAGAAATATTCATATAGCCTACTTATTCTAAGAAAAAAAAACACCATTAAAACGTTACAACTAACAGCAATCGCCCATTAGCATTTAGTAATCTAAGGATTACCATAAAAAATCTTCTTAAACCATTCAAAACATTAAAAGGTGATCTTAAGTAATAATTCTTATGGTTTAATGCCAAAGAAACTACAAAAAAAAGGCCAAGGAGCATGCGTAGAACTGTACCCTCAAAAGTGCAGGGATTTATGGATATACATGAATATGCAAATTGGAAACACCCTTATGTGCTCCTGCCATCCCAGTGACACACCCCTCCCCCGCTGCCCTCATTATGCTATACTATTACCTATGTATTACAAAATAATATTTTATTATAAAAAATAGAAAGCCACATTGGGAAAAAGCAACGCTGTAAGTGTCGACCTCAGACTGACTCAGAGTAAGATGTCTGTTCACCAACATCACAGATCTACTGACGTAACATTGCATTAGGCTTAGTTATGAACGTGCACATAATGATGTTGCTTTTTAATGTTAATGTCACAGCTAGGTAAATGCTAATATGCAAGCAAACTATTCCATGTCTGTCGCTGGTAAACACAAAACTCTGAGTCTATTTGAATTGTCATATTCTCAGTATTTTTTCAATAGTCAAATCTATCCAAATACATTATAACTTCCTCAATTTTGTTCATTACTTAATTTAGCTAGCTATATACTTAAGCATGCACGTCCTATGGTTAAAAGGTTCCGGTTAGAACCTATCATTCAGATCAGTCCCTAATAAATGTCAAGTCTGACCTTGTTTGGTTGAACCTATTTGAGCCTAATTAATTGATCACTATCTGAGATCATATGTAACTCTCCCTGAATCTTTTTTTTTTTTCCATAGAAGTATTGATAGTGTCTGTTTTAAATGCAAATGTGTGAATTTAGCAATTTATTCATAAATGTGACCCAAAAACAGATCTGTATAATCAAATCTGCCATTCATAATAAATTATCTATTTTAAAATGTTTACTTTACATTAATCATGCTCACTATTGCATTTCAAAATATGTCCAGTAGGTGACAACATAGCATTGTAGTAGGTCTACAAGCAGAAGGTCCTGAAGGAAGCCCCAGATCACAGGTTGTCTTTGTTAAAGCAATTACAGGTTCCTGGAATACATTCAGTATTGTTCAATCAAGCCTTACGTATAAACATTTATATACTGGGAGTTTGTATTGGAGGAAGCTGGTCAGTCATCTAGTTAGCTGAACTTGCCAGCTGTCCTAGACGTGGTTGTTAAGTAGTGATCTGGTTATTCAACTAACAATCCATAAACTGTAAAACACACAAACAAAATAAACGTTATACCATCTACTCCCAGATTACTCCTGACAATCTGTAATCTGCCAAAGCACTTCTGTATAACATATCTCCCGGGCTACTGCTACGAGAACTTTCTGCATTGCGCATCTGCAGAACTGCATATGAAAGACTGTTCCAATGCGTCCAAAGCCGCTTTGCTACTGGCTTTCTATGCTCTGTAAAGTTTTTTGCACCGAAGTTGAACAATACACAAATTGTGTGCTTGAAAATGATCAGAGATCCATTAATCTGCAGTTTGTCTGACACAAAATGTCCATATTTTCCAGTTGGGCAAGTTGGATTTGGCCTGTGGGCTGCTGTTTGCCGACGCCTACCATATAGCATATGGAGTCCTAGGCCTTGAGCTTAGAAAAATGTATGAACATATTTTTTTTCCTCATTGATTTGTAGTTAGTAAAGCAAAATTCAACCAGTCTCTAGCTCTCCTTTAACACTGGCTTTACATATATTTTTTTAAATTGGTCTCAGAAGTGATGCACATTTAAAAAGGCTCAGTGAACATTAATTAACAGAAATTATCTGCAACGTGTGAGTGACACTGAATTAGTTGTCTATATGAGCATTACCTTTATTGCATATGCTGCAGTAGTTATGAGGTCCTTCGCTGTGTTTTTTCAGGTGGTCTGTCATATAAGCAGCCCTTAAGAACTTGCCGCACACTTGGCATGGGATTTTATCCTCGTGGCAGGCCAGGTGAGACCTCAGACGATCTCGTGTTGCAAATGACGCATTACAAATCTGCAAAAACAAGAAGGGAAACCAATGACACGGTGAAAGATTTCTAACTTGGATGATGACTTTGAACAATTACGGAAGATACTGTGCTATAAGGTAACGCCACCTCAACGTATTCATATTGGTAAACTCTGGGAATAGTTCTCCCTCTCTCTCTCCCCCTCACCTGACATTTATGAGGTCTCTCTGTGGTGTGCACCTGCTTGATGTGGCCATTTAGGTGGTCCGGCCTGCAAAGAACATACAGACAGATACATCAATCTCATATCAACCTGTATTGTGCAGCTGAGAGCTGTTTCTCTTTTTTGTTTTTTTGACAGGGGGTGTGGCCCAAAGTCTGATCTGCCAAAATATCAACCATGCATATGAAGTCTTGTGCTCCAGCCCAGTAACTTGGGCTCCAGAAAGCTCACCTGGAGAAGCCTTTTCCGCAGTTCTGGCACACGTACGGTTTGCCCACGGCTCCATCGTGAGAGCGCACATGGTAAGACATCCTGTCTTTGCGCTTGAACCGCAGGCCGCACACAGGACACGCGTATGGCTTCTCCCCGGAGTGAGACAACTTGTGTCGATTGAGGTGATAGACGTCTCGAAACACCTTCCCGCACAGATCACAGCCCACGTGTCGTCTCGTCCTCTCCCGTTTGCGGTTCCCGTCCGTCTGCACGCAGTTCTGAGTCTGAGGAGCCGTTACAGCCATATCCACGGACACTAACTCTCCAGCTGCGCCCACAGCCCCGTGCTGGGCCTCATGGGCTCTCAGCTGCACAGCGTCGCTCAGCACTTTAGCGCAAACGCCGCCAGGAAACGCACCTTCACTGTCGTCAGTCGTACCGTTGTTGTACACGCCGGGCGCTGGCGGATCTTCTTTCTTGGGCCGTCCTCTGGCTCGCTTGGAGGTTGGAGAGGCCTCGCCGTTTACCGGGCTGGTGGTGAAGGCTGAAGGGGGCACAGAGAGGCCGATCGGGTGCGAGCTGCTGTTCACAGGTGGAGGAGCGCTGCTACTGTCGCCGTCGAGGCTGTGTCTGTTAGTAAACACGGCGCCGTTTGGCACGTCAGCGTGCATGGCGTTTGACAGGAAGCTGAGCTCTCCACCGCGGGACGGCGGCACCAGGATCTGCACGTTGGACTGTTTGATCACCTCCTGGCAGATTTCAATGACAGAGCGCATGAGCAGGAACTTGGCGGCCGTCATGAGCTCCGGGAAGCACTCCAAGCGCACCACGATCTTCGACGTGTACGCGAAGTCCAGGATATCTCGGAAAACTTTGGGGCTGATCGTGTGCATCTCGAGCTCTTTCCCCTCGCTGTCGCCCTCGCCCTGACAGCTGAACACCGACTCGAAGTACTCGCTGCACGCCGCCAGCACCGCCTTGTGCGCCGGGAAGCTCTCCTCTCCGACGCGCAGGATCACGTCGCAGAATCTGCCTCCATCTTTCCTCTGGCTGTTGAGGTTGTGGAGCATCTCGGCGCTGTGCTTGCTCACCTGGTACGTATAGGAAGAATTCCACGGCTGTTCTGTTCTCTCCATGCCGCCGTCCATTAACCACAACGACTAGCGCATGTGACGGAGAGGCGAACAAACATGAACAGAGAGAAAAATAATCCCTGCGGTTAAAAAAAAAATAAAAATAAACAAAAACGCTTTCAACAACGACCACCCCTCTTCGTTTTAGCATCTAACATGTTAGCAGGGGAAAAATGGCAGCCCCCCAGCTTCCTGTGAACTTTGACCTTTGTTTTGGAGGGAGGGGGTGTCGCCCGTGCTTTAGTTGATATATTTCGGGAAAACGGATCGCTTATTGATAATGACAGTCAGGCTGAACGCGTCTAAACCGCGCTCACATGTCAGCTGTGTTCACTGATTGCAGTTTTCATGTTCGTGAATTCTGCATATTGTTCATCTTCCTGGTTTCTAACCCCCTCCTCCCCTTTATGAATTCACATCCTTGTTTTCCAGTGAGCCCCCTCCCCCCTCCCCCCTCTTATTCCCCTCCCCCAAATGTAGACGATTACATTTGCTACACCAGAAGCCGCCAGTGGCTCGAGCTCAGCGCTTTGTTCCTGCTGCACACAGCACGCTATAATACTGTACAAATACAAACAAATGAGCAGTGAACGGGAGCGGACAGAAGCCCACAAGCCCCGCCCACTCCGGCCCTGTCCCCTTCCTCTGACACGCACACACCAACATAAACGGAGGAGCTCTCACTAACAGTGTGTGTGTGTAGATATACGTATGCAAGTTATATATACTGAAAAAAAAATCTCTATATTGTAACCTCACAGGCTAACATCGTGCTTTTCAGTATATCAAGAAATAAAAATAACAATACAAGAAATAAATCAACAAATAAACAAAAACAAGTCCACTCAGTTTCTCTGTAACTGACGGTTATTCATAGCTAGCATGTTCACACGACTATTTTTTCAGTATTTACCTAACACTATGTGGATTTTCAGTGACATTAGCTCATTCGGTTTGGGGATGATCTTTAAAAACAGCTGACTAACAACTGCTTGGGAATTTCTCTAGTAATGTTACATTCCAGACAAAATGGACATGGACCTTTTTACCTGGCCTTTTCAACCAGCATTCCAGTGACTAGAGCTCAAAAGAGATTATGCACACCTGAGTGAACAAAGAATCTTGGTGAACTTGGGAAACTGGTTGAAAAATTATCCTAGGTAACTAAAGGCTGGTTTATACTTCTGAACTGAAGCATATGTGCGTCACGACACAGAGAGCTGTACAGTCACCGCCCTAACAACAGTTTTATTTTTTTTAAACTAGACTTATGGATGATTGCGCTTGGCCTTTGTTGGATTTTCACCTGGCATATTCATTCTTTTAAAATGAAAAATGTCCAAGGATGCACCACAGGTTGGGGTTCAGGTGCAATGCCTGGTGAGTGGCAGACATTTCAGCTTGCTGCCACCATGACCCCCAACAGGAAAAGTGGAAAGAAAATGAATGAATGATCACAGTTTAACAACGCACCAATATACTAGCACATGCATAATAGATATCTACAGAGTACAAGCAGTACAATGCTTGTGCAAGTTGGAAAAAGCCCGGTGTACTCTGTCTTAGCTGTGATAGCAAAGCAGATGTCCAAAACATAAGATTGTTGCTTAAGACCGTTTGCAAAGCTATTGTTTTTCCCCCTTTCTTCTTTTGAGGCCGTGCAAACCGTGGCACAACACAGCACAAACTCTTATTGAATGCAGTCTGGCTTTTAACCAACAGGTAGTGAGCACATGTGAGACAAGTCACCTTTTGCAAGTCTGAGTAGAGTCACAAGTCTGTGAGTGGTAAGTTAGAAGTCTCAAATCTTTAATCATGCACTTTAACACTCAGATTGTTAGCAGTGGGCTTATTATTGCACGTAAGTAAAACACTACCATGTTATTTCTACAGAAAGCACTGTACTGCACATTGTATAGCCTTACTCTTTAATGTCAGAATCTATATGCATTATCTGTTACAAAAGAACACTTATTTTATATTGTACTGAAAGCATAAAAATCAAAATATGTATAACTTCATTGCTAGATATTGAGCTAGAAGGATAACACATTTGCTATCCAAAAGAACCCACATTTCTGAGTGTTTTACGGTGTCTTATTTTGATACTGTATTTATTGCACTTTGGTTATATCCATCGCAGTGAAAGTTTTTTCCACTGAATGTTATATTACTGTTGTATTTGGGGAATTTCTGCAATTAAATAAATATCTAGGGCTTATACAGGAGTCTTTTTACATTTTAAAATCTACAACCATTATTTTCATATGAAATCATTCAGAACCTGAATGAACCCAGATCAGGTGTCCTTTATTAAGTAATTTGTTTGGGAAATACCTTTGTTTATAATCAACATATCATTTTTTCATCAAACAGGACCATCCCATGTCAATGGACCCCTGTGCTGGGCCTCTCCCTGAACCCAGAGCCCCAGACTTCCACATGGCAAGATTGTTAAGATTAAGTTCAATATAATTTGCCTAATGTAAATGCATATTTTGGACATTCCTTCCCTTACCCATCTTTGGACCATTTTTGGTAGATACTAACCACTGTATACCTGGGAGCACCCCACAAGACCTGCCATTTTGGAGATGCTCTGACCCAGTCTTCTAGCCATCACAGTTTGGCCCTTGTCAAAGTTGATCAGATCCTTACACTTGCCCATTTTTCCTGCTTCCAACACATCAATCTCGAGAACTGACTGTTCGCTTACTGCCTAATATATCCCACCAATTGACAGGTGCCATTATATATGCAGTTAGGTCCAGAAGTATTTGGACAATGACAGAGTTTTTGTGATTTTGCCTTTATACACCACCACAATGGATTTGAAATAAAACAATCAAGATGTGATCGAAGTGTAGACTTTCAGCTTTATTTTAAGAGGTTCCACAAAAATATGGCATTTACCATTTAGGAATTACAGCCATTTTCAACAAAGTACCTCTATTTTCAGGGGCTCAAAGGTATTTGGACAAAGTGACATAATTGTAAATATAACGATAATTTTAATACTTGGATGAAAATCCTTTGCAGTCAATGACTGCCTGAAGTCTGGAGCCCATGTTCTCAAAACTCAAATTCTGAGTTTCCTCCCTGGAGATGCTCTGCCAGGCCTTCACTGCAGCCACCTTCAGTTGCTGCTTGTTTGTGGGTCTTGGGTCATGAGCTGTTCCTTTCTTTCGCCATACTTTTCTCTTCCCATCATTCTGGTACAAGTTTATCTTGGTTTCATCAGTCCAAAGAATCTTATTCCAGAACATGGGAGGCTTTTTAGATGTTTTCTGACAAAGTCTAATCTGGCTTTGCTGTTCTTGAATGTTACCAGTGGTTTGCACCTTGTTGTAAACCCTCTGTATTTACATTCATGAAGGCGTCTCTTGATTGTAGATTTTGACAATGATACGCCTACCTTCTCCAGAGTATTCTTGACTTCTGTTGATGTTGTGAAGGGGTTTTTCTTCACCAAGGAAAGGATTCTGCGATCATCCACTTTAGTTGTCTTCCGTGGTCTTCCAGGCCTTTTGATGTTGTTGAGCTCACCAGTGCATTCCTTCTTTTTAAGAATGTACCCAACTGTTGATTTGGACACACCTAAGGTTCTTGCTATAGATTTATGTTGTTTTTTCAGCCTAATGATGGCCTCCTTCACTTGCATTGAGCTCTCCTTAGACTTCATATTGGTAGCTCCAGTCAAACAGCTGCCAAATGCCAACTCAATACCTGATATCAACTCCAGACCTTTTATCTGCTTCATTTGTCTTGAAGTAACGAGGGAATGGACCGCACCTGGTCAATTAACTTTTTGTCAGTCAATTGTCCAAATACCTTTGAGCCCCTGAAAATTGAAGTACTTTGCTTAAAATGGCTCTAATTCCTAAATGGTAAATGCCATATTTTTGTGGAACCTCTTAAAATAAAGCTGAAAGTCTGCACTTCCATCACATCTTGATTGTTTTATTTCAAATCCATTGTGGTGGTGTATAAAGGCAAAATCACAAAAACTCTGTCATTGTCCAAATACTTCCGGACCTAACTGTATATATGCTTATCAGCCATAACATTAAAACTGCCTGCCTAATATTGCGTAGGTCCCCCTTGTGCTGCCAAAACAGCTCTGACCCCTCAATGCATGGACTCTGCAAGACCTCTGAAGGTGTACTGTGGTATCTGGCACCAAAACCTTAGCAGTAGATCCTTTAAGTCCTCTAAGTTGCGAGGTGGGGCCTCCATGGATCAGACTTGTTTATCCAGCACATCCCACAGATCTTCGATCGGATTGAGATCTGGGGAATTTGGAGGCCAAGTCAACACCTTGAACACTTTGTCATGTTCCTCAAACCATTCCTGAACAATTTTTGCAGTGTGGCAGGACGCATTATCCTGCTGAAAGAGGCCACTGCCATTACGGAATATCGTTGCCATGAAGGGGTGTACTTGCACTGGACAATTGAAGACTGGAAAAAGACAGGTAATTTTTTTTTCTAAACTTCAATTGTCCAGTTTGGGTGAGTCTGTGCTCATGATAAACTCAGATTCCTGTTCTTGGCTGACAGGAGAGGAACCCAAAATGGTCTTCTGCTGTTGTATCTCATCCACTTCAAGGTTCAAAATTTTGTGCATTCTGAGATGCTTTTCTGCTTACCACAGTTGTAAAGAATGATTATTTGTGTTACTATTTAATTCCTGGAAGCTCTAACCAATTTGGCCATTTTTCCTCTGACCTCTCTTATCAACAAGGTATTTCCACCCACAGAACTGTCGCTCACTCTGTTTTGTTTTTCACACTCATTCTGTGTAAACTCTAGAGTCTGTTGTATGTGAAATTCTCAGATCATCAGCAGTTTCTGAAATACTCAAACCAGCCCATCTGGCACCAACAACCATGCCACATTTAAAGTCACAGAGATCACACCTTTTGCCCATTCTGATGTTTGATGTGAACATTAACTGAAGCTCTTGACCTGTATCTGCATGAATTTATGCACTGTGCTGCTGCCACATGATTGGCTGATTGAATAACTGCACGAATGAGCAGGTGTACAGGTGTTCCTATTAAAGTGAATGGTGAGTGTGTATAAATATACTGTATATGCAGTACAATGCAAAAGTCTTAGGCACATACAAAGAAATTCTGTAGAGCAAAGATGCCTTCAAAAATAATGAAATTAGTAATGAAATATATGTAAAGAGTAATGAAATTATGTTTAAAAAATACTAAGAGCAGTAAACAGTAATAAATGAAAAAGTCAGGAATTTGATGTGACAACCCTTTGCTTTAAAAAAAAAAAAGGTACAGTTTGTGCAGTTTTATAATGAAAAGCTGTAAGTTTTACTGAGCATCTTGCAGAACCAGCCACAGTTCTTCTGGAGACTTTCACACTTGCTTCTTATTTTTGCAGCAAAACCCAGCAGCCTTTATGTTTTTTGTCTGAAAAGTGGTCTCTTGCATAATATGCTGCTTTGTTTCCTGACAAACATTTTTCCATAACATTTAATTTTCCAGCACAAAATTAATGTTTGGAAATCTAAAATGTTTTTGTACAAACTGGATAATGTAGAAGTTATAAATAAATCTATAAAAATAGGGTGCCTAAGACTTTTGCACAGTACTTATATAATCATTATATAAAGTGATAGTGATAATTGGACAAAAGTTAATTGGTAATGTCTAAGCTCTATTCTTACAGCATTACAGCCTTAAACATGTGTAGGGGATAGCCTATATTGGTTGTTTTTAATGTGGTTTGAAGATAATCTTAATTGCTAATTACTTCCATCAAGACATCCACATGCTTCTCACATGGTCTTGGGAAACACTAAAGGGCCCAACTTGTAGTAAAAATTAACATTTAAATTAGCTTCCTAATAATTTTTTCACCCCATCATGAAGGCAAAGAAGTGCTTTGTCTGTAGCTTGTTTTAGACAGTTTTAGAAATTGTACACAGCATCCTCTGTGATCAAGAATTTGTTCTAACTTGCATTTTTTTTTTTCAGCTAAGCTTACAAACAGCCCTGCTGCTAACACCATTTGTGCTTCACAACTGCAAGCTGCATGAGAGCAGCACTGCAATAAGTAATTACTGTACATGGCAGACACAGAACCAACAAAGCCACATCTTTACTTTTTACTCCATTGTTTTGCATTTTTGTGTTGGTTTTATCCAGGCCAAAATTGAGTGTTCAGTCTTAAGTCTCAGTCAAGTCACAAGTCAGTCAGGTTGTGATTAGAGTGTACACCCAGCTGTGTACTACTTAAGAAATTAACTAAAATTTGATACATGGATGTATTGTCATTAGCACAATCTAGACATTTTCCAATATTATCCATATTCTTTTTACTGCACTAATTACCCCAACAGGAATTAAAAACAGAATCCAAACACAGATTAACAAAAAACAAAAGTGAATTTTTTTTTTATTGAACATTTTATTTTATTGTGCTTTTTTTTTTTTTTAATTAGTAGCACAATTCCTTGAATTCAACCCCTGCCACCCTAAAACAAAACGTGATTCAACGCAGTGCTTCTCTCTTAGTGACTGGCTAGGGGAAGGAAGTGAAGGCTGGGGAGAGGGCATAAAGGAAGAAAGGGTAGGGGGGGGGGGAAAAAGGCACATACATACTGTAGCCCCACTTGGGCTCAGCTCCAGCAGGTTCCAGCTACTCTTATCCATGAGAGATGGTGTATTGGTTGGGAAAGTATTGTTCATACACCCATGGGCATCTCTTGTTCTACAAACCAGTCATCAGCAGTGCAGCCTAGTCCCACTCAGACCAAATCCAAGGCTGCAAAATGTAGAACCCCACTACAGCCAGGGGGAAAAAAAAATTCCCAGTGGCCCCATTTTTTACTCTGAAACCTTCCACATAGCAAAACAAAAAAAACAAACAAAAAAAAAACAAAAAAAAAAAAAAAAAAAAAGCTATGTACAGGGAGGAAAAAAATTCCCATAGTCTGTACAATTCTGGCCTATACATTATTTACTTCTTTACTGCAAATAAACAAAGAGAAGTACAAAAAAAAAAAAATCCCTAAATAATTTGATAGGACAGCTTCAACAGGGAAAAACAAAAGTAGTCCAGGACTTTTCTCTTAACTTCTAGGCCTATCAGCTATCAACAACTGTAAGGTTTATGACTGAGCATATAAAACACGCAGGGCTCCATCACCTGTACATTTTCATAGAAATTAAAGTTCACATTTTTTAAATTAAACAGGGCCATGAGGAAGAGAGGTCTTGCTTTACTCTGTGACTGGCTGCAGGATCGTCATCACTGGCGGAACTCCAGTTCATCAACACTGATTACTTTAGTAGAAGGCATGGAAGGGAGTGGTTGCTGCAGCACATCTGAGCCAAACCACTTGGCCAGGCCTAGAGGTGGACTCCCTGCTCGCCGCTGAGAGTGGGGTGTCCGGTGCGCGCTGTGGCTCTGTGACTGCGGGGTTCCAGTGGGCACTGTGTGTATATCTGTAAAGAGAAACCGCAACAAGTCTAGGGTTAAAAAATAAGTAAGTACATAAATAAAAATAAATAAAAGCGGTGCAATTTCTAGCTCTTATACAACTATTATAACTTTACAATAAGACTCATGTTAACCCAGAACATGCATCAATACAATTCTTGGTACTTACTAGGTCTCTGCTGCTGTTGGAACTGTTGTTGCATGACTGCTAACTGCATGTGTGGTCCAGCAGCTCTGGGGGGAATAAGTGGGTGTCCTGTAGTGCCCAGTGGATACAGAGGCTGGCCTAAGAGAGCAGGAGGCAGACCCTGCAGCTGGGACAGATCCACAGTCTGGGGGAAAAGTCCTGTTCAGGCAGGCAGACAGACCACTGATATTTACTGTGAACTCTTAGGAGGTACAAGAATGTCTCCATAAAATATAAATGAACCGACATAGAAATAACCATTTTGCAGTTAAACACCAATCCCCACCTGTTTGTAAGAGTGCAGGTCCAAGCTGCTGGGGCTGGATGCCCTGCGCAATCATCCTCTGTACCACACCAGGATGCAGTTGTGGTGGTGGAGGCCTAACCAAGGGGACATGAGACAAAAGCGGTACTGGGTAAATGGGTCTGGGGAAAGAGGAAGTGGACCCTGGGGACAGCATAGAAGGAGTGTGATGCCCTGTGGTGGAGCTAGGCCTGGCTCGCTCAGCCTCTTTCGAGTGGCGATTCTGGGCAGATACAGGGGTGGAGCAGGCTTTTATACCACCTGCTTGAGGTCCACCTCCGTCCACACCATCAAGGAAGGAGCTGGGGGAAGGACTGTCTATAAGGGAGACAAGTTTGAAGGTTATAAACAAAGAAAATTCCACAATGACAAACAGTACAGCTTAAACAAGAATCTTACCTTCCTGTGAGTTTGCTGTGTCCTCTTTACTTCCTGGCCTACTCACTGGCTCATCTTTAGTCTTCTCCTTTGACTCATACATCTTTTTAATCACTGAGGTTGGAGTAAAAGATGGAGACAGCTGCAGAAAAAAAACATACGCATTGGCAATACAATTCCAAGAAAGATAAACAGTCACTGCATCAAGAGGACATTTGACAAGGCAAGAGTTTGCAGCTAATTACATAACTTTAGCCAAAAGACAATTGCCCAGTAAGGGACTGAGAGACAAAACCAGTTTAAAGCCTTGAATTTCCCAGCTAAAAGAAATCCCAATTCATTCAACAAGTGTGAAATTCAGCTTATACAGAAGTTGGGCAAAAATGTTTTTGCTTTGATCCATTCACATTAAACTCACCATACTAGTGACTGCAGTGACAGGGGAATTTCTGCCCGGCAGATGAGGGCCAGGGGACCTGTTAATCCTCGTCTGCCTACAACACACAGAACAAAGCCCCTGAACAGCTCATTCAACTTATACCTACAAGATTATTATTTTCAAACATCATTTGAATTAACAGAAAATCAGGAAGACAGTCAAGGAACCTTGGCTGTGTTTGAAATGGCATACATCATACTAAACCATGCCAAAAACCAGTATGTAGTATGTGAACGTGAAACTCTGGTCTGAGTAGGACATCATCCAGGTATCTTTGGCAGCATACCTGAATTGATAATACACTGGAAATAAGTTTTGTTCTGTACTGCATCCCATGGTGCAATGTGGTCTCTAAACGTTTTTTTTTTTTTAAATCTCAAATTGCAAAGAATGCAGTTTGAAGAAATTGTGAAGAGAGCATCAGCACATATGTAAAAGGCCCTTTTCATACTGCTTTGTGCTTTAAACGTTGCAGGTAAAAAAAAAAAAGTCCAAGTTAAAAATTTGCCAGTTCATATGCCATTCTGAACACAGCCTTTGGCTGCCATTTGAATGAGAGGACATTTTTCCTAACCTGTTCCGGAAGGACTTATCATGGCCATGTTTGTTATAGCCTTGCTGGTACTGGCGACCGTGTAACGCCAGATCCTGCTGGAACATTCCAGCTTCCAAGTCTGCCTGGTCCACTCCCATAGACATTGCCCTCAACTGAAACACATTCAGTAGGTTATCCCTACATTCCTATGCAATCCTACCACGATATTTGTATACTGCCTAACAGTTCCTACCTGTTGTGGAGTTGGGCCTGGACTTAACGCTCTGTGCATTTCAGGAATTTGGTCCCCCAGAATTTGTTGTGGGCCAACAGGGAAGCCTGCAGGGAAAATAATGCATTAGAAAGGAAAAAAAAAATTAAAACCCAAGATTTTCCAAGCAAGTCAGAACAAAACCAAAAGTCCAATAGTAAGAACATGTCATTTAAAACTGCAGTTCTGTTAAGTACTGCATTTCAAAATATGCTACCTGTTCCTGTCTGCATGCCAGTGTAGAAGTCCTGAATGGGACCTCTGTGTGGAAAGAGAGGCGGTGAGGAGCCACGGTGGTGCAAGAGGCCAGGGGCTGAAGCAGGTGCAGCTTCAGGGTTTGCCAACAGACCACTCAAGAGTGGAGAACCTGCCCGTGGAGCTCCCTGAACACCCAACAACTCCTACAGCACAAAAGCAATTTAGACCAATGCCAAATCAGTTATATAATGTAGGACAATATTGTGATTAAGCAGTAGTGTGATTAAAACTTGGATGCAACACCTGGAATATATTCTTCTGCTGTATGGCAGGTACCTGAGCCTCAGTTATGGTGCTCAGGATGGCGGGATCTGCAGACTGCTGCAGCTGTGCACACAAGGGAAAGGGCCATCAGCTTTACAATCACTCCACATACAGGGTTCAGTGACGCACACCAGTGTTTCCCACACCAATGACGTGATTTAGAAAGCCACCACCACACATTCAGATACAAACAGACAATTTCACAATGCAGCCTTCACACAACACAAGTAAAATAATACAACCATCTACAGACTACAGCTTCAGAAATTATGGCTTCTTTGATTTTCATGCCAAACATTTCTGCATCTAACTGCAACACACCTGGATAGATAGCTCAAATACACTAACATGACTATCCATAATATGGCCTGCCATAAACCCTGCAGCTGTCTTTCTCTGGCAAAACATCATTAGAATCCAAATAACTACTTTTCATGCAACCTTTTAAACTTGTAATAAAAACCATAAAGCCACATGCCAAGCATGCAAATGAATATCAAAACCCACTAGAAAAGTGCCCTTTCTCTAGGAATAAAAACAGCAATCCCAATACAAGCAATCCAACTTGCTCAACTGCACAATACAAACATATGCCCATCATTAATCCAATTCAAGACATTACTACCACCAATTACCCTTAAAAGAATGAAAACACAGTTGCCTATCCATGGGGTAAACCATTTTAATGCTTCTTTGCATGCATTAACTGCATGCTTCTGATGAAACTAGCAAAGCTAGTGGTATGGCTTGCAAGATTAGCTCAAACTGATGGCCAGGGTAACTTCAGGTATGCATACAAAAGTCTCAGGGTCAAGCCCTCTTGCTGCATCACCTATGGCTCTGGGGAAGAAGCTAATGAGAAAATTCAATACATTTGACCAAGTGTTTGTCTCAGAATTTCTGGAGAAAACAGTTGACAGTCTTTAATTATATGGTATCTTTATATTAAAAAAAAAAAAAATTCCATCAGTACAAGGGGCCAACGGTTCTAAAGACTGCAGCTTTACCAAAAATTACAATGATGAATCATTCATGAAACCTAATTCAATTAGAACCATGCACATGGCAAGATGCTAATACGCACATAAGCACAATGCCTAAATTTTCAAATATTGTTCACATAAACTGCTTTTGTTAAACAGAACACAGCATATATTCATCTCTATTATTATACGTGTTTCATTTTCAGTAACAAATTTTCATAAAATGAGTCACACCTACTCAGTGAGAAAACCAGGCACATGGGAATATTTTCTACACCCCACGCTCCCTGAGAAACACAAATTTACCTGGCATCACTGACTCCCAGCTTTACCTGATGCAGAGCGGCATGCTCAGACACATGCACGTTTAACCAGCTGTGTGGTCACACTTACGCTGCTCGTGCTGGCCTTGGGCTGGGTGGGCAGGGTTCCACTTGCCTTCATACTGCTCACAAGCTTGTTGAATGCAGACATGTCAGGATCACGGGGACGGGCCATGACCCCTGAGCCTCCTGTAAGAGCCTCTTCCAGGTGCTCGGCCATGAAAGGAGTTCCTCTTCCCTGAGCCTGCAGCTGCCTGGGGGCTGGCTGAGGCTGCTCACTCTGAACTTTCAGCCCCTTTAAACCACTCTCCACCTCCTCCAATGACAACACCACCCCAGAGTTAGCTACAACAGAGGGACAAGACAGGATCCTATTAAATCAGAGCCAAAGAGGAAAAAGAGTTCCAAATGTTACATCAGCGTTACTTACTGCTCTCCTTGAGACGAGCCTTGTTTGCATTTAAGCTGGAGAGAAGGGGTTTAAGGTCAATTTTGGCTTTATGGAGCAGCTCCAAGATGTCCACCTTCTCTCTCCGCTCCTCCAAGGGAATTGGCGTGAAATAGGGTGTAGGACCCTGACTAGGAGAACTACTGCGTGGATCTATATACGAGGGAGGGGGGACGACAATTTTCTCTAGTCAGTTTTTTGTGGGAAGACAAACTACAGTACATTTAAACACGGGGTTTACATGACTGGATGTCTGTATCCAGTTCACGTATTAATTTTTTTTTTTTTTTTAAACAAATGCAGCATAAAGCCACAAACACCTCGTTGCAGTTACCAATGTCAAAATTTACATCATTGCCTTGCACCATTTGGCCTATACTGCCACTGTTGACACTGTTCAAAGTTGCAATAAGGCACAGAATGAATAGTGGCATCATGTAACGCAGCATTGAATTGCACATACAAACGCTATGGTCTTCCGTTACCTGCTAGTTTCTCAAGCTCTTCATGTGGGGTGGAGCGCAGGCTGCTGGAGCGGCTAACAGAGGGACTCTGATTACTGTTGAACCAGCGGCTGAACCGGCTGGCCGTGACTGGCCCTTCACCAAGCACATCTTCGATCATCTGAAAAAAGTGAGAGCAAGTGGTTCAGTATGGGTCGGTATAAAAATAGGAAACGGTTATTTTGGGGGGTGGGGGGGTGGTGAGAACGGCACTTACATGATGAGAGCTGATGAAGGCCAATGAAGGCAAATGAAGTGTGGGCTTTTGGGAAAAGGTAATTCAAAACCATGGGCACAAATGTTCACACTTAATCAAAATATCCATCACCCAAAGGGTTTCAGTGCTCAGAGCACAAAGCTTCTATATCGCGACTGTTATTAGCTTCTTCATGACTGCTAGAGTCCCATCAAACACGCATTCAGACTAACCCTTAACTTGATCAGTGATGGGCATAAATTTGTATCTGCTTAGCCAGCTGTCTACCAAAACTTCCTTAGTCAAAGTAGCCAAATGGCTATTAGCTGACTGCAAACAAAGAAACCTCACATTCTCATCATTATGCATTACCAAACAATCACAAAGTTAAAATAGTCAGGGCAGCTGCACAAGCATATAGAGCATCCCACAGGGTATTATGTGGACCGTGCATAAGGAAAAGACCCAATAGAAATGCCTCAGGTGTGATTATTGCTCAGGACATCAACCATCCACACATCAACCCAATCACCCTTTTAAGCATGCAGTGCTCCCCACATCTTACCGAAGCCAGGCCAGGCATGGTCTTCTCCAGATTAAAGAACTCGTTGAAGTCAAAATCCCCAGCTGTTTGTTCAGGTAGAATGTCTGGATGAGGAACCTCCTGATCAGCTCCTCTCTCTTGGACCACCTGTGCCTCCTCAGAAAGACCACCATTGCACTCAACTGCACGAGAAAGAGCAAGCAAGTAGGCAAAATCATTCTTGATTTTGTATGCAAGTTAGTGAAAAATCAAAAAAGCTATACCAGTAAAAAGAAAAGAAAATTTCACGTGCCTTCTTTTACAGACTCTGTCCTCTTTCTTGAGCGCTTAGGTTTCCGTTTATCATCCTCTAGGACTTTATCGTCAAAGCCAATAAGCTCAATGGTCTCTGACTGGCTTGTGGGTCCACCAGAAAACCATTCTGGCTCCTCTTCAGCATAAGAGTCATTCCTTCTCCTCTCACTAAACACTCTTTTGTCACCAAAGTCCCTCTGTAATGGCAGCGCAAAGGGGCACTGGTTATATCATCTTATTAAAACATACAAACGCTAGCAGAGAAAAAAATATCCAAAATCTAAAATCACAAAAGCCAAGAATTAAAATCTGCAGACGCTGGCTATAAATCACAAACTAGTTTAAGGACTAGGGCAGCAGATCATTTACTAAACAGGCTCAGAGTTTTTGGTCTTACTAGGATGTTTAAAATCACCATTTATCATGGTCAGAAGAAATGCAGGAGGTCAAAAATATATTTCTGTGGACTTGGTTTTAAGGAACTGAAATCTGCAGCAGCCATAACATATGCACAGTACGTTTACACAATACCCTGAATCTCTTGTCCTTGAAGTCACGTTCTCTTTCACGGTCCCTTTCTTTGTCCACCCGAATATCCCTCTCGAACCCACGCGCCGCCATGATGCGCCCACTTCCAATACGGCGTGTGCCCCCGAGACGGAGAGACTCATTCTCTTTGTTCTCAAGGGGGCTGATGGGACGGCGAGTCAGGGCAGCAGGTGCCACTTGACAGCCACCTCCAAAACTACGGCGCTGGGGGCTAAGAACGACCTCCAAATCATCCTCTTTAATACGCTCTCGTGGGTCTAGAGGAGTAGCACAAAAAACTTTTAACGACCTGGATTACATCCTTGGAAAACATTTCATATGGTGCTTTTTTCAAACACACTACCTAGAACTGAATTTCTGACAAATGGAGTAGCAGTTCAACAAATTACCAGCAATTCTACGTTTCAGGGGAGGTCTATCCTCAGCATAGTCCCTCTTGTAACCCTCTCCTGGTAAGTCACACTCGGAGGGATACAATGACGCATGCCATTTTTCAGGATCCCACACTCCATCACTAGAGAAATTAAAATAAGATTAGTTTTTCAAAGCAAAACCAATCAATACATTTTCGGACTGTTCTGGACACAAACTGAAAATACAAACCTATCTTTAACTTTAAGGAACTTTACGATAAACAGATGTGAGCAAATTTCAAGGAATTAAACAGCACCATAGTCTATACCTTACCATTTTACTAATTTATTGTACAGCTCACCTGTCATATTTCTGAGACAGGCATTCTGGCCTCTCGTTAGAAATTGGTAGCTCTTTGATTTCCAAAAGCTCCTCCTGTGAAAGAAAATCAAGCACAAATGAAAACCAGATTACACTAATCAGACAGGACATACGCAAGACTGTCAAGAACATGGTCGCAACTTGGCTGATTGAGAAAGACGCAGGATCCAACCTTGGTGTATCGATAGGCAGAAGTCAGTAGAGAAGGCTTCACAGTGTGGATCATTTTATTGCCATTTTCCTGATCCTCTATACAGGCATCTTTGTCCATGACTGAGGCAGAAGGCCAAAGTATAGCTTTTGTCTTGGACACTCCAAGCACCTGTAGGCAAAGGATTTGGATAGATTAAAACCTTAAGGAAAAACAGTTGGCAAAAACTTTAGGAATACAAGCTTTAAAAGCAAACATCCGAGTGCTAGAATGCCTAGATCCTCCAGTGACACTAGCATTAAGCATAGATTGTGTTGTGGCCGAGGCGTATTGTTAGTTTGACGTTAATCAGCATCAACAGCTCATTAAGCAGTGTGCTATGTGATTAAGCAACTTGAGCAGTTAGTACGATGAAAGCCATGTAGACTTCTAACTAACTTCTTGTCAGCTGTGCGGGAACAGCAGCTAAGCCGCTTATTGGGACTAATTGTCCGTTCAGTTTCGCTTATTAATGTTAATTGCGTGGACAAATCAATTTGGGCGCTAATATTTGCGCAGCCGGATGCTAGCAATATGTGCTTAGCATCCAGAGTTAGCGCTTAACTGTTAGCCGAAAACAAAAAAAAAAAAAAAAAAAAAAACACACTTAGTAGGTTAGCTCATGAATTTACACACACAAAAGCAATACTGCAGCGCATATATTCTTTTGCTGGTAGCCAATTAACTTACCTGCTTCTAGACAAACCTCCCTCAAGTTTCTCCTCGCTCCGCTGATGCTACAATTAGCTAACTTTTACACCAAACGCCGAGTCTTACACGAGTGCGTCCAGGCCATTCAGCTGGACGCGGCGTCCGCTTGCTGCCCAAATATAAGACTTAAACTATATCTGGATGTGGTGTTTACCGAACCACAGGACGCTAATGAGGTGTACAGGTCAGATAAAACGTTTACAGCGTCAGCGTTAACGAGCTAGCCAAGGAGCTTCCAAACAAGCTAGCCAAACGCTCCACAAACTAGTGCTGTTTATTTGTTTATTTCTTCACCAAAAAGCAAGTCATAAAGCTCTGCTTCTCTAATAACACAAATTTAACACCCAGACCGAGCAATGAAACTAATGCTACTACAGTATTTCTACGTTTGTACCTTTGCTTATAAGCTGTCGGAAACAATCCAAAGGCTAGCCGGCTAGCTAACTATATTCTTACTATTCACTACTAAGCATGATGTGCTCAAACAGCGCGCTGAGCTACTGAAACACGACACTGAGTTTGTGTTAGTTGGGTTAAACAGGATAGTGAGTGCAGCCGCTTCAGTGCACACTGACCGGAACCATCACTGTACCTCGGGCTAATAACACTTTGTTAATAAGAGCTCTCTCTCTCTTTCTCTCCCTCTCTCTCTTTGGTCTCTCTCCAGTTGCTCAGCAGCAATTTTCCTCTGATCACCACAGGTCCTGACTGAAGGCCCAATCCAGGATTATATAGCGACCGCTTCCGCCTTCGTTAAAATGTAAAATATATACACATTTTTTTATTATGTTTTTAAATTCTCAGTAACTTACAAAGATAATTTAGAAAATTAAGATAGACATTTGTTTAGAAAATATACATAATTGTAATTACAAAGCGTTCCATTGAATA
This sequence comes from Pangasianodon hypophthalmus, assembly GCF_027358585.1. Lineage (NCBI taxonomy): Eukaryota > Metazoa > Chordata > Actinopteri > Siluriformes > Pangasiidae > Pangasianodon > Pangasianodon hypophthalmus. Next base: position 16,056,546 of record NC_069711.1, read on the forward strand.
TTTGTCAGGCATTTCAAATGGACACCTAATGTAAACCAAAGGTTTTTTTTTTTTTCCCCCAGATGATGAGATTCCTGTGTCTGAATACTAGCTTATCACTTGTTTCGTTTTCGATCCAATAAAAGTAATATCAAATAAAAAATAATAACAAGGATCCCGATACCGATACATTGAAAAGTTTTCTTGTGAATATGAAAAGGGGAAGTTTGCGATTTCTACAGTGATAATATGCAAATACTGTTCAGTTTCACATGGGTTCTGAAAATCAGCTGAAAATTTGAACTAACTGAATACACTTAAATGAAACTATAAACTGTACATACATACATACATACATACATACATACATACATAAATAAGAAAAGCTACTTCCAGAAACTCTTTTAAAAACTCTTTAAAATTAGTTTAAATATTTACAAAATTAGTTTTGTGGTATTGCCACAGGATCTAGTAAACTTCTGGCATGTGTTATATTTTGCTTCATTACTGTTTCTGCTGTGAAATAACTCCAGATGCTGCTTCTTTTCCTTTCAGTCAAATCACTTACAATATGGATTCATTGGCAGGCAGAGGGAGAAAGTCAGTTTGATAAAGAAAAAAGCACGATACTAAAAACCTTATTTATATTAGGATTCAGTTTAAAAGGAAAAGGCTTGATCAAAAGTATAAATATTTTAGTATCAATCCCCCCATGCCTAGAATACTTACTTGGAAAGTTGTGTAATAAAGGAGATGATTGAGATGATTGAGTGGGTAGGACTGAAGAGCTGGCAAGGTGTCTCACAAAATTTACAATCTATGAATCAGAATCAGTTTTTCTCCATTGAATCTTCTCCACTGGATCCCCGTTCTCCAGCACTACAGATTGCTGTAGGGATGAGTGATACCACAGATTTTTTTTTTTTTCTGTCCAAACCAAGGAATTTTTTTTCTCAAGATTAGTCTCTACTCACTCACTCACTCACTCACTTTCAGAACCCGCTTATCGCAGTCAAGGTTGCAGTGAAGGCTGGTCTCCAGATACTTTAAAAATGTCATCTTATATATATAACAAGTAGAAGTCCTTTTACAGTGTTTTATATGTGGATATCAAAACATTTGATAAGTAATCACAGAGTCTTATTTTGTTCCTCAATAAATAATCAGTGCTTCACCTATTCATCTTCAGTAACTGCCCCTTCCACAGGAACTAAGCACCTATGGGAGATTTTGGACTGACATGGTAGACAGCACTCTCCACCACCATCATCAAAACACCAATATGAGGAACATCTTTTAGAAGAATGGTGTTCATCTGTCCAATAAAGTTCCAGTAGAGTCTCTGCTCAGTGAAGCTGTTCTGGTGGATGGTGGTTCTCCACTTTGTTTTTTCCCCTTTTATTTATCACATGTATGTATATATTTAACATAGGCGGATAAAAAAAAGACCCATAAGCAAATCTTGAACCATTGCCATTCCTTCCTAATGATTATATGCAATATACAAGATGTATAAATTATTATACCACAGTGCTATTAAATACTCAGTTCTGATTCGTCAGAAGGTGTTGCTTAATTTTCTATAACATTATGGCTCTGACAATAGTATTGGTTGCAATGTTTGTATTAATGCACTTACCGTATTTTAATTCATTATGGTTTCTATAGTAACAACTCACACAATGAATGTACGGCAGATGCTCCACATAAACAGATTAAAAAAAAGTGTAATTGTTAATATACTTTCTTCCCGCAAGCAGTCAGACTTCTGACCAGCCATATCTAACTGTGAACACCTCCTCCATCTCCCCTCAACCCCCACCCCCCCATGGACTGTGATCATAATCCCCAACTGCACTATCGTCACTTTAACACTCCCATGGCCTGAGACTGACCTACCAACCAAACACTGAACAATAATATGACTCTACCTCACTCAACAAGTGCAATATTATTATTACATTACTATATGCAATAACTGTATGCATTTATTCACTTAGTACTGATACAATGTTCAATACTCTTTTTTTTAACTGTATGTATCATCGCCCACTGCTGCTACACTTTATATATATATATATATATATATATATATATATATATCATATATTTCCTATTTATGTGACTTGTTTGATTTTGTGTGATTCTGTGTACCTTATGGTATTATTGTCTGTATTTATTGTCCATATTTATTGTTGTCTTTTAGTCCTTGTGAATGTTTACTACATGTTGCATGATAGTTTCCTGAAAGAACTGTGTTTTGTTTTTATCCACTTTGACTTTGAATATGGTGAGGTTTTCTGTGATTTTTGGAAGGAGTCTCCAGTGTCAGTACTTTGTAACAATCAGAGATAAAACTACAATTTTAGGTTTTCCGACACAGGCAAGTCTTCTATACGGCTTTTTTTTCTCAGAGACATTAAAAGCTGCATTTTGTTAACCTGAAGAGAGAAAGAAAAAGAAGAAGCTGGTGAGGGAATGACTGTTTACAGCTGTTCTAAAGTAAGTGATAAAAGGAACTAACTTGTTTTGCGGATGTTCCAGAACATTAAGCATAATTAGAAATAATTAAAATTATGATGTAGTTTTTTTAGTTAATAAAAGATTGTAATAGTTTGCAAATTGCTGTGGTATTAGGGGAACAGTTTAGGATGGACAGTTATTGGAAAATAATCAACTTCAATTCTGCTTTGCTTCAGGCTGCATCACACCACCCTGTAAGATCTATATGAAGTCCATCCATAGTCGATCCTGTAAGATGTACCCTATATGGCCAAAAGTTTGTGGACACCTGAACAAAACACCCGAACATAACACCTCAACATATCATACCACACACCATAACACCTGAACATATGTGCTTTTTGAACATCCCATTCCAAATTTAGTTCTGGTTTGCTGTTATAATAAGCTCCACTCTTCTGGGAAGGCTTTCCACTAGATTTTGGAGCATGGCTGTGGGGATTTGTGATCATTCAGCTACAAGAGCATTACTGAGATCAGACATTGATGTTGGTTGTGGAGGTCTGGGGTGCAGTCAGGGTCCCAGTTTACCCCAAAGGTGTTCAGTGGAGTTGAGGTCAGGATTCTGTGCAGGACACTCCAGTTCGTCCACCCCAACCTTGGCAAACCATGTCTTCATGGAGCTCGCTTTGTGCACAGAGGCATTGTCATGCTGGAACAGGTTTGGGCCTCTTAGTTCCAGTGAAGGGAAATTGTAATGCTACAGCATACAAAGACATTCTAGACAATTTTGTGCTTCTAACTTCATGGCAACAGTTTAGGGAAGGATCACATATCCATCCTGTCAGATCTATATGAATTTTTCTGCAAAGGCTTCCAAGTGTTGGAATTACCTTGCCACATGAAAGACTTGGCAGAATGTAAAGAACTGAGTAAAACTATGGATGGACTTCATTTAGAGATCACTTTGATGCTGGACACGAGAAGAAGAAGAAGAAGAAGAAGAAGACACCACCCTGTCCTCGATTATTTTCCTCCACCTCCCTAGATAGTGTGTAAGAATACATATAGTGTACTCCTGATACCAGGAGTAGTGAGCTGTGTGGACTGTAGGCTTGACTGGACTCTTATTGTGAAATGAAGCAGGCGGAAGTTTACGCAGAGACGCGGCAGTTACGGTTTGTTGTAGATTTGGGTTACCTGTAGAAATGCATTTGTGTGATGGATATCAAGAAAACTTCACTCAGGTGTCATTAAATTATGCCTAAACCAAATATATGTGGTATACTACGTCATTTAGTCTGAAAAACGAAGAAAAGACAATGAAAGTTTGCTGTCGCTGTTTGTGTGAAGAAGTTGTTTAGGTAGCGACTTGGCTAACAGTCAGGAACAAAGTGGCAAACGCTGAAGAAACACTTAAAGGTATTACTTCTTTACAAGCTCTCTGAGAGTGCTAAAACATTCAGAAAAAAACTCTAAACCTGTTCTGTTTGTTTTGCTTTATTTATACAAGGAACCTAAGACTTGAATTCTCTGGAAAGATGGAGTTATTTTCTGTCAAACTTCATCATTGGTGTAAATCCTCAGCTTGAGCACAATCCTCACATTGCAGCACTGCATCATTGTTTACGACTTTCATATATTTTATGATTGCAAATCACTATTTACTAGTTACTAGTTACTGTTTATGTGCTTGAAAGTCCACACTGCATTCACAGATGGCTGGTTTCTCTGCCAGAGCACATGCTTCATGCTTCTAAGTTGAAGACTGCAGACAGTTAAAGGGAATAAAAAGAACCCTGCTATCTAAAACTGGATTATTGTTGTCCCTCAGTGACTAACTGTATATGAAAGCAGCATGGAAATCATATTTTGTATGTATGGTCATTTATGTAACCCTGTAACTTCTAACTCATAATTTTGTATGGCGTACAAAATGATTAATGTGCTTCTAATGCAATCTTAGCAAATAATCCCTTAACAAGTTTACAGATTTTACATGCAAGGTTTTCGTAGCTGCTTGTTGCAGATATTAACAGAAGTTTCAGTCAGTAATCAGCTTTTTGTACATGTATAATGAAAGGTAAGGTAAAGGTGTTAATTCGCAACATGAAAAAAGACAAATAATAATTCATAGTAATGTAATGTGAGGTTTGTACTCATAAAATCTATCGTTACGATCATACTTGCAGGTCAAATTATGGATTCTGTTGTTCTTAAAAACAGGGTCTCGTTAATTTTTTTTTTTTTTGGCAGGGAATTAACTCTGTTTTCTTGCTGTATAAGGTGTTTCCTGGAACACAAATGGGCAGCCACAAAGTAATTTAGCTACATATAGTGCTTTCAAAATAATAGACCAGTGCTAATATTCACTGTTACATACCTGCTGTTTATTTCAGTTAAAGATTATGCACAAAGCAAAAACACAGTGTGGAAAGCAGGGTGTGTCTGCAAAGATGAGGAATACACCAGTCCGTAAGGTCACCTACAGAGTGGGATACACGTGGAACAGAGGTGGACGACTCAAAGAGCTCAGGATACGGTTAGTAATCATTACAGCAACAGGATATTCTTTAAGAAGGTGATTTTTATGATCTTGCCAAAACCAACGCTGCTTTGGGCTGTCTGTGTAGGCATCTTGCGCGGAAGTTCCTTCACCTCTGGATTCAGAAGACTTTTGGAAGAATCACTCCATCACAGGCCAGGTTCAGTTCTTGCCATTGCTGGACTGTTCGGAACTGTATGATAATAATAATAATAATAATAATATTAATAATGATAATAACTACAGCAACTATGAGTACTAGTACTACTACTAATAAAAATCAATAACTCCAGTAGGTAATTATGTGAATGGATTTAAAAATGGCTTTCTTTTCCCAGGTCTCACCACAGTAAGGTGGTCCTGAGGAAGGTTCTGAGGGCCTGGATAGATGAGTGGTGGCATGCCAGAAGAGAATGGACGCTGACCATTAGAGCAAATTGTCACTATAAGTGAGTATTTAATAGAGAAGGAATTTGTTAAGAAATAAATAATAACTAGATTATCATTGTAGAGGTAAAACCATGCTCGCTGATTCCCATTAGTTTTATTAGCTTTATTTACTGTTAGCCATATCCTCATTTATGTCTCGAATAACACTATTCAGGAATGTTAAAACATACTGCTGCCTACATGTGAGCCAAATGTTTTAAAATGCATCTCTGACTTTAGTATAATAAGCTTCTACCCAGAAGATAGAGATCCACATCAAATCTTAAAATACTAAGGGAACAATTTCTCATGTCTTTTGTCTTCTTGCTGCAGGTATGTCCTTTACAGTAAAGTGTACCAAGCCTGGTGTGAATATTTGTATATTCAGAAAGAAGAGAAAAAAAAGCTGCAGATCGCATTCATCTTTGGTATAGGATGCATGTAAATTGCAGTAAACGTTACTGAATATACACTACGGCTGCTGGTCTGTCAGCTCCTAGCTTAGATGTGTGTCATTGTGTGCTGTGTTGCAGAGAAGCGGCATCGGATGCGTGTCGTGTGGGACGGCTGGGAGCTGTATGTGGAAATGAGACGCTTAAAGCACAGGATGTATGACACAGCCCTAAAACACCACAGACGCACTGCTATTGGGTGAGCTTTATATCTGCTCATAGTCAGACATGGGTTATTCTGAGGAAAACTTATAGAACATATAGAAAAGTATATTTGTGCATCTTGTGACAGGTGGGTGTGGACTGTGTGGCAAACTGCACTACAGCAACGCAGAACAGAGCATCTTCATGAAGACTTGGCTCTACAGCAATGGACTACGTCTGTACAGAGCAGAGTAAGTGTGTGTCTAGAATAAGAAGTGTTAAATTTACTTTAAAATGTAAATTTGGATTTTATTTGGGATTTTTCCCTCATTTTCTCTCAATTTCCTCATCTGCCAATTCCCATCCACTAGCTATCTCTCCCCTATCAAAGAACAGCTACCAGCCAAGGGTACTTCCTCTGAGATGTGCGAAGCCAGTTATTGCATCTTTTCAATCTGCTGCTCATGCTACGTTTCAGAGCAGATGAACACACTTGGAGGAAACTGCCGTCTTCTGCATACATTAAAGCACAGCTGCCTACAATTGGTTTTGTATCACTTTGAATGACAGGGGAGAAAGTAATGCCTCCCACCCAGAAAACACAGCCAATTTTGCTCTCTTGTACTCCCCGCAACTTTTGTCTGTGGAATCAACTCACAATCTCGCAGGGGGTCACTATGGAGCCCACAGTGAATTTGAATTTTAATTAAAAACATTTGGTAACTATGCAGTGCCACAGAGCAAACATGCCTTGATCTGGCAAAAAAACTCAGAAGGTGAAATTTATTATGTTTTCTGAGACAAAAATGTCACTAGGAGGCAACGTCACAATATGTGAACTTTATTGTTTTAGATCTGTTTTTATATATGTACCCATGTGTCATGTTTTCTTGTCAGTTATATTTAGCTAGAGTTTTACATTTCTTGGGCAACCTGTTCACATAGTTGAAAAGAATCCAAAATGGCTTCCTATTCAGCATATAACATGGTGGCTTTGTAGAACTTATGATGTCCATTATATGTCCTTTTTATAGTGTGGACTAGCCTGTTGTCGATTACTTTATTTAAAAAAAGTAATGTGTAGTCTCTTGGATGTGTGTTAGGGCATCTCTGTGTTTAGAAAGTCTTTGTATGCTATTATAATTGCATCCATTTACAATAGAGTTGTCACTGTGATCCTGTTTCTTTCCCTGTTCCCTGTCTCCAAACAAAGTTATGTCCAGAACAGAGGTGGAGTGAAAGGCAAGTGGATCGTTAAGGAGTAAATAAGTATTGGATGCTCAGAATTGAACTAATAAAAAAAAACCAACACAGCTTAGGCTAAACAGACTTCAGTTTAATTTATTTTTTATTAAAACTAATTAGTCAGATTAATCAGATATGTATCACTTGCTGGTGCTGTCAGCATCTGTTGTTTTCTTTCTGGAGCTGATGATGTTCTTTGCTTCTGACGGAGTTCTCATTATCAGGAGATCTTAAAAATCTCTGCTATATGCATGAGAGGAATTCTGCTTTCTCATACTGACCATCCTCTTTTTCTGGATTTGCAATGTGTAATATAAATGCATATTTCACATTTGACCAAATTATGTGTGTTGATTGCAGGCATGGCTGCAATGGAAAAAAAAATATGCACAGACATGTATCTTGAGAGAGAAAGAAGCCAGAGCACATCTTCAATACTGCCAGCAAATCCAGAACCGTGTACTACAATGCTGGATTACACACACTCAGCACAAGAAAGTTAAAAATGAGGCAAAAGGTACCAGACCCTAACTGTGTTCAGCTATGCACTTTGAAAAAGCATGGCGTTTATTCATAAGGTCTGAAAAGTTAATTCAGTGTGTATTTCTTTCATAAGTCTTTCTGTAATTACACTAGAGTATCTCATTGTAAGTTCACTGAATAGCTCACATCCCATATTTTGTATATCTTGATATAAATGATAAATTTGCCGGGAAATTCTTCCTGTATCAAGCTGCAATTTGCTCATGTGTTACAGCTGTGGCTAGCAGTGTATTGCGCTGCTCTGTGATGAGGAGGTACTGGTGTGCATGGCACAGAGCTATGCAAAACAGACAGACTGACAGAGTTAAAGAACAGATTGCAGAGAATTTAGCACTGCATGCCACTCAATGCCGGGCATTTTCACATTGGAGAGATTGTATCCTTATATGCATTCAGTCATTATTTTTAAAATATGCTTTTCTAATAGATTTTTATCTACTTGTTTTCTCCAAATCTGATCCTAGGCAATTTCCACCAGCTATTTCTCCCTAAAAGCATGGTACTGGGCTAATGTTCTTCTGCTGAGACATGAAACCAGACACTGCCTCTTGAACTACTGCTGGCGTAATATTATAGGAAAGCTGAATGCTCTTGCAGGAGAGTGCTTTATTTTGTATGCACAATTTGTCATCCTTCCCACCCAGGGCCAGTTACGCTCTCTCTGACTGCTGGCTGCAGACAGAATCCTGATGATGCCACAGCCATCAGTGACCGGGTGCCTGTGATGGCCAGAATTGGCCGTTCTTCCCTATCAATCACCGTGGCATTAGCCAATCATGGGCGTCTGTGAGCTCATGTATGTGGAAGTGGGAGGATAACCCTTTCCTCATGTGGAAGCATGTGATAGCCTTCACCCTCTCTTGTTGGTAGCTGTCACGTGATAGGAGAGATCTGCCTGATGGGTGGGAATTGGCCATGACTAAAGTAGGGAAAAATCCAAAAAAAAAAAAATTCTCCGCCTCTAAGGGGGAAAACAATAAAGATGCTGGAGAAGTATCTGTTTTCCTTGTAGTTGTTTTATTTAAAACTTTTCCTTGTACACTTTCCTTATCTGCTTTGTAGATGTGCACATGTGCTCTGTAAAGGCCAAGAAAGAACAGACTGCCATTCAACATCGACACCTTCACCTGCTGGTCAGAAACATATGAGCTGTGCTGTCTTGGGAATACTAATACAGGAAGTTCTTACAAATTTTCTGCTGAAGTGAAACATTCTCTATTTCTCACTTTGCTCTCTTTCCTTTTTCAGCGTGTAGGGTTTAAAGGCTTGGCCCTAAATGCCACTCGCTGTAAAACTCATCAGTTCAACAAGAACATGAGTGCAAAGCATCATCGGCACACAGTAAGAGAAACTAATTGTTACTATGTATGAAATTTATGCAGTATTTCTCTAGCATCTTTAGTATCTAGTCTCTCCAGTACTTTGCAAAGTATTACTTGAAACACTTGACTTAATATGATTGTACATTTAGTATTGCATGTATTAAGTTTGTTTGATATGTTAGCTTTTGTGTTCTATTCATTAGGTAACATGTTGTTTTGCAGATGATGGTGAAATATTGGAAGCTTTGGCAGCTGCGCTTGGAGCAGATTGAAGAAAGGCGTGTTCAGCCTCAAATCACTGTAGCAGTGAACTATCACAGGTTCATAATTGGAATTTAAAGATCACAAGTGTAAAAACCTACTATTTTAAACAACTTGGACTTAGTTTAATGCAGTACTTCTTAAACCGGTCCTTGGGGATCTCCATACAGTTTTTGCCTTCTCCCAGCATCCAAAACACATAAACCAAGAAACACTGAATATCTGAGATTTGAGAAAGGGAAAAAAAATGTTGACATCTATGGGGCTCCAAGGACCAATTTAATAAACATTGGTTTAAGGCAAGTCCATTGCAGATGATGTTTTTCAGAGAGGGCATTACATAACTTTAGTGTTTTTACACTAAATGAACAATTTAATGATATGTAAATATTTTTATGTAGCATTTTAATTAAATACAGTGGAATTAAAAAGAAAGTCAAATGCTATAGTATAGCAGGGATGCCAAAGATATCAAGATCAGGAGTTTTTTTTTCCACCAGCATTTTCCTGTTCAAAGACAGCTTATTTAAATCAACAGTTAATTCCCAGGTTTAGTAGTTGTGCTAGAGCAGGGAACTCCATCTGAAACAGACAGAACTTTGTGTTTACCTTTAGAATTACAGTGCTGAGAGTTTATCTTCGGAGATGGAGGGAGCGCTGCAAAGAGCACAGACACATGCAGGTAACAGCCTGAATCTGATTCAAGTTTTATCACACACTCTTCCTCCACAGTTAGATCAAGTGATTCTCTGTTCACCTACTCTATCATAAACCACTATTCAGTAGTGCAGTTAACATCAGCATAATGAAAGAATCACTTGTCACATTATACGAACCTTATTTTCCTTATATGTGTGTTTGTGTGTGAAGGATTTAGAGTTGCGAGCTGACTCTTGGTTTGCAAACCGGATCCTTCCAAAATATATGAAATCCTGGACAGAGTTTACAATACAAAGAATAGAGCACAGGGAGAGGAGAGAAATAGCCGAACAGCATCATCAGTGAGTCTGTGAAATAGTAAACATGAGATTCATTTGGACCTGACTGTGTGTGTGTGCGTGTGTGAGAGTGAGAGAGACTACTAATATATTTTTCATGTTTTTGTTAAATGCATGGTGATTTAAAGCCCCTGCCAATGTATGTATATTTATGATTTATTTGTTTTATATACATCTTTGACTGCAGCTCTGACTATTGATGTCAAAAGCTATGTTTCAACAATGTCAAGCTTCTCAGTTGATAGATTTGTAAATGAATACCTGATATCACTTAATCCCAACACGATCCGTCTAAACTCAGACCAGCCAAAAATTTGAAAGATATAATGCCTCTGCCGCCATGTCGTTCATGCATCTGTCTGAGATTCTTGTCAGAGTGATATCTCAAGAAGGAGTGGTTGAATGTTTGTAGGATTTATATGGCATTATTATTGTAACTGGCATTGTAACTGTACTTGTCTTCTTGCTGCTTTGAGTTTAGTGAGATCACATTGGGATTAAGTAATGTCAGGTATTCATGTACAAATCAAAATTAGGAATTTGCTGCCGTCAGCTCCCATCTTTAGTAACCACAAAGACTTAAGCGCACATTTCATGCTCACTCTGCTTTTTACCTTGTGTGATCTGACGTGCCCACAATGTTCTGATCAGGTGGAAATTTTTTTAAGGCAATATAACTAAGAAATTAGATGAGTCTAAACATTTATTGAATTTGACATTAGTAAATTAAGGGTTAATTAAGGTATTAAGTGACAGATCTTCCAAAGTTTTTTACACACTTGAAACTTGTCAACAGAGGCTTTAAAAATAAATATCTGCTTCATATGTTGTTAAGATGCCGTTTGATAAATCAGCTTTTTGTTACTTAAATGAGCTATTGTTCTTGAACATGTCTTTTGGTGAAAGTGAACTGTGTGAATGTGCATGTTAGAACTTACTGTGGTCTGTTTGTGTGTATTTTTTGTTGTTGTTGTTGATTGTATAGACAGCAGATGTACAGCTGGGCTTTTTATACCTGGTGGGAACGTTGTGTTCATCAGAAAGACCAGAGACTGGCGGAGAGAATGGTAAACAATTAGGGAAACAGACACGCATGCATCATTAACTATATAAATGGACATACAAAATTCTCTTGAAAAAGATGGTTGAAAGCCTGGAGATTTTTTTTGTGTAACCTTCTTGTGAAGTCAGAAGACTCTTTTTGTATTGGAATGCACATGTACTGTAATTTGAGGCAAATATAAATACTAAGTAAGTAACCATAAGACCTTTTACCACTGTCCAAAGTAGTGGTACAGTACCTTTGATAGCAGATGACTGGAACTGTGTGTTTTCCATTGGCTTTGTGTAAAGCAACAAAATTCCAGGTGAATGGTTTTTGCTACCCACAGAAGATTGGACACAGTAGTTAGTAAAGCTCCACGAAGATTACTTACAGTTTCTTTAGGATTTTTTAGTGGCCATATGTGAATCATTTCTTGTTTTTGACCTTGCAGAGGAAATCACCCCTATTTATATAGTGTTATTGTTTATATTAAATCGATAGAAATCAGTAACTTCTAATAAAACCTTACCTGATTCTACACACCTGCAAACTCACGCTCATTTCCCAGCGTGCTCTTGATATTTTCCTCAGGCTGTGTTGCATGAAGAGAGAGTGTGTGTGTCCCGTGCCTGGTCTAAGTGGCTGTGCAGGATGTTTCAGCAGAGAGAGGACAGGCTCAAGCAAACAAAAGCTGTAACACTTTGCAGTCGCACTCTTCTGCACAAAACTCTGAAGCAGTGGAGACACAATGTCAGCAGCATCCAGAGGAGGTGTGACACAGACACTGAAATCAGGCTCAGTGCACTGTCAGTAAGTTTATTGTTGTAACTCATTGAGGGTGGGTGTTTAAAATTGTGTTTGGTTGTTGTGTGTTCTCCGTCAGTCAGAGACGTTTTGAGCAGGCAGTGGTCTATGACAGCCAGCAGTGCATGAGGCGAGCTCTGATTGGCTGGCGTGAGGTATTGACAGTTACTATGAATTACTGCAGATGTTTTTATGTCACTGTACATATGTATGAATGAATATGAGTGTAACTGTGTCTGTGTTGTTCCAGTATGTAGAGTGCAGAAGAGAGAAGAACAGGCGATTGATGCAAATTGATGAGCACTATGAAGGAAGACTGCGCAGGCAAATGTTCGAGGCATGGAAGGTGGAGTATCCATAAGGAGAGAGAATATTTAGACAATAGATAATATTATACATTGATGCTAATAGAACATAAAGATACTATTCCACCACAGGAACCTTTTCAGGAACTCAGGAACCTTATGGACCAGGGCCAGTTTTAGTTCCTGGGTTGTAGTTTCAAGAATGTTTTTAGTTCCTACTTTAAAGTAATAATCAAATAATCAAAGGTTTCTGAAATGTATTGGTAACACATACCCCAAACTACATTTTAAAGTTTTGGAACATTCTGGAATGTCAGTGGAAAAATTATAAAAATAAAAAATTTTATACCTTGTATTAATCAAGATTAGTACCCTCATCACTTTGTGTGTATGTGTGTGTGTACATGTATAGCAACACCATGCACAGACCCAGCAGATCAACCTAAGTGTAGAAAAACGTTACCAGCAACATCAGACACATCTGCTCAGGTATTACACTTACACTGCATTGCTGTTGTGAATATTTAGTTTTTATTATGAACATCTCCTGTTTTTACGTTTGCGTCTGTTCACTACAGGAGGATGCTGTGTTTGTGGAGGAGGAATGTGCGTCTGTCAGTCGAGGAAAGAGAGAAAGAGACACGAGCAAAGTGTCATCATCAGCACAGCTTACTGTCAAAGGTGCTCTTGACTGCATGTATATGACTGTGGTGTGGGGCGATGAAACCTATTAGTTGGTTCCCATCCAGGCTGTATTTCCGCCTTGCTCTCTGTGATCCACTTTGTCCTACCCTGATTAGGATAAAGTGGTTACTGAAGATGAATGAATAAATAAACGGCGATTCTATGTGCTTGAAGATATCCTGAATGCTATTGCTAAACATTATAAACCAAGTGAAGATTGTGTTCTTCACTGCCCAGATGCTGATATGGATAACAATGCCATGATTTGTTTACGTAATATCCATCTCCTTGTTGATAAACCTTATTGATAAGTGTCACTGAAAAAAAAACCCTGAAATATTATTTCATATTTTAAGTGATAATGTAGCTATTTTTATGCGCAGGTGTTGTTAGCATGGCATCAGAGATCAGCATTCAAAGCATTTCACCATCACCAGCAGGAGGAAGCAGTGAGAGAAGCTCAACTTCACCTGGACAGAGGTACTATTTGCATCACAGTTTTTGCTTGTTTTAAGATTCAGTACTATAAATTTCCCAGAGTTCCCCTTGGGGATCAGTAACATGCATCTATGTATCGTCTGTCTGTCTGTTTGTCCGTCCATCCGTCTGTCCATCTAACCATACTGTTCAGTTTTAATATTCAGCACTATATATATTTCAGGTTTTTTCATGAATTATTGAAAGATATGACATTTGAAATCAAAATATATCTCAATTGTTGTCTTTGTACACACTTGGGTGTTTATTTTAATTGCTTTGCCACAATTACACACACAATTTCATTTAGCTGGCAACACGTGTATTAATAAAATGTCAAGTGTTATCAACTAACACTGGCTGGATATCAACATACAATAAGGCAAATTCTGGACCCAGCAAATATTGTGACTTTACATAAAAAATAGGTTTAGTTATATTATTGAAGTGTATTATCCTTAATCCCTTTAGTTAACAATAACAAAACTTGTATTATTTTTTCAGAAATATGTTTTTGGTAGTATGAGTTTTGTATTAGAGATTCTATCCACTCAGAACCGTGCTCGTGTGTGTTTTCTGGCAGTTCGGATGCGGGCAGTTCTTAGGAGGTGGAGAGAGAAACACATTGAGGTGAGAGAAGAGAGGCAGTCTATGGAGAAAGCCTGCAGATATCACCGCCATATCCTGCTCAAAAAAAGTCTCAGGGCCTGGATCTTGAATAATTACCAGCACAAACACTATCAGGTGCCCGTCAGCCTGTCTTTACCACCCTGTATTAGACTGTAATACTCATCCTTATTTTCCTGATCTATTTATGTTGAATGTGTGTGTATTCATTAGGTCATGAAAAACAGAAGCAATGAGCTGCACAGATTAAGAGTGTGTCAACGTTTTTTTATCCTCTGGAAAGCACAGGTGAGTACTACACATTCATCATTTGTACTATAGACACCTCCAATTTTGTGTTTAATGCATTATATAGAACGTTATTGGGTATTAGTGTCAAAAACAAAAAGAAAAATAAGCAAAATATTGACCAAATATAAAATATTCTTAAAGATATTCCACAGAATACTTTGTACGTTTTTGTGGGTTTTTAAAACATAATGTTAAAATTGTAGATATCTTTACAGGAACTTAGACATACAGTATAAATAGACAACAGAGTACGAGTTGTAACTATAGCAGCAAAAGCTAAAGATTTAAAAAAAAAAAAAAAAAAGTTGTGAAGGTGCATGATTCTTACAGTTTGTCCCCTTTTGTCCTTTACCCATCTATTTATATATGTCACAGCTACAGAGCAGAAGAAGAGAGGCAGAGCTAACAGAGATGGCCCTTTGGCACTGGTGCCTGAACCTGCAGGCCAAGGTAATGTCTGAACAACAACTATACCTGAACATTTAACTTCTTAACAATTATCGGATTCAGTGTTGTGCGTGTGTGTGTATTTATGACATCAGGTGCTCTGTGCCTGGAGACACTGGGTTGCTGAGTGTCAAAGAAAACAGAGTCGTCTTGCAGCAGCAGCTCAATTCTACAGAGATGAACTGCTACGAGAAGGCGTTACCCACATCCTTACATACGCAACACACATGAGTGCGTTCTCTTCCAACATGGCTTTCCACAGTCATGAACAGGTGTGTATGCGTGTGTTTGGAATAGGGACACGACTTCTACATAATTTTAATATTGTTTTGACGAGGTTGTGTTGAGCTGTTTAACTGGGTATTCAAACACCGATGCACACTCTTAATGTGTCAGTTATACATTTTGAAAAGAAAAAAGAAAGGAATGTGTTTATATTTAAAATGTTATGTCACAGAGTTCACGGCAGCTGCAGGCAGTGGTAAGGCGGTGCGCCTTGCGATGGAAACAGCGGGCGTTATGCAAGCCTTCCAGAGTCGGAGAGACAAATAAAAATGACAGGCCATCTAAAACAAAAAAGAATGTATCCTTCTCCCTGCCTGAAGGCCACTCGCACAGCCACACCTACCAACCAATCAGGAGTCCAGCCACAGAGCAGAGGACAGGAGATTCCACTGTAAACAAACTGTAAGTAAAAACCTGAAGAACAAGTTACTGAATTACATAGAGAATTATATAAGTACAAAGATGGGAGTTGAACTGATTACATCTCAGTACATCAGTGGTCAGTGGTTGTTATGTAGGCATTGCCAGGGTGGATAACTGTGAATAGACCTGGTGCGATGTCATATCAGTGAACAGCTATCATTGGTTATATAGCTAGTTTATTTTTTGTAAGCTGCACTGAGGAAAATAATGAGGCAAAAAGGCAGTGTGACCAATACATAAAAATCAGCAGTAGCTCAGTCCACAGTTTTGATTTCTACTGGCATAAATATAATATTTTGTGGGTTTTTTAACAGGCTTATTTACAGATTTCAGCTTCCCCTGTTATTTGTATTGCAAAGGCCAATATTGTGATAATTTTTGATAACAAATGATATATTGTGCCACCTTATGATTGTCCTCTTATTAAATCTGCAGACTGCTGGTTCGAGCATCTAGGCTGCAACCACGAAGGCCTGATGACTTATTACACTCCCCAGCCAAAGACCTGCTGCAGCACCCAGTCAGACACAGCAGACACAGTCACACAGAAAATAATCACAAAGCAACACACCCTAGGAGGTACAGTTTCCCACACGATAATCACAAACCAGCACAGATTAGCAGGTAATACTATGACTATATACACTGCAAGTCAAAAGTTTGGACACACCTCCTTATAATGAAGAAATTAACACAATGAAATAACATGGATTTATGCAGAGACCAAGGAAAGGTTTAAACAGATCAAAAGTATTTTGATATTTAAAATTCTTAATTCTTAATTCCTGATGAAGCTTTTAACACATATTTTTGTATCTTCTCAACCAGCATCACCTAGGAGGTTTTTCCCAAAATGGCCAAGCAGTTGTTTTTAAAAGTTTTAAATGAAACTGCTTGCTTGGGGAATCAACTTATTTTTAAGTAAACACTACTTGTTTTAAGTAAAATTTATTAAAAGATACATTTTAAAATACATATACTGGTCAGAATGGTGTGAATACAATTTAGTAATAAAAGATTTAGAAGCTCATAAACTGATGATTTAAGATTGTTGTACTTTGGCATAGAATTTTTTTTTTTTTTTTTTTTTTCCCCCAGTCAAGCCTATAAATTATGTTTCTATAAATGATTTCATAGAATTGTTTTTTCAGTCAATACCGTGTATGTTCCTGGTATAAAGGCGGGGTTTCTCCCGGACAAATATTGAGGGGTAGCAGGGCAGGTACCTGCTCCATTTTACATTAGATTTTATGTACAATTGTAAACAAGAGCATGATTTTAAGTTTGGCAAAAATAAAAATAAAAAATTGGATTTATAATGTGAATTCATTGGATCCATGTTGTCCACCATGTCAATTGTGTAATGCATATAAAACAATTATGTTAAAACATTTCCAAGTAAAAATCATGAATGTTTCAAACACTGCCAGATTGTGATATTAGAAAATCCCTTACATTCCTTTATGTAACCTCTTTATCACTTTGTTTTCTTGTTTGCAGTGCTCAGCCGCAGCGTGCAGGTCAGACTGACACTGGGTCCACATCACCTTTAGCATCTGTTCCAGTGGCTTGTCCATCCCCCTCTTTTTCACTTCCATTCACCCAGCCTCAGCCCCCGGGATTGTCTCTCTCCACTTCACTGCAGCCTCCTGTTCTGACCATAAAGCCTCCAGTCCTGGCCTTCAGGTCTGCTTCTACAGGAAACTCCACCATACAGATTAGTGCTGACAACCAGGAGGTCCTGCTGCCTCCTTCTTCATTTACTGCACCTAAATCACTGTGCAAGGTGAGTATTGCAGGCATAGTTCTACATTTGCATGGATGGAACCTGCCTGGTTTCATGGTTTAATCATTTTTCAAAGTATCAAAGCTCTCTGTTTTTTCCCGCTTTTTCCATTTTATAGCTTTCTTTTTTTCCTTTTCCTTTTTTCCTCTGACATGTGAAGAAGACAAGTTCTAGGCACAAGGATCCCTCACTCCTCTCCCCTCAAGATTTCATCCACCCTACTCTGCCTGGCCAAAGTAAACAATACACACAGAGACACACTTCACCTATACTGTCTAAAGGATTTATATTACATTTCAATAGCATAATTCCAGTCAATAGTCTTAGTAGTAGTGGTAAAAAGATGGATAAACCCTACATTTCTGTAATGTCAGTTTGTGCCTGACTGCAAAAAGATACATAATCTAAAAATGCCTGTACCTTTTAATACGTTGGTATTTCATAATAGTAGCCTGTAATCCTGTACTACATTTGCTAGTACTGCATTACTGCATGATATACATGTTAACACACAAGTAAGCGTGGCAGTGAAATGAGGTGTACAAACTGCACGTCATTCAGTTTCATGCAGCGTTGGCATGTTCAGATGACGCAATAGAGTTTAACTTATATAATTAAGAAGCAATTCAATGTGGAGACTACCTCTATTTCAGAGAGAATAGCTTTTTTAAACGCTTCAAAAGGTGAGTAAATGCTATGTTATATTTAGAGGGATGTGTAAATGTTGTTTAGATGTTTTTACCCTCCACTACATCTGATTTATGGGACTGTATAAAAAAGTTGTTCTGAATCCTTTTGAGTCATCTGGGTGTCTAACCAGCAGGTGTGTGTGGAAGTGTTTTTGTGGATGCGGAAGATGATGACAATGAGGAGCCAATGCTCCTACAGACAAGCAGTGATCCTACTGAAGCTCTCAACAGGGAACTACATAATATCAGACTCGACCTGCAGAGATATCAGCAAGACAAAACTCAGATGCAGTATGTACTATGTCTTGAATGTGCTGTGACCTCTGGCTGGTTTTGAGATTTTTTTTTTTGCTGAAACTGAAACTGAAAGTATTTGTCCTGGTGAAAGATCTGTCTCTCTTTACAAACAGGACGTGGCGCAAACTTCAAAAAGTGATGAGAAATTGGCTCCAGACAACAGGCAGTGATGCAGATACTGAAGAAAGAGAGAGCATTATACAAGAATTAAATGAGGTATTTATCTAATTCATCTCAATCCTTTCAGTATCCCAGTCCCAGACAGGACTGAAGAGAGTCCAATGAGAACAGCCTTCTCAGTGTGCCTAATTTCTTGCTTCTGTTGGAATGACCTGATTCAGGCAGATGATGGTGGTCCTTTTTAAAGACCAGTCCACACCAATATGGATGCCCAGTCCATATCATATGGATATGATTTTATTTATTAGACAGAAAAATGCATATGTGAATTGTGAAAGGGGTTTGTCATTAAAAAAAGTCATACTTATTTTGTTGTGAAATAACAATAACTGTACATCACATCATGAGATCATTCAAGAGTTTGGACTTTATAAAGCTCTTTATGCTCTGTTACAAACACACATAGTCTGTAAGTGAACATGTTCAACTGAATATCCTGACTATGGCCTGTTTATAATTGGTCCATCAGTTTTTAACACATGAATTTTGAAAAAATGCAAACATCAGCTTCATTCAGAAAGACATTTTTTGGACTTGGAGTACAGGTTTCTGTAGAGTAGCAGGTATGTTTAGAATTTTTGACATACAAATTTATCAATTATGCAACCTGTTTGCATTTGAATTTAATCGTTGACTATTTATTTTGCACATCACATCTCCACCAATTCTCTTCCACTGCTTGTTTTCTAACATTCTAACTAGAATTTTTGTATTTGAAGGCTTTGTGTAAGGAAGAAAGAAAAGTCAGTTATTTGATGTATTTATTTGTAATACAGGTGAACACTTTAAAAGGTAAAAACTTTCAGCTGCACATGTGGCATGATCATAAATAAGACCCTTCTGGGTTACATTTAACATGCATTCTTTTGGAAGATCAGTTTAAGCATAAATCTGCCTGTGAGAATAACAGCTGTCAGGTGTATTATTGTTGCAGATGGCAGTTTCTACAGTCAACCAGTATTTCACATTGTGTTTACATGTGCCTTGTGTCTATGGTACAAGTCTGACTGATTTGAATAATTATTATTATTTTTTTTTTAAATACAGCTAGAGATCCGTATTGCTGCTCTGTCTGAGAAAATAAATGAACGGAAGCCCATCATGATCTGCCATGCTGCAAGAGTCAGCAGTATAGAAAGCCAGCTGCTGAGAGCCAACGTTAACATGTAGATATTATGCATTCTGTCATCCGTGTGTTTTGCACCCCTTCTAGATTACCACTAGATAGATCAGGTAAAGGTGAGGAATTAGGAATTTCTTGAAGCCTGTAGCTATTCGCATTCAGATTCATGTCAAATTAACTTCTAGTTATCTGTCAAACCTAAACTGTCAGGAAATGCAATGATGTCTTTGACAAAATGTAGGCCAAGTGTAGAAATAGCAGCAACCTAAAGTATTGTACATTTTCATTTTTACCATTTATTTATTTGTAAGAAAAACATTTTTATATTTGTAGATCTTTGAGTGTAGTTTTATGTAAATAAATAGTTCTTTTCATATATTTGTATATTTTCTTACCTTTCTATGTGTCTGACCAACACTTGCATGTACTGTAGGTCTTGTTTCCACTGCTTTTGCAATTCTTCCCATTAAAAAGAAACCTTGGCTAGTAGGCACAACATGTTCTGGAAAAGCTGGAAGCAAGATGTCGGTGACAACACTATGATTCCTTCCACATGCGCTCAGAGCCCAGAATACCATTCCCTCTGAAAACACGCATCTCTTTTCCTTACAATGGTTCAGTAGTGGATACTTGGACCCTGTTTTGGCTCTTATAGTCCCAGACTGATAGCACTGCAGATTTGAAAGAAAATTAAAAATGATAAATAAGAGCTGCTCTGTGTGTATTTGTGTGAGTGCGGGGTGTCAGTGTTAAGAATATGTAGAGTTGTCCAGTTTCCATTTCAGTAACTTCACTGTTTGCGGGTATGCTTGAGTGACACAAAGAACAACAGGCTAAAAAAATATGATGCTTTATACTCTAGGTTATGAAATTGTTAGATAAGTAAGGAATAAAAAACAACCGGGCATACTGTTATATGAAAATAACTAATAATGTGGTGGTGTTATTATTTTCCAATAACAACACGTCCAAAAGTGTGTTTTATTACCACAGCAATTTACCAATGATTACATATCATATGTTTAACCGTATAACCATTTAACCATATAATTACAATTTAATGTTGCACAATGTCCACTTGACAAGTTAGTTCCTGTTATGCCTTATGTTATAGCATCTATAAACAGTCTTTCCCTCAACAGGCTCTTTCAATTTCTGCTGAAGATGATAATACAAAATAACTGCAGTTTGTTATATTACTGAAAAACCTGAAATCGCAAAGTCCTCTGTCCTGAAGTCTCTCTCATGTCAGGAAACTTACTGATGGCTGCAAAGGACTGACACCTGAGACTCTTTCCATAAAAGCCAAATAAATGTCACCATTTCACATTTTCTGTTAAATAGCTACACATTAAAAAAATTTTTTTTTTATTTTTTAACCAGTTTATTATTAGGCTTAGATTATGTGGAGCATCCACCATATAAGTCTCTTTGTAAATTGTTACTATAGAAATGCTGACATATTTGAGCACAATGAGCACATTATATAAACCAGTGATTTGGCTTGGAGCCAGAACAATTATCAGAGCAGCAGTTATAGAAAATTAACACTAAACACCTTCTGGTCAATCAGATTTGAGAATTCAACGGACCATTTTAATTTTGTTGATGTTTGTACATTTTTATGTTTTGAAGTTTTCATGTTAATTATTCTGTTAGTTCAGGACAGAGTTTTTTGCGAAGCACTAATAAAAGCTACTACTATAAATCAATCAATCAATCAATCAATAAATAACAACATATGGGTTAGGAGGTAAAGTGCCCAATCTGGCAACACTGACCTGCTGTTCACTGAGAAACTGAACTTCTGTGTGTGAGTCTCAGTGCAGTGAATTAAGCAGCATGATGAAGGGTGTGTGTGGAATAATCGTCATCCTCTTTTTCTCCACTGCTGTGTGGGGTAAGTGCGTACTGCTGGCTAAAATGAAACCTGCTGTACTATCCACCACACTTGGAATTTTTTTAAATTGTTTCATGTCAGTATAAGATGAAGTTGGCAGTGGAATGTTTTTGTACAGCATGGAATATGAGCACAGGACCTACATACTTAATACAGACTATAAGTACAGAACATACACAGTTGCAATAATGGAATAGTATAAACATAACATACACATCATCAGGGCAGTTTAAATGTAATCCAGGGCATAATGCACGCTGCAAAACGCTTGGAGGTAAAATAACAGCAGAGGAAAAGAAAGCATGAGAACTGGGATGGAAGTGTAATTATCATTGGGGTCATGTCAAAACAATACTTGCAGATAGATCTTTTCTGTTGATAAACTATTAGATCATTACAATCATATTCCATCCTTTCTTCCTCAAGATCCTTGATGAAATGCACTTGTTTTTCTGGAGGGTAGTTCTATCATGCAGACAGCAGAGTCTATCTCAAAGACGGTTTGAATTAGTCTGGGGGTGGGTGTACTGTTGACACATCACAACAAAATCCTTCATGTTAAATTGAATCTTAAACTGAATGTTAAATGGCTGTGTCATACAGCAAAAAAGATGCGCTGGTGTATAGTGTCGGAGCCCGAGCGAAGGAAATGTGCAGACCTGGCTAAAGCACTAGGAGCTGCTTTTCCTCCTGCAGCCACATTGTACAGCCAGCTGTC
This sequence comes from Pangasianodon hypophthalmus, assembly GCF_027358585.1. NCBI lineage: Eukaryota > Metazoa > Chordata > Actinopteri > Siluriformes > Pangasiidae > Pangasianodon > Pangasianodon hypophthalmus. Next base: position 16,079,008 of record NC_069711.1, read on the forward strand.
CTGTGTGAGAGCCTTCAGCACTTCTGACTGCCTCAGTAAGATACGGGTGGGTTACTGCTACTTACACGAGATATTAATGTGATAATAATGTCTATTGGCCCCAACAACTGCCCTTTGACTTTTATTACAAATCAAGTTCCAGTCAACAGATCTTCTGTCCTTTTCTCAGTACAAGAAAATGTGTTGAAATGATTGATGCCATCACACATATGCTAGAGATGTGTTAGATGAAGATTCTGTTGAAAATGCTAAGGTATTTCTTTCAGGACAATAAAGCCGACCTCGTGACTCTGGACGCTGGAGAGGTCTACTCTGCAGTAAAGCAGTTTGGTCTTGCAGCAGTCGCCAAAGAGATCTACAGTGATGGTAGAAATATATTATGGAATAAGCTAGGATAAACAATCTTAAATACTGCTTAAATTCTGTAATATCTGTGACATTCTGCAGGCACCTGTGTCCTGGCTGTGGCAGTAGTGAGAAACACAAGCTCAGTAGACATCCATTCTCTTAAGGGAACTACGAGCTGTCACAGTGGAGCTCGCTGGACTTCAGGCTGGAATTTGCCTTTAGGGCAGCTGCTTTCCCACAACCTCCTGCCCTGGGCTGAAGGACAGCCCCTCAGTCAGGGTGATTAGTTCTATACATCCTGTATTATGTAATAAGGAGATTAGACAATTTCAAGGAATAAATATATACATTTAAAGGAATTAAATATGTCTCAGCATATTTCAACCTGGTCTCTATCCACTGTGTCCAGTGAATATGCAATAACCATGGATAAGAATTTTGATATGTTTAACTGTACTGAAAAAAGAACATAAAACCTAGTAACACATAATAAACCTAAGTGTGGTTGTTGAACTCCATTTATAACTGTTTAAAATACATGTTTTTTCTTCTTTTCTCAGAAGAAGGAATTGTGTCACAATTCTTGTCTGTGCTAATTGCCAACACACTACGCATGTAGTAGACAGAGGCTAGGCTGAAAAGTGCCAGAGTATTCTCTTAACCAACTGAACCATTCATTTGTGTTTAGGAGGCATGATTTATTTAGCAAACATTTCAAATGAGTTGCTGATAGATTTTAATTAAAATGTGTAACAGTGTTATTAGTGTGCCACAGTGTGTATAATATGCTGTATATAAAAACTCGCTTTCTGTTCCCTGTCAGCTGTCAGTGCCTTCTTCAATGCCAGCTGTGTGCCTGGAGCTGGTACCATGGCATTCAGCAGCCTGTGTTCCAGGTGCCAGGGTCAGAGGTCATATGTCCCACAGAGGAACTTTTACTGCGAGACATCTCATAATGAACCATTCTACCATAACCAAGGGGCACTCAGGTTTAAAAAGACACACACATACATTCCTAGGCAAAAAAAATGGGCCAAGCCCAACATAACAAATATTAAGCTTTATATGGTCTTAGCAACAACCACTGATCAGACAGTTAGCAAGAATTAAACAAATGCACTCCTGAGAGCTCCTGTGCCACCATTTTCTCATTTACTTTTGCTGCAGTGAACTGTCTGGGGAAAAGCTAGAAAAAGGGAAATTCACTTATATAATCTTCTTGTACGCAAAGGTAAAATCATGATAATGATTAAAATGTTTGATGTAAAATTCAAACCAGCACATGTCTGGGTATACAAATTTTTCCAAAAATATCTTCTGGGATGTTTTTTTCCTTAAAAGATTAGTCAGTATTTGGTTATATGTCACACCTGATGCAGCCCATCAAGGGCCACAAGGCTTAAACATTTAAAGAAATTAAATGGAAAAGCTATCCCATACTAACTCCCTTTATCTATTTGTTTAATTCTTGATAATTTCTTGACCAATGATTTGTTGTTAAGACCATTAAAAGCTTAATATTTAGCCATTTTGGGCTTGCATTTTGCCCAGGAGTGTACACTACATGCTATAAAAATAATTTACTTAGACACACACACAAATTGTGTACCACTTGCTTTCTTACAGATGCCTGAAGTCTGGAGCAGGAGATGTGGCCTTTGTGGATCATACAGCCCTGGACAGCATAGATGGTTAATATATAGATGTTTTTTTCTTTAAATGAATTATTAATTATTAATTTTTCAGTACCAATACATTTGGCTTAGTCTTCAGACAGAGACATCACAATATCAACTGAAATTGTAGTGTTTTTAACACTCATTTTTCTTACTTCCCTATCACACTCTTTGCCACTCTCGATCCTAACCTCTGCCCGTTACAGACAGCGTGAAGGATGAGTACAGGTTATTGTGCACAGATGGCACTCGAGCTCCACTGAGCAGTTTCAGAAAGTGTAATTTTGGTCGTGGCCCTGGTGGAGCTGTGGTTACACGCATAAACAACCAAAACCTTGCTCGCAAGTTCCTGTCAGCAGTTCAGGTAATGTCTGAACCGAACGTGTGTTACTGTCAGTTCTGCTAACATTTTTTGGTGATAATTTACCATTCTGTTTATTAGACAGCGTTTGGCTGGAAGGGAAGAGAGAATCATCGTTTCCAGCTTTTTGATTCATCAGCTTACGGTGTGGCTGATTTGCTGTTCAGAGACGTCACTGATAAACTGTCCATACTGCAACAAGGCATAGACATCAGTCAGGTTCTGGGACTGGACTATGTTGCTTTGCTCAAGGGGTTAAGACATGAAGGTATATTCTATCCCAAACTTCTGTGAATGACATGAGTTTTCAGACTAATAGGCCAAGACAGCCCTACACACTGTTTACTGTAGGCTAATAATTAAATCTGATGACTATCCTCATTTACATGTGACATTTTATTTATTTGTTTATTTATTTATTTATTTATTTATTTATTTATTTTTAATAACAGTGGGGGCTCAAACTTAGGTCTGTAAAGTATAATTAGGGGGTCTGTGATTTTTTTTTTGTTTACAATTGTGGAAATCACAATCCATCACTCTCAAAGTTATTATGTTTATTATTGAGTTTTTATAGTTATTAGCCTGTTTGACTGGTCACTTGAATTGAATGGGTTTAATCCAAACCTCAGTAGCCCTGTAAATATTATGTAATATTATCTTGGGCTTAATGAGTTCAGTAACAAGATCTATGGAGCCAATAAATAGGCAAAATATTATTATATACATTTGAATACTAGGCCTAAAGTTTTTATTACTTCGATTATGTTTATAAAGTAAATATGTACTGAGGGGGTCTGTGGAATTTATTATACAGTTAAAGGAGTCTGTGGCTTCAGAAAGTTTGAGTCCTTTATAACAGTTATTTTTAATTTAGCTTTAATGAGCTAAATATTCCTGATCCTGTATTTACATATCATATCACAGGCCTCTTGAGTTAAAGGGTTTATGTTTGGGTGAGGCTGTGACATTAATTTGCCATCATAATGACAGTTATGACACAACTTTATTGATAAACAACACCAAAAAAATCCCTAATCTTGTTTCAGAACACACTTAAATGTAGATGTTAGGCAGTGTGGCAACAGTTTGTTTAATTAAAGATATCCACTGACTAGGAAGCTCATTCAGCTGCACTAGATCTCCCCATTTTGGACTGATCTTTAGCTGGGCTAAATGTGAACACGCCTCCTATCCAGACAGAGGCCGGTGACATGTTGCTGTTGTTGTCGGACAGCTAATATAAAGTATACGTTTTTAAAAAGTAGATATGACTTTCTAAAGTAAAGATTAGTTGAATACATCATACATTTTCGAAAACCGGCTTTCACCCCTTTGGATCTCTCTGGTGAAAATAACAGTAAAGCTGTGTGTGTGTGTGTGTGTGTGTGTGTGTTTAGGTAGCTCTCTGGAGGACAGTGTGGTGAGATGGTGCTGTATAAGTCATGCTGAACAGGAGAAATGTGAGCAGTGGGCTCTCAGCATAAAGTCCGATCCTCTTGTATGCGTGAGCGCTTCGTCTATGAGTGACTGCATTGAGAAGATCAAGGTCCAGTAAGATGAACATAACTGTTGAATAACCAAATATATGTGATTGTATGGTTAGCCCAATTGTTTGGACACTTCTGAAGTAGATACAACATTTCATGTTTATGAATAACAGTAACAAACTCCCCTATATTGTATTATGTTTTCCTCAGTGATGCCTAGATATGTTCAGACAACATTCTGGACTGTGTGAATAAGATTAAGCAGACAGTCAGTCGATGTTTTTTTTCTGTCTTCCTACAGAGGGATAAAGTGGATGCTGTGTCCCTGGATGCTACGCATGCCTTTATAGCAGGGAAATGTGGCCTTGTACCTGTAGTGACTGAGTATTATGGTAAATAATATCCCCATACACAGGATGCAATGTTTGTTAATTATGTGTCTCTGTGTGCATATCTATTCCTCAAAATCTCTCTGTCCATAAGGGCATAAGTGTGAATTCACTGGAGGAGAACCTTTAGAGGCTAAAGGTAAACTGTGGAACCTTATTTATCTATAGTAAAGCAATATATGCTCAGCTGTATAATTTCCAAACCTTTAACATGGTTGTATTGTGTGTGAGCTGCTGTTTTGCCTTTGTTTAACGAAAATTTTTTATACCCAGTAGACTTGTTACCAGTGTACGGTGTGGCAGTGGCAAGGCGCTCCAGTAAAAGTGTGTATATTGGGAATCTTGGTGGTCGACGCTCCTGCCATGGTCTCGTGTACAGTCCTGCTGGCTGGGTTCTGCCTGTCCAACACTCACTGAGTTCAGAACATAACAACAGCATCCCCTGTGAGCCAAACAAAGGTACTGCAAGTCCTCTGAAAAAAATAGATTTCATTTGCACATGGGTAAGCAGTAGTACTACTTGTACCCGGTTTAGTTCTTACCAAAATCACTTTGTTTTTAATTATGCAATATAATAGTTAATCCAATGTTAGCCAAATTACACAATATAATAGCCAGCCTAACATTAAACTAATACTGAATGTTTTACTTTTCCGCTCTGATTATCTGCTGGACGTGTGTTGTCAGTGTACTCTGAGGTGTTTTGGAAGGGCTGTATGCCAGGCACTGAAGGCAATCTGTGTAAGGTGTGTGTAGGTGGGACAGAGGAAGCTGCCACCAAACGATGCTCCAACAACCACAATGAGCGCTACTATGGAAATATGGGGGCTCTGAGGTGAGAGAATACCACAACATATATGCACTGTTTGTTGGACTAGAGCACTAGAAAGCATACTACGCTTACTAAGGTCTGAACTGAAACCTAAACAGCCTCAGTACTGGAGTAGTGGCCTATATAATTAAGATTTCTTATAATCAAGTTTCTGTAGTTGTCAGGACAGATGGAGAGTCATTGTTGGGTCTTTGGGTGAAGTCTTTAACCCTCAACAGCTCACTCATATGCTCAGATTGTATTCCACCTCACAACTGAACACAGGTTTGGCCACATGGGTGGGCACAGGGTGGTAGCTGCCACTCTTGAAATAAGCTTTGACATCTAATCTGGTCACAAAACACATTTCTAAATCGTCTACTCTTACTCCTTTACAATTCATGCAAATCATGGCCAGCTCATGTTGATCTAAATTAATCACTTAAGTCATTAAATTATTGAAGAACTGCAGGTGTTTGACCAAATTGTTTGAGGACTATTAGGAATTGTGGAACCACAATAAAGCAAAGACAGAACATGGCCATTTATTTTGAACTGAGAAACAAATCTTTGTCTTATGCATAATTAAATGGTAATGACTCTCTGTGTTAGGTGTCTGGTTGGAGACCCAAATGGGAAAAGCTACGGAGATGTGGCATTTATGGAGCATCACAACCTAGAGAGCAACATTGAATGTGAGATGGTTTACCTATTTGGAGATATATTTGTATATATAAATGCACTCAATAAAAAAATGAAAGAGGTTGCTGCCCCCTTAATTTTCTCAGTGGTGAGACAAAACTACTCTCATTAAATATTCACCTATACACAGTAAAAATTGCCAATATAAGTGAAATGTAATGACTTACAGACTTACAACATATGTAGTTCCTGGTTGTGGTCAAATTAATAGATTTGTTTTCTCTGGCATATGGTAGATCTGGAAGATCCTGTGACTACTTAATGACCTTATGTTCATTTGATGGGCAGTTCTGAACAGCAGTGGCTGGGCCAAGGGCTGGGCTGCCAGGGATTTTGAATTGTTGTGTGCGGATGGACAGCGGGCTTCACTGACAGAGTGGAAGAACTGTAACCTGGGAGCCATCCCACCCAACATTGTTATGACACGACCTGTAATGGCTGCTCGTATCTACGACTTCCTCATGAAGTCACAGGTCTCATCAAATCATTTATTTCATTACAAGTCAAATAATTCTAGGGATTTTGCCATTCACATTATACATTATGATGGTTTCTATTGATAATGTGTGTATAAAATTATTCATAAACTTTGATAAAAAAAATACAATTTGTACACAGTTACAGTAGAATTTTAATGCAGTTTAATGTAATGTGAGTTTTTTTGTATCTTTCTGATTTGTCTACAACTTTGTCAGCCATATTTCCTGTTTTCATGCTAGGATTAATTTTCTTACAATTACAGTACATCTTAATGGTGTTAATTCAGTCTAAGCAAACTAAAAACACCAGATATAATGAATGTTCTGTAATAATGTTTATTTTTGCATTGTTATATGTCCTCAGGAGACACGTCCAGATTCTGAGTTCCATCTGTTTGAGTCTCAGCAGTATGGTGAAAGTGATCTGCTCTTTAAAGATGCCACACAGTGTCTGGTCCACACTAGCCAAATGGACTATCGCACCATACTAGGAGAGGATTTCTTTTCACAAGTGGAAAGCATCTTTAACTGCACACATTCAGGTGAGACCAAATGCGTACACCCACACACACACACACACACACACACACACACACAAAATAATTCTTTTTTGACAATCCTCTTATGATGGTGTTTGAAATAGATTGGTGTTTAACACATGACATATCCTTTAGTAGTATCATACAACTTGAACTAATTTAATACACTACACATAAAGATGTGTTTACACATAAGTGTAAAAATGTTGCTTTAGAGAACTTTGTGATAATGCACTTGGAGTAAATTCATACTTTGTTTTTGACAGACATTCTGCAGTTTTGCAACCAAGATGTGTGCAGCATATTCTGAACGACATAACCTGACGACATCATACGGCATCAGGAGTGCTTCTTTTTATAATCTCTACTGCTCAATAAATTACTCAGTAAAATCTTCTCATTACTGCTGGTGCATATTATGCAAGCAATAAACCATTTCAGGGCATGCTGTTATAGGAAACTAGTCAACGCTGAGGTGGTGTGATGCAGCCAGACTCAAAGCAGAGGACTTTAACCCCGAATTGAACTATTTTCCAGTAACAGCTCATCCCAAAGTATTTCATTCCTCACATAATCTTATTCATTACACTGTTTCATTGCTCTTAACTGCAGCAAATTGCCAACTACTGCACTATTTAATTTATTAATTAAAAACACGATGGGCTTTTTTAATGATTTATAGTTAATAATGTGGAACAACAAGACAAGTTAGTTCCTGTTATCACTTATGCTATAGCAGCTATAAACAATAATTCCATCACTATCATTGCTTTATTCTCTCAAAATACGCAGCATGTTACTGAGAAACTAGAAAACGCAAAAAAGTCCTCTGTCCTGAAGACTTTTCTCATGGTGGAAGACTTACTGAATCTTACAGAATGCTGACACTCGAGACTCCTTCCATAAATGCTAAAAAAAAAAAGCTGAATAAAATAATTCACCATATCAACAATTATACGTTCTTCTTTGGTAAATAACAACACGATTTTATCCAGTTATTATTAGGCTTAGATTGTGTGGAGCGTCCGCCATTCATGTCTGTGTGAATGAGAGTTACAGTAGAAACAATAACGCATGTGAATGAGTTCATGAATAGAAGCCTGCCATTTATATTACAGCTGGCACCATTGTCAGAGGCATGCTGTTAAAGAAAATTAATCAACCTGACCAAATTACAGAAAATATTAAAAAAGAGAGAGAGAGAGAGAGAGTTCAGTTCAGTGCTTTATTGGCATGAATGTTATAAATCGCATTGTTGCCAAAGCAAATAGTGGAAGTAGATCAAACCAAAATTTATACAAAAAAAAAACAAAACATATATACACATATTTAAACTACTTGCACTATTGCTTTGGCAACAATGTGATTTATAACATTAATGCCAATAATGCACTGATGAACTGAACTGAACTGAGAGAGAGAGAGAGAGAGAGAGAGAGAGAGAGAGATTAATGATCTCAAAGAAACCTTTTTGTACATGTAAAATTGTCTATTAAGAATTCCTAGAGCATGGGTTCAACACAGTGGCTGTTGGTTCAACAGGACTTCATTTCCCATGATGCACCAGTAATTTCTAAGACGGAAGTGATTGTAACGATCCGACCTACAGAAGCAGTACATAAGCACTGTACACTGTTGTGTAAGGAACACATAGCGATGGAAGTTCTGTAGCTTCATGGGTTTGTGGAAAAATTACTCAGCGTCGGTAAGTCACTTAAGCTCACTGCAATTACAGGGTTTGAACATGAGCTTATCCACTTTTATAAGACGGCAGTTCAGAAAGCTCCATTAGGAGTAATGGAAAGGACTGTTGTGGTTGCACACTGGGGCTGTATGTCAGCATGGACATTAGGAATAAAGAGTCACGAGGAGCTGTTTTACTGCTGTGAAGGACACAGACGGTTTTCTGATCAGGGGATAGACCAGTTCTGATCATGAAAAGCCCTGCTGTGTGCTTTGAGCTAGAGCTTTCTGTTTATTTAAGTGAATAAAGTTAATAAATCACAGAACAACAACGTTATTAATATATGCAACTCTTTCAAAAAAAATTTTTTTTGTCAAAATGAATGATAAATTTAAACAAAAAAGGAATTAATTCTTTTTTTGATTGAAAATGCTGTCATCACAATTGCCTTTGTAATGATTCTTTTTCACAAGGAGGAAATAATGAAAAATGCAGCCTGTCTATTTTGGTCTCTATATTACAGTCAGGTTACAGGGAAGAATACTTATAGCCGGGATAGGAACGTATTAGTTATAATGGTTTATAAATACAGTTCCTACAGTATAGTCCTTATGTTATAACATGTGCCCAAACCATTTCTGGAGACTGTACATAACTGCACTTCATATAGTTTCACATTTGCATGGCCTAAGATGCTGGATTTTCTTTTATGACTGTTTGTGATCACCAGTAATTCACTGATTCTTTTCATGCAATCCTTTGCCTGATGCCTTTATCCAAAGCTACATACAATTGAGACTGGATGCAACTAAGCAGATGAGGATTAAGTGTCTTCCTCAAGGACCAAACAGTGGCAGCGTTGTAGTGCTGGAATTTGAACTCACAACCTTCTGATCTGTAGCTCAAGCCTTAACCACTGAGCCACCACATCTCCTACACACCTATTTGGTCCATTTAACTCTAATTTACACCAGATGACCTCATAGACATCAAGACACCAGAACCGCTATGCCATGCTTTCTAATTTACACTTGCAAATGTTTTATAGGAAAAGCAAAGCACTTTAATTCTGTGCTTTCTCATCATGAATAACCATTTGTCTGTGTCCGTATATGTCAGATTATTATAGATATGCATTACCACTATACATGACTGAATTTGTCCATTTTTACTCCTATAGGCCTTAGAAATCATCATCATGCTGCATTATGGGATTGTTCTGCCTTTTTGGTGACATTAGTTCTTAGTTTACATGTTACAAACACATTCACACATGCTGTAAGAGTTTGAAGAGATGTTTCACTGACCTTTTTGGACTTAAAAGAGAAGAGGTTGTATCACAACGTACTACAAAAGGAATACCAACCTCCAGCATAAGGATAAAATTAGTTTTATCGACAGTGTAGATCCATAGAAACCTCAAGCAGAGTGGAGTAATGACGTGGATATGCTACCTTCTCTTACATTTCCAGAAATTTTTTCATATCTGATGTGTGGATTGAGTGCCTATTATTTTGAACAATTTGTACATTTCAAGTCACTCTAAGCAAATGTATAGTTTACAAATGAATGGGTACAGGACCTGCAGATCTACAAGAAGCCAGAAATTTGGTAACCCAGTTGTTCAAATCAATGTCAGCTAACTTTACAGTTACAATACTCTCATTGATCTCCACAGATATTTTATTAATCTTTGCCCTAACCGATGTATGTAAAATAAGCATATGTAATTAAGCATATATGCATATATCTAATTGGAAATAAGCATTTAATGATGAATTCTTTAACATAAAAGTGAATTGCAAGAGGTTCTGCAGCAGTGCAGTTATTACAACAGGTGCAAAATGGGCTCTACACTTTACTTTTCTAACGTTTGCTGTTCTTCCAGATGCTGCTGCCATGGCGATCCCTGCCTCAGTGTGTGGCAGTGGGAAGACGTGCTGCCTCTTCAGTTCCTGTCGGCGCACTAGACTTTGTTCCATCCAGCAGCTCGGCAGACAGGAGCTCGTTGGAGCAGCTCCAGACGTTCGTATCACAAGCCTCACGTCTCTTTGTGTTAACTGGAGCAGGTATGTCGACTGAGTCAGGAATCCCTGACTATCGTTCAGAACGTGTGGGGCTATATGCACGCACAAATCGCAGGCCAATGCAGCACACCGAGTTCATGTGCAGTTCCAGGGCTCGGCAGCGCTACTGGGCCCGCAATTATGTGGGCTGGCCGCTGTTCTCTTCCCACCTGCCAAATTCAGCTCACTATACCCTGAGGGACTGGGAGGAGAAAGGCAAAGTTCACTGGCTTGTCACTCAAAACGTGGATGCTTTACATTCAAAGGCAGGACACCAGAGACTGACTGAGCTTCATGGCTGTTCACACAGGTAGTCTAGGTGGAAAAGTCCACTGCTTATCAGTGAATGTACTGCTGACCAGGCTTTTTTTTAATATTATTACAGTGCAGTTGTGTAAATTGTCTGAATCTCTAAAAATCCTAATCTCCGTTATTAGCAATATACACATAAAACCTTTTAACATGCTTGCAAATCCTAACGATAGCAGCCGATTGAGCTTAGCACATAAGGTTTCATTTTGGATACATAATTTTTAGTATTATTGGTTATTATATGTTTAAAAAGTTGGTCAAGTTCCAGGATAAACAGTTACTAGAAGTAAATGTGAAGTTGATCAGTTTGACCCAAACAAGCTTAGAGTTTGAAACTCACACTTTTTTAAGCTTTATTCTATTTTTGATGCAGAGTGTGCATTGGTGTGTGTGTGTGTGTGTGTGTGTGTGTGTGTGTGTGTGTCAGGGTGGTGTGTATGGGCTGTGGGCAGCTGACTGCACGGAAGGAGATGCAGAAGCGTTTTGCTGCACTGAACCCTGGCTGGGAGGCAAGCGCAGGCGAGGTGGCACCGGACGGAGACGTGATGTTGGCGGATGAACAGGTGCTGCAGTTCAGGGTTCCCTCCTGCCAGTCCTGCGGTGGCATCCTTAAGCCTGCTGTGACGTTTTTTGGTGACACGGTGGACCGAGCAACTGTGCAGTTTGTGCATGAGAGGCTGGCTGAGGCTGATGCTGTGCTTGTGGCTGGATCCTCACTGCAGGTGAGCGCTGAGAGTGCTTTATCATTATACAAGTACAAGGAGATACCATGAACATGAATGCAGTTTATTAACAGAAAAGGAAGTATTGATTCAGTACTAGTTATTGTTATCAGAGCCGATATTGGCCTGAAGCACATGTCACAAGCTCTTCTGTAAGCGGAACAGAAAGACTGCTGATTGATTGCACCTTGGTTGACAGTGAAAATCCACAGGCCTTCAGTTTGCACTCATGGACTCTGTGTGCCCTCACTGACACCTCAGCTGACACGGTTCATGTGTTTGAATGTAATAAATATGCTATAAGTTTCAAAAGGGTATTTCTGTGAAAAAAATGAGAATATTTAAGAGATATTACAAGAATATTTATAATATCTACATATTGTTGATATTATAAGAATATTTAAGCGTTTCACATGTTTGAATGTAATAATATGCTAGAAGTTTCAAATGAGTATTTCTGTGAAAAAATAAGAATATTTAAAAGATATTATAAGAATATTTTAATGTATTTTGGAAAACACAAATGCTTAGCATTTTTATATGTCACAAGTACAGTTTCATGGTTGGTACTTTACCAAATGCAGCTCTACTGTTATGTCCAGGTGTATTCTGGGTACCGTTTCCTGTTAGCAGCCAGCGAGAGACGACTCCCAGTGGCCATTGTGAACATTGGTCCTACGAGAGCTGACCACCTTGCTGAGCTTAAAGTGAGCGCTCGATGTGGAGAAGTGCTGCCAATCCTCAGTGTCAGCTAAGACCAAGAACAGCCAATGCATGGAACATTTTCCCCACTTTCAGTGGTACTGAAACTCAGAAACCTTGGCATGACGACTTATAAAAATTGTTGGACTCTACCTCACTGTGCAATGATGGGAAGAATACAAACTGACTTAATTATCTATTATTGCTAGCAATAGCCATGTTTTAAATGATCTAGCTTGTTTCATTTACTTTAACCCACATGATTGAAAAGAACGAATGTTAGAAGGGAAAATGTAGAGGGTAGAGGGTTTTTAATGCAGAGAGACCTTATAAGACTTGATAACTGTCACTCCTTTTTTTAACTGTTCTATTAACTGCAACTCAGGGTAACTCGAGTGAAAGTCAGAAATGTGTATTGTTATTAGGCTTTTTAACTGTAGTGATGGAATGTTTTTAATTAGTTTACTGCCTACTAAATAGGACTAACTGATGGGTCACTGGACATTAGCCTTAATTCATGTTAAAGTACATGCAAACTGTTTTAAAAATAAAATAACATTTGCGGTGGATTCATATGATAATACAGAGAGTTAGCTGTTTGTGGTTGCATAGTCTCATATCTGATATTCAGCTCATTATCTCATTGTTGAGTAATACTCAATATTTAGGACACATGTATGCATTTAGGCTTGTACCTCTGAACTTTAAAATGTGATTTGTAAATGGTTAACTGCTGTTCAATGGCTATTTCTGGTTTTTGGGTCAAATTTTGGGTTAAAAAAAGAAACCTTTAATAATTAAAAGCCTTTCTTTGTATTTCTGCAAAAAATATAAATAAATAAATTTGGGGAGAGTTAGATTTCAATAAATAAGCTCGAATAAACTTGAACCTGTGGCAAATGCCATAAGAACAATGTGTTATCCAGAATCTTTTAGTCACAGAACATACCCCTAATGCTAACGGACTAGCTAACCTAGCTGAAGTAGGTAAAATTATGGTCGTTTTGATTGACTTGGCTAAATAAGTCACTGAGAAATTTGCACAGAAATCTTGCTCATCTTTCACCTGTCAGAAGTGAGAGTGAGTTTACTAGTCAACTAGCAATAGTGCGAGTTAACTGACTTAGCTGAATAAGCTAATATTATTTTAAAAAAACAGATGGATTGGTGTGGTATTTCAGGGTTACATAAATCACTGAGAATATGACAGTGCTAAAATCCCACTTGTGTCAAAGGAAATCTCATTTACTAGCACTTAACCAGTTGCTGTCTAACTCTGCTAATGTTCATGATAAACAGATTCGTTTACATTCACAGCATTTGGCCTTATCCAGAGCAACTTACATTTTATCTCATTTATACAACTGAACAGTTGCCGGGTAAAGGGCCTTGCTCAAGGGCCCAGCAGTGGCAGCTCTGGGATTTGGACTCGCAACCTTCCAATCAGGAGGCCAACATCTTAACCACTGAGCTAACACTGCTCTTGAATGCTTGTGTTATGATATATTTTGGTTTGGCTATTGTTATATAAATCACTGACAACACGACAAATGCAAATATGAGACGTAGATACTCCCACTCGTATCTGCTTGTCGCAAATACAAGCTAGTGGACTAGCAGTTAATTAGCTGGCTAGGTATTAGCGATAACAAGGACATTTTCCCCCCAAATTATATGAGGGTAACAGTGTAGATCCCAGGACTAACCCTATTTTAGTTTCCTGGGCATAGAAAAAATGTATTTTACATAGATTATTTAATTTAAGGGGCAAGGGTGGCAGGTGTTAATGGGCTGTAGCAGGACTAAGCCCTGTATCTTTCAAAGACACCAGTAAAAAGTTTCATTTCTTATTTATTTCATTGCCAAGTGGAGTATGTTGAATTTCTGGGAAACCAAATGCCACAGCACCACCAATGATCATAAGAAATATACAGAGAATGGTATGAATAAGTGAGACTGGGGCTGATTTCCTTCTAGCCCAGTTTCTAAACTCAAACAACCTATCAGTGACAGTCAAGTCAGGTGATTACACAGAGTGAAATGCCCTTTTATTGGGGCTGATATTTTTCAGCCCATGTTGCCGACACATAACATCATCATCAGTGGTCGAGAAAGCACAAGTGGAACACAGTAACAGATGTAATGAAGATGAACGAGGTGGATTATTTACTCTATAATGCTTTTTCCCCCAAATGACTTTTGAGGAGAAACACAGCATGAAGCCAGTAGTGCATTACACTTAAAAAAAAATCTAAATCAGCCAGTCCGTCTTAAAGTGTGTGTTATAGTTTTCTCCAAATCAGGGCTGTGGTGAACACAAACAAGGCTTTGGAGCACTAAAACCGTATAAAAGCACAAGCACTCACAGGGCTACAGTGGGCAAAGTGACTGTTTCCTTTGAAATACTGAGTTCGGTCAAAACTGTCTGTTTGCAAAATTGGCTTCTCAAATGCTCCACCCAGGTTTTTATATAGGTATCGACTTCTGCCCACAACACTTCAGGGACACTGAATGAGTAAAGACAACTGCTGTGCTTTGTATCACATACTGGCCAGCAGACCCAAACTTTATTTACCACTAGTGGGGTCATACTCAGACAGTTCTCAAAACTCTGCACTTGATCAAACCAGTATGAAGCAGGATAGCCCAGGAGGATCCCAAAAAGTGTGCACAAGTTCCACCGGTCATACAGCTCCTCTCCCACCACACTGACTGACGGCTGCTCGTCCTCTTCGTCCATAAAAAAGTCCAGCATGTCTTTGACCATACGCTTGGTGCCACTATCCATGACAATCAGAGACGGCTGCTCCTTCCATGGACACACATCAACAGTGAGAAGGCTCTTTTTCTTAAGCACTTCACTCAAATGTTCCTTCATCAGATTAGAGTTCACAACAAGACAACTTCCATTGATGGAGAATATCCGGAGTGTTGTGGTCAGTACTCCAGCCTCCTGCAGTGAGCTGACATATCGCTGGATCTGTTCTGCACATGCACCATTAAGGTCGTACAGAACAGCCGGTTTAAGGCCCTGATCAACAGCAATGATCTGCACCGCCATATCAAGACATGATGAATGAGGAATTTGTTTCTTCTTCTTCCCACAACAGAGAAACCTCTGGGCTGCTGAGATGAAAACATCTGCTGAGACCACCATTTTCCCTTTGTCTCCCTATAACTAGGCTATAGATACAAATAAGCTGAAAGACAAGACAACATCTGAGTTAGGAGTGGAGCAAAAATCACTATTTCATAGTCATAATCCAATAGCATAGTTTGTATGGTATACAAACACGCAGTGATAATATTCATATGGATAACATACTTTGCGTTAGCAGTTTTTTTCTGTTTTTCATTTGGTATTTTTTTTTTTATAAAGTAGAACATCCAGTTTTAATAGTAGTTTATACCACAGCAGGTATTAGGAACTAATTTGTCATCTCAATGTTCGACATTACCAGGTAAAGCATTATGTATCATTCATTCATAAATTAAAAATTGTCATCGTTGGCAAATTAAAGTGGTATAAGAGGAATAAAACACATTGTGCTGTTACAGGAAAATAATCAACTTTGGGGTGGGAACAGTAACTCTGCTTCAGATCAGGCCACATCACATCACCATGATGTTGATTATTTTCCTATAACAGCACACTCCATCGTGCTTTATTCTTTACACAGCGATTATCACAGGATGTCCTGCAGCTGGAAATAACATTTCTATGACATCATCATAAATACTCAGATAGTACGACATTAAGAGTGTTGCAGATTCTCTTTTCACAGTATGAAGACAGAACATCTTTCATCATTCATCTTCAGTAACAGCTTTATCCTGGTCAGGGTCTCTGTGGATCCGGAGACTATCCCGGGAACACTGGGTGGGAGATGGGAATACACCCTGGACAGGACACCTGTCCATCACACACACACACACACACACACACACACATTCAGACTTAAAACATGTCATGGACAAAACTACATCTGAAATGTTTGTGCATGGTGCCCTGCTATGGATTGGTGTTGGTTCAGGGTGTATTCCTGCCTCTAGACCAGTGTTCCCTGGACAGGCTCTGGATCCACCACCTTGGTCAGGATAAAGCAGTTACTGAAGAGATGAATGAACAATTACATCCAGAATAAAAAACACTAACACTGCATATTATAATGTTTTTATGTAACTTACCCAGACAGTTAAGAGGGGGCAACTTCTGTTTCATCTCACCCGTCATGACACCCCACTCTGTAGAGCAGCACTACTACAACTTTTCTACAATCACTAGAGTACATTACATATTTCCTTGTGATTCAGCCATGTTTTTAAACTGCACAACGCACGTTTCTCATTTAAGTTTGTTCACACGAAACGTCAAAATAAAAGTTTCATACCGTTCAAGAAACACAGCCAATCCTAAACCGGAGCATGCACTTCACATCTGACAAATTATATTAACAAATTCTACATTTGCAATTTTTTAAACTACCTCTGAACTACATTTCAGTTCCGCTTAAGGCGTCTCGTGACTTTTATTATGAAAGGGTTTTCCATAACCAGGAAGTAAAGCGTATATTGCCCAATAACTACAGTCATTGATTTTGCCAGTGTTCTCTATGCATTCAGTCAGTGGTTACTGGTCTAACAGTGTATGTCGTAATGTGTGGAAAAATACAGGTGAACAGAGGTTTTAATGATTCGTGTCCTTCACGAGCGGTTTGTGTGACTGAAGTTTCTTGGCTCTTTACCTGAGAGGTGTGAACTGGATCATGGGCTCTGAAGACGTCCTCAAGAGTGCATCAACTCTCGCATCCTACAACGTCCTGCTTCAGGTCTGATTCTGTCCTGATGTGTATGTAACCAGCTCTGGGTACACTACTGCATGCCGGTAGAGCTGAGTTAACCTGACTTTGGGTTCATGTGTTATTTAGGTTCTGTTCCGGGTGCTTACTTTCCTCCTGAACGCGTTCACACTGCGCTTCGTGTCCAAGGAGTTGATAGGTGTGGTAAACGTCAGGTATGTTGGTATTATGATATGGTGTGTTCTTGCCACAGTTTTTGTTTTAGGGTGTGTATATTTGTTGTGAACCTCACAGCAGTGCTTCTGTTGCAGATTGACGCTGCTGTACTCCACACTGGTCTTCCTGTCCAGAGAGGCGTTCAGGAGGGCGTGTCTAAGCGGAGAAGGGGCGGGGCGTAACTGGAGACAGGTTATCAACCTGTTATGGCTTACGTAAGCAGACTCCCCTGTCCTTTAATTAAAATAGTCATTCATCTTCAGTAACTGCTTTATCCTGGTCAGGGTGCTGCTGGTGGTGGATCCAGTGGCTATAATGGGAACACTTGTGAGAACTGGGTGCGAGGCAGGAATACACCCTGGCCTGGATGCCAGTCCATCTCAGGGCACCATGCACAATGGATACACACATTCACACCTAGGGCAATTTAGCGTAACCAATCCACCTACTGACATGTTTTTGGGAGGTGGGAGGAAACCAGAGAACCCGGAGGAAACCTACAGGGAGTCACCTACTGTGAAACACTGTACAGACAGTAAGCTGAGCTCAGGATCAAACTGCAGATCCTGGAACCGTGAGGCAGCAACACTACCAGTTTTTCTCTAAAAAACATGAGGTTCATTCTTTTCGACATTGATTCTACAAAAGGCTGACCCTCCCACTCTTCTTGCTCCTCAGGTTACCACTCGGCTGTCTCTGGGGTGTGTTACTGGTGTGTGTGTGGCTGTGGCTACTCCAGGCTCCAGACCCTCAGACTGTCCCACATTATGGACCTGCTGTGGGAATCTTCTGCATGGCCGCTCTAACCGAGTTGCTCGCTGAGCCTCTCTGGGTTCTTGCTCATGCTCATATGCTTGTTCGCTTAAAGGTAAATAAGAAAGCATTTAAATAGTTTATTGTGTAGGTAAAGTTAGCATAAAAATAAATTAGCATCTATCTAATCAAAATAAATTGCTTACATGGTTGTGTTCTGAATAGGTGATTGCGGAAAGTCTAGCAATAATTGCTAAGTGTCTTGTCACCGTGATGATGGTGGTCTCTGCTCCTCAGTGGGGTCTCTATATATTCTCTGCTGCCCAGGTAAGTGTATATACACCAGTCAGCCATAACATTAACACCACTGACAGGTGAAGAGAATAACATTGATTAATGATTACAAAGGCACTGTCAACGGGTGGGATATATTAAGCAGCAAGTGAACAGTCAGTTCTCGAAGTTGATGTGCTGGAAGCAGGAAAAATGGGCAAGCATAAGGATCTGAGCGATTTTGACAATGGCCAAATTGTGATGGCTAGACGACTGGGTCAGAGCATCTCCAAAACAGCAGGTCTTGTGTGGTGTTCCTAGTATGCAGTGGTTAGTACCTACCAAAAGATGTCACAGAAGAGCTACTGTAGCACAAATTGATGCAAAAGTTAATGCTGGCTATGATAGAAGGTGTCAGAACACACATCGCAGCTTGCTGTGTGTGGGGCTCCGTAGCCGTAGAACGGTCAGAGTGCCCATGCTGACCCTGTCCACTGCCGAAAGCGCCTACAATGGGCACATGAGCATCAGAACTGGACCATGGGGCAATGGAAGAAGGTGGCCTGGTCTGATGAATCACGTTTTCTTTTACATCATGAGGATGGCTGAGTGACTGCATTGCTTACCTGGGGAAGAGATGCCATCAGGATGCACTATGTTAAGAAGGCAAACTGGCGGAGGCAGTGTGATGCACAATGTTCTGCTGGGAAACTTTGGGTCCTGGCATTCATGTGGATGTTAAATTGACACTGACATTACCACCTACCTAAACATTGTTGCAGACCATGGAAACCCCTTCATGGCAATGATATTCCCTAATGGCAGTGGCCTCTTTCAGCAGGATAATGCGTCCTGACACACTGCAAAAACTGTTCAGGAATGGTTTGAAAAACATGACAAAGAGTTGAAGGTGTTGATTTGGCCTCCAAATTTCCCACATAAGCATCTGTGGGATGTGCTGGAAAACAAGTCTGCTCCACAGAGGCAACACCTCACAACTTACAGGATTTAAAGGATCTACTGCTAATATCTTGGTGTCACATACACACAGCACACCTTCAGAGTTTTTGTGGAGTCCATGTCTTGACGGGTCAGAGCTGTTTTGGTGGCACAAGGGGGACCTACACAATATTAGGCAGGCAGTTTTAATGTTATGGCTGATTGGTTTGTGTGTGTGTGTATGTGTGTGTCCTCTAGCTTGCTGCATCTTTATTCAGTGTAAATCTTTGTTTGTGTGTTTGTGTTTTTAGTGTGTGTATGCAGTGTTCTTGTGTCTTTGCTACGTTGTCTACTTCATGCATTTCCTGGGTTCTGAGGAAGCACGGAAGAAGTTCTTTCCGCTGCGCCACATCTCAGAGGTGCTGCCCACCAGAATGAACGGACAGGTGCCAATAAGCCTAAACTGACTTATTTTAAAATGTATATTGTTTTTTCAATTAAGATAATTTAGGTTTACAATATTTAATGTAATATTTAAAAAATACAAATATGCCAATAGTTGACAGGTTTTCTGCAAACATCTCTGTTTGTGTATGTGTGTATGTGTGTGTATATATGTGTGTGTGTAGCCACTGATAAACTGGAAGCTTGCCACACTGACTTGGAGTTTCTTCAAACAATCTTTCCTCAAACAGATTCTCACAGAAGGTATTATACATAAACTATTTTACGTGTGTGTTTTGTGTCATTCTGAATGTGTTCTAATCACATTCGTTCTGCAGGCGAGCGTTACGTGATGACATTTCTGAATGTGCTCAACTTTGGAGACCAGGGTGAGTACATTATTCAGGACATAAATGAAAATACACCCCTTATATATACGGTGTTAGACTCGTTTCCTTTATCCCTGTGTTTTGGTATTTAGGGGTGTATGATATTGTGAATAATCTTGGCTCGATGGTGGCTCGGTTTCTCTTCCTGCCTATTGAGGAGAGTTTCTACGTATTCTTCGCCAAGGTGTTAGAGCGGGGACGTGACATACAGCATCAGAAACAAGTCAGTACCTGTGATCACACACCAGCCCTTAGTCCATTAACCACTCAGATAAGAGCTTGGATGACTGATGAATGTTGTCTGTTCTGCAGGAGGAGGTCTCTATCGCAGCTCATGTACTGGAATGTCTGCTGAAACTGGTTCTTCTGATCGGTCTGATTATCACTGCGTTTGGTTACTCCTACTCTTACCTGGCCCTCGATATGTACGGAGGGGAACTTTTGAGCAGTGGAACAGGTAAAACTTACATTTAAAAAAAACATTCTACAGAAAATTATTAATATGCATGAATGCTAATAAATTAATTTCTGTGGCATATTTGAACATTCATCGATTCAGTCATTCTGTTTTGGAAGCCATTGAGATGCATATGCGTTTTACTGTCTCATGTTGTTATTATTATACGTGTGTGTTTCAGGTCCCTCGCTTTTACGCTGTTACAGTTTTTACGTACTACTTTTAGCCATTAATGGCGTAACAGAGTGTTTTGTTTTTGCTGCCATGAGTAAGGAGGAGGTAGACAGGTTAGTGTGTTTTCACATACACACACACACACACACACACATTTTAATATATTGCTTGCATGTAAGCATCCATGTTAAATGCTGTCCCGTACTGCATTCAAAATACGTAGCCATTTTCGTATATTTAAAGCTTTATTTGTGGAATTATGTCTTGAAGTAAAAGCCTCTTTGTTTTGTAGGTATAACCTGGTTATGCTGGGACTATCTGCCTCCTTCCTGCTGCTTTCCTATTGGCTGACTTGGCTGTTTGGGGGTGTCGGCTTCATCCTGGCAAACTGCTGCAACATGGCTTTGCGGATTATCCATAGCCTTATTTACATACACCGCTACTTCCAGCACAGTGACTACACCCCTCTGTCAGGACTCCGCCCACATCCTGCACTCTTAATTACCCTCACAATAAGTTCCATCCTGACAGCCTTCTCAGAGGTAAAGCTTACAATATATAAATAATATTCTGGGCAGAGCTGTTTATGAAGATCATTACATTTCATTTTTTTTCTTCTCTGTATTTCAGCATAAGCTGTGTTGTGACAGTGGCTGGTTGCTGAGGCTGGCGCATGTCTCCATTGGAGCAGTTTGTTTACTGGTTGTGGTCATAGTGGCGTTTCTCACAGAAACAAGACTTGTTCAGTTCGTCAGAACTCAGCTACTACCCAAATACAGCAAAAAACACACATGATCTTACATCCACAAACAATCGGTGGGACCTGTCAGTTTCGAGTTGGATCATGTATTGCCTTGATAAATTTAGGCATCTGTCAGAACTATGCAGATAATCCACAAATATCCACATTATAATTCTTTGCCTCAGGGTGGTTGCTGTGTTTGGAAACTTGTATATTGTTTTATTATTGGAGTAATAAAAAATTTATTCAAATTTCTATTTCAAAAGCAATCATTAAAATCTGATGTTACAAAATGTATTGTTTACATCAATTTTATTTTTACAGTCAATGCAGATGCAAAAACAGATCACCTTTTCCTTTTTTAAAAATTAAGATATCCCATCCCACAAGCAGGAAAATGGAAATATAAAATATAAAAAAAATTCTAGCTTGAGAAATGTTTTATACATGGACAAAGTTGTAGGTATTATAATGAATAATATGAATGGTTTTATGACAATATAGTTTATTTTTTAATAATAAATCTTTTGTTCTTACTTGATAATAGTTTATTATAATTATGATATTATATACCACTAACAGTACCATATTTATAATAAATCATTATTGAGGTAACAATTACCTAAGTTGAAGGAGCAGTTTGTAATTTTTAGAGCCCTCTGCTGCCTGTGATGCCAATTGCATTGGAAACATTGACAAATCTTTGCCTTTCTCCCAATCAACCACATGCAGTCTGTTGAAACGACATATGCCTCATAATTCCCCTTTAAAGAAAAAGGGGCTGAGCTGAGCAGCTGCTGAGGGTGGGACTTGTGATAATATTTGGGCCAGAAGTGTGACAACAGAATCCTGAAACAAAGAAACTAGCCACATCTATTACATATTGCAAATGTCATCTTTCTAAAGTATCCTGAGCATTAAATTATTACAGGTTTATAAACACTTTTAAAAATGACTAAATACACCTATAATAAAGAGATGGGCTACACTATACAATATTTATTACTGGGACCAAATTGTGAAAAACATTTTGCGAGAAAAAAACATGAGAAATAAAATTGTTCATATCAGTGTGTTGTGATTTGTTTGCACCAACATGTTTGTGCACTCAGGCTTCTCTGATGTAATGTCTTGAGCTCACAGACTAATGACAGTGATGAGAAGCAGATGAGAAAATAGCTCACATCTGTTAGATCTTCCATCTTTAAAAAAGTCATTTCAGTGGAATGAGGAAGAGAGTACACATGCTGACCCAACAAGATCACAAGTGCACACACAGTTATAAACAGATCCAGGAACACTGCTTCAAAATACCTAAAGGCACATCAGTTTATTTTTCACAGCCGTATGAACCAGTTAGAATGAAAAGCCATCATATACATCACCATGTGAACTGAGCGAAAAGAGAGAGGAGGGAGGAGTAATGGACTGACTCATGCTTTGGCCAGCACAATTATGGTCCACTGGGATTGTGTGTGTTTAAAGGAAGGAAGGAAACATCAAGTTCAAGGGAGGACTCCAACCAAAGCTGCAAGGCTGCAGTAAAGTTTGGATTTGAGCACCAGCTGAAAGATCCTGAACATGTCTCAGGTATGTGAAAAGGATCTTATTAGAGATACAGATTGATCTTCATCAGCTGTGGATCTGTAGCATTTCTGTTTTTTCCTACAGCTACAGGAGGAGGGAGAGGAGGGGAAGATAAAGAGGCCGGAGGTGAGGAATGAGGACCTGATTCAAGCAAGGGATAAGCTGGCATCCGGGACTCCGGTGAAGAGTAAGACCTTTGAAGTGATGGAGGAATGTGGTGAGTGGAGCGATGACCCTGTCAGTACAATAACAGGCTGTGTGTGTGTGTGTACGTCACACCAAAGAGAAGAATAAGAATAGAAGTGCTTGCTTGGTGGGATGTAAAATATGTCTGTGTGCAAGCCTTGGGTTTGCTGGTGTTTCCACTCCATATAAAGTAACACAGGGTCTCAAAACCGGGGCACACAGACGCACAAATACTCCCAGCGGAGAGTCAAATGTGTTTACACAGAAGTCTCTAGCTACTCGTCTACTTCAATGAAAGAGCACTGGTTATTATCACAGAATTGTGTTTACAGGATAACTAGTGAAAGCTAAACATTACAGAAATGTCAATTAACTAGTATGTCATAGTTACTGTGAGCTTTAAACCCATTTTGGTAATTTAGGACTTTTGTGGAATGTTATGAATGATGAATATTAAATTCGTCCAGCCATCATCAGCTATAAACTTTGAGAATGTTTGTCTCCTGCCATGCAGAACGTGTGGGGAAAGTCGCTCCATCCGTGTTCAGTAATGTTCGATCCGGAGGAGAGACCGTCTTCAACAAACCCAGCAAAAAGTAGCATGGAAAATCATTCAGATTCACCTACTTTCAGAATCTGTATTCTAAGTGTTGAAGTAAAAGGTTGAATAAAAATGGTCATGGTGTGATTTCAGGCTCTTTTGTGGTACCAATTTTGTGTTCTACTTGTGTGTCTCTTTATGCAACAACAGCATAACCTGTTCTTATAATAGTTGTAATTCTGTTTTTGTACTGTTCTAACTACATATGAAAGAATTTCCTACATTACGGTTGAATATTGAACCAGATGGTGAGGTGTAGCATCAGATTTGAAACAAAATATGAAAAAGGTGGACAGACATTATTTAAATTCTTAAAATTTATTTTTCTGGAAAATGAAAACATTAACAGTTTGTAAAAATCTTCTACAAAAAGAAAAAAATTATTCTGACAAACCCAGCAAAACAATCAGGCAAAGACTATGAACATACAGGTAAGGTAAAGGAAAACTCTCAGGGAGAACAATATTATTCTTATTTAACAATTTCCCATTTGTAGTAATATTTTGTTAGATGTACTGTGGGTGTCGTGGCTTTGCTGTCCTGCACATCATTTTGCCTGAGGAGTTTAAGAGCAGACCTGAACTATAGGCCCAGTGAAGCAGAAAACAAGCGAGTGCTGAGTGAGAGAGAGTTACTTCATGAACTTGGTGTGCTGGTCCTGAAGGATCTTTGCCGAAGACTTGGCGTCATAGAAGAGCTCATTAATTTCTTCCACTTGTTCTCTTTCTACAACTTCTTTCCCCTGAACTCGTGCCAGCAGATTGGCAGGAGTTAAGAGCTGCACAGCATATCTGCGCACACAGACAAACAAATAATTCAGTGATTTAAGTAAACTGTTTTGAGTATTGTAAGGACATATAAAACTATGACGTATTAAAACAGTAGGGGATAGGGGTGTGGGTGTTGCATGAGAAAGGTGTGAAAAATGGCACAACTTTACTATATACTGTTCCTGTATGCATGATAACACAAACCTACAAAATTCTAAGAGAAATCCTGTTAATGAGTATGCTTTATAAATATTCTACCAGGTTCCCCTAACTAATGATCAGTCGACGACTGGCTAATGTGAATAATACAGAAGCCTTGAGAGGCAACAAGTTTTTTCTTATGTACAATCTAGTAATTTATACTGTAAGTATTACCTGAGGGTGGTCTTGGTGCCAATCTCTCCCAGGTGAGATAAAGCCTCCTCGCTGATGTTTATGCCTTCTGTCTGAGCTCGAATCTTAATAATCTGCAGACAAACAGACTGAAATTAGCACAAACACAGTTGTACATCTTTGTTCTTGTCTCTTTGTTTTTCACACATTCACCTGTTTCATTTCTTGAGGAGTATACAGCATGGTTCTGATTATCATAACACGATCCAGCAGATCAAGAGGTATTCCATGAGGAGAGTTAATGTCCTCTGTCCCTCTAAAAGACAAAACCATATTTTGTAATCAAAAAAAAGTACTGCCTGCTAGTGAGTGGCTTTAAAACACTTCGGCTAAAGGAGTTCTACCTGATGAGACAGTTTCCTCGGTTGGATGCGAACACTACAATAGGGGAGATGGAGCTCTCCAGAGCTCGGTGCAGGTAAGTGAAACACTCGATATCCAGCATGTGAACCTCATCAATGAACAGAACACCAGGCACGAGCTCTGCCACACCTTGATCTATGTACTTGTTCACCACCTTGTTGATCTCCCCTCGTAGCTTATCTACAAAAGCACACACCATGTTAGAATGCATGTGTTCAAATATGAAACCAACTCAATAAACGTGAACATGGGAATGCATCTAGATTCAAACAACAGTTATCAGATGTGTGTGCGCGCGCATGTGGCTTACCTGTGATCTCAGTCTTCCTGGGTTTCATTAGCTGACCCATCATAGAAAGAATGTCCTGACCTCCCTAAAGCACAAAGTCAGAATGTGTGACACTGTGCATTATATAAGCTACACTCCAGACTATATGAATACATTTGAATAAATAACCGAATTTAAATAGAAACCATAATTCTTAGCAAAAAGGCCTATGTAAACTAATTCAAAAGCAGGTAGCTAATACTAGTATAGTAACCTGGGGTTGTTAGGGGAGGGGGAAGAGAGAGCACCCCAAAAAACAAACATCTAACTCGGCATAAACTCAAATTTAGACAAAACTTGCTAAGGTCTTTAATTGGTAAAATGTTCAAGACTGGTCTCACATGTCTCTACCTTCATTTAGCACTACTAACTATCAACTAGATCAAGACACCATTATAACATTACTAACATTAAGTAAAATAATAATCACTATTAAATTATATTTAATAGGACACACCAAAGCAATGTTTAATTATTTTCACTAAGCAGACAGAATTCAGACAGATGTGTCTTGTTCTGTATGAAAGTTCATTATCATTTGTTATGAATAATGCCTCATTATTTATGTAGAAAAATAAATCATTTACATTTACCGTATATTTATATTATTGTGTGTATGTGTATGTACCTGAGGGCGTGCATTAGCTACATCTAGGTCGTGTAGCGTAACATCTTGTATAATCTCTTTCTTCTTATGTACATCTCCTTTGGGCAGTGGAACGTATTCTTCGGCCTCCAAGTCAAACTCTGTTGCAAAGGTGTCACAGCGCCCTTGTCTCTGCGGACCAATCACAGCACAGCGTGATTACAGAACGATCAATTACAGCTCTAAACATCACGTGGAGACCATATGCTCATAGAGCAGCTGGGGAAATGGAGAGACACCCAGTAATCCAATGAGTAGATACTTGAAGAAGCATCTGCCCTCTGTTTGTTTTGCTTCAAGTACTTTTTGCAAAGTTCTCAAGCATTTTAAGAAAGAATCATTAGAAAGTCAGCAGTGCTGAAGTGTATAAGGACACGCTGGAAATCTGTGGGTTTGTGCCACAATGTCTGCTGGTGTGTATGTCAACAATATGAGGTATAAAAGTCTCTTGTGCTAGATGTCCAATACACCTGCACTGCCTATAAGGTACCTCAGCATCCTAAAACAGAGTGTGTTCAGCAGAAACAGCAACAGGTTGCGTCTTGTCCTTACCTTTACTGCTCCACTGTTAGCTTCAATGTAGATGACATCACCAACCTCCACTCGCTCCTTCTGCAGACTCTCATAGATACTGGGATCGAGCTGTGTCACACAAACAGAGCATAGATCACAAGATCTGACTACTCATACCATTAACTGCCATTCCCACAGGATTATTTATTCAATTATACCTTCAGCTGTTTGGTGCCCTTTGCTGTCTTTAGGCCGATGATGACATGACTGACAGTTTTGCCATAGCCACCCATTGGATTCTCCGTCTCACATGGGGTCAGCTCCGTCACCTCACCTTCATACACTTCCTTAGTCTCCTTGATTCGCAGTCCTACACGCATCAATATAAAATTCATTCTTTAACTGTTATACAGAAACAAGTGTCAGTAGAATATTTGCTACTATTAAAAGTTATCTCTCTGAAGTCAAAGTTATCACAGGCAATAATAAGACACATGTAGTAATTTTATATTACTACATGCTAGTAGAAACCAAAAGAAAAATCAATTCAAAAGAGCAGATTTTACTTTTTGTCTTTTTATACCCATGTTTGTGTTTCTAAGTATTATGATTTATAAAGAAAAAAGTTATTATGCACTCAGATTCACATGGATGAGAAAACGTTTTGAAATGTGGAAAAAGAAAACTTTTTTTGCAAATTACATGAATTTGAATTAGATGTAAAATTAGATTTTCAGTTTTGAAGAAAGTCACAGAGACTTTGCAACAGCAGAATTTAGGACTGGGTAGAATTTCCTAGATTCTGAAAAAACATACATTTTAAATTAAGAATTCAAAAAGCTTTAAATGGGTAAAATACAGTGATTAATTTCAAGTTCAAGTTCAAGTTCAAGTGGAGTTTATTGTCATTTCAACCATATACAAGTACATAGTGAAACGAAACAACGTTTCTCCAGGACCAAGGTGCTACATAAGACAAACGCAGAACAACACACAACTACAAGGGACTACATACTTTATACATAAAGTGCACAAGTGCAAACATGCACAGACAGCACAAGACAGTACAAGACAGTACAATGACGACTGGGACAGACAATGGGCACAGTAAGTCCCAGTGCAGCGCCGGCCAGTACACAGTTCTGTTTAAAAGTGAACCTAGTGACAATAGTGCAAAGAGTACAAGAGTACAATACAAGTAGCTGAAATAGTGTAAACATAAGTGTAAATGTAATAATTATTAATAATTGTAGCTTGTTGCAGCATCAGACTGTTTAGCACCAGAGGTTTGCAGATGTTATCACATGCTATTGTTTTACTATCAGGTAAATGTGTGTGTGTGTGTGTGTGTATTCAAGTAGGCAACATAAAATAAAGTGCAAATGTCTGTAGGTGAATCCTCAAACAGTGTAGCTCTGTTTTAGGAGTTAGCTGCAATGTATTATTATTGACATTATTAGAGCATTAGTTCCATTTTGTTGTCTCTTAAATGATATATCAATAAACACATTCCTCTTTTATTCATCAGGTGTTCTTTAAAATCTTTACCATGTTTTCAAGCAGCGCACACAGACTGTGTACACAGTGTGTGTAGACTTATCTACAGTGAAACCCCACGCTTATCTGTGTTAGTGTATGGATGTGTAGACTCACCGATAGCTCTCCTGAAGTTCTCCATCAGCACCTCTGTCTTCTTGATCTCTGATGAATACACTTCACTGCCCACCATGGGACAGAACGGCACCTTATTCCCCAGCTCCTGTGCCATGGCCAACGCTAAAGCAGTCTGTTTGCCACAAACACACATTTAACACACACACACACATACACAATTTCTACAACCAACACCACAACAACATAATCCCTCGAAAAAAACTTTCTACTGATTGAGATATGAAAATATGATTTCAGTTTAATGTATCATGTGAAGAAGAAAAAAGTAATGAATACCTTCCCAGTTCCAGGTGGTCCAGCCAGCAAGACAGCTCGGCCAGCCATCTTTTTCGAACGAATCAGCTCTACGATGATGCCACAGGCCTAGGAAAAAAAAAAAACATTTTGCACCAGTTATTAGAGAGGAAGTTTGCCTATACACAGTAACTAACTCTAAACTCCATAGGTGTGTTCTGCTCCTGTTTCATATCACAGTACAATGCAGTTTGATTCATGCTCTACAGTGAAAATATTCAGCTCCTCATTAACCTGTCAAGAGCAGCATCAGGTGTAGAGAAAAAACATGACAAAGTGTCAAATAAATTCTCCTTAAACTGTCGTTTTAAAGACAGATTTAGCTGTTTAACGTGTAACTGTCAACATTACATTCGAGAATAAAAAAATCTTAAGACAGAATTAAACACTTAGTAAGCAACCGGAGATAACTGCCAAAAAGTATTTGTTGTATATGTTTTCAGTTTATCCATCCTTGCATCCATCCTCCCATTCATTCATTCATCATTCATGAGCCTGGCTGAGCAGCGTTAGCTAACGTTAGCTAGTTAGCAAAGCTCGCTACCTCTCTGGCGGTCTCCTGGCCCACAAGGCCGGACGCAGTCTGTTTAGCATTGCCGGCTTCGTCTAGCCCGAGGCCCTTCACATGGCTGTGAGACGCAATGCGCTGGGTCTTGGTTGTGCTTTTCACCTCCTCGATCTTCATGACTTTATTTGCAATCCCAAAGCTTTGCGGAAGCGAGTAAACCTGCTCTCAACACCAGCCACCTGCTTTCGCCGTTGAAATCGGCGCGGCTACAAACACACGGGGAAGCTCGTTTCCATGCGGGTTACCAAGGAAATTTCGGGAAGTTCCGCCTCTGTTAGAGTGCGCCGTGTGATTATTGGCCAACAGTCTTCTTAACTGTGTGTCGATTGGATTATTTCGGTGTCTATCTGGACGGAAGCTCAAATGAGTCGCCCCTTTGTGTGCGGGGTTGAAGTGTCGTATTGAAACAGCGACGATTTTGCGTTGTTGTTATTATTATTATTATTAATTTTAATTTTTTGGAATTATGCACAAGAATGACCGAAGCAAAAAAAATTTCCTGCAAGTTTTTGAATAAACTCTATGAACATCTCTCTTATTTCAAATGTATAAAAATAACTATTGTTTTTGAACATATAATCTGTTTTTAACAATAACCGGGCAAACGTGATAATACTTTAAACACTTGATATTTTTTAACTCATTTTAGCAGATATGTTGCACGGAAAAACCTAACGTATCGATCTAAACTATTTGGAACCTGAATACTCTGAACCATATTTGCAGCCGGAAACATTTTACGGTAACGCAGGAAGTGAATCTGTCAAATTACAAAACTTTAGAGTAAGCTTGGCCCGTGTACTGAAACTAACGTATTTTTGTTGGCGTAAATTAAAACGAAAACATTTCAGCAAATAACACATCATTGAGGTATCATATTATTGTCAGAATAATTTTGGTTTCCGTTTATAAAAAATCTGCACCAGCAAATCTGAGCTCAGGTCAAAGTCTGTTGACGCACTGAGCTGACTGAGGGAGATCACTTCGCTGGCATAGTCGCAGATCTCTTGGATATGGCAGATCCCGAGCCGACGCCTGGGGACGGTCTCCCCAAAACTCTGAACTTTAACGTGGGAGTGCTGGGACATGTGGACAGCGGAAAGACGTCTCTGGCTCGAGCTCTGAGCAGCACCGCGTCCACGGCGGCCTTCGACAAGAACCCGCAGTCCAAAGAGCGCGGTATTACACTGGACCTGGGGTTCAGCGCCTTCACTGTTCCCCTGCCGGAGCACATGAGGCAGAGCTGTGGAGAGTACGACAGCCTGCAGTTCACACTGGTGGACTGTCCAGGACATGCCTCCCTCATTCGCACCATCATTGGCGGTGAGTAAATGCCACGCGCATCCACCCAAACATCATATGCAGAGCTTTCCAAGGATTAATAAACCTTAAGTGCATTCTTCTTTGTCAAGTGAAGCTGACTGCTGCTCATGCTCGAGATATTGGCCTTTACAACACATCTATTACAGCAGAATATATAAATATGCACAGAGCAGGTCACATGGCCTGGATTTTGAACAGCTTCTGTAAATAGCATCTGTTTTGTGCTTAAATCTTATGCTCTTTACAGACACTTCTAATACAGTTTCTCACATTTCTGTGACCTGGTTGACTGCTGTTATATTTGAGACAACAATCTAAGAGCATGCACTTCCAGTTATGACCAGAAGGTGGCAGAAAAGTTGCATAACAAGAAAAAAGGTGCATAAAAGTTGCAGTTCAGTTCATCAGACCCCAGGTTCCCAGCCCTGAGAGAGGAGAAAGACAGTAGCACTAACAACTATTACCTGTGTGTTCGATGAGCATGTGTGGCTGAATAAAGCAGCAGAGTGGTGGTTAAGTTTTCAGACAAACTTTCCTCTCTCCAGCTTGATGGGTTTATTTAGTAACGTTCTTGCTGTCTCTTTCTCATATTCTTTTAACTATGTGTGCTTTTTATAGTTTCACATTTTAAAGACAATGACTGTGTATTTGTGTGTGTCTTTAGGGGCTCAGATCATTGACCTGATGTTGTTAGTGGTCGACGTTGTGAAAGGCATGCAGACGCAAACAGCAGAGTGTCTCCTGATTGGTCAGCTCACCTGTTCACACATGATCGTCATCCTCAATAAAACAGACCTGTTGCCCAGTGACAAGAGACAGAGTGCCATTGAGAAGATGACCAAGAGGATGCACAAAACTTTGGAAAACACTAGGTGCACACTAACTGACGTGCAATCATATATCTGATTAAGCTTTAGCTAAATTGTCATGTATAATGTTCATATAAATGTTGTAATATGGAAGTATATTAAATGGAGATTTTTCAGAACAATTTCTGAAATAACTGAAAATATAATTATAAACTTATATGCTGGTAAATCAGTTCTCATCGTGGCTGTTTTGATTTCATGGTTGAGTAGATTTAGAGGTTGCCCAGTCATTGCCGTGGCAGCAAAGCCAGGGGGACCCGAGGCTCCAGATACAGCTGAAGCGCAGGGAATCACTGAGCTCATAGAGGTGAGAGCGTTTGGTACAAGCTGCCACTCTACATTTGTTCCAGTACTTAACACAATTTAACTACTTATCATCTCGACTACCTGAGTTTGCTGTGTTAGGATCTGGACTCAGGGTCTGACTACCAGCATATAAAGTATTTTGTGTCTGGTGTTTGTTTAGCTCCTAAAATCCCGGGCGTTCCTACCTCAGAGAGACCCATCTGGTTCTCTGCTCATGGCAGTGGATCACTGTTTCTCCATCCGTGGCCAGGGAACAGTCATTACAGGCACCATCCTGCAGGGGGCACTGCATGTCAATGATACACTTGAGATACCTGCACTCAAGGTACACACACATGCATACAATGCACATCTGTATTGTGGCTCCCACAGTTTCTACACTCTTCGAAAAAAAGGTTCCTCACGAGTTCTTTGGATTAGTAGGTTCTTTGTGTCCTAAAGCAGTTTTACCTGAAACCCTCACTATAAGGTTTGATGGAAACACTTGAATGTGCTAAACAGAACCTTTTTTTAAAGAGTGTTGAAGTCATTAAATGACTTGAGTGTTGTGATTTGATTTATTATCTTGATGTCTTTCTTTTTAAAACTACAATGGGAGATGTCCCACAACATCCAGTACCATAAAATGTGCCATAAATAAGTGTGAATTTGCACAAGTGTCACCCTTTTTAACATGAATGAATGTCAGTCATCTTTTCACAATCTGTGGATGGTTAGAAAAGGAAATTGTGTGGGAAGAAAAACAATTGAAAACACAAGACGTTCCATGTTTACAGCTAGCTAACTGTGTTATTTTTATAAAAAAAAAAGGACATAAGTGTTCTGGAAAGCATTTATGTGGAAATAAATTTAGTACATGCCCATGAGTGCAGGAGGAGTCTTCAGCCTTTTCCTGTTTTTCAGTTTGTAACTTTTTCAGAATATTCTGGGATATAGGTATCTATACGCTAAGATACACATCTGTTAAAACGTCCAACACACTAATTTTGAATACCTTAAGATACCTGAGGATGACTCACACGCTAAATAAACTCCTCTTAAATATCAGAATATGTGTTTTTAATAGTAATCAAAAACATTTCTCAAAATTTTGGGCTTGATGTTATCCTTAGGTGACTCGGAAGGTGAAGTCGATCCAGATGTTCCGTAAGCCAGTTCCTAATGCGATGCAAGGAGATCGGGTCGGTGTGTGTGTTACACAGTTTGACCCAAAGCTGCTGGAGAGAGGGGTGGTGTGTACCCCTGGTTCACTACATACCATTCATGCTGCCATTATTTCTGTTCGGAAGATCGAGTACTACCGTGGTGCACTTAGCAGCCGTGCAAAATTCCACATCACTGTTGGACATGAAACAGTCATGGCACGTGTGTCATTCTTCAGCCGGGCTCCTCTAAGTGCTGACTCAGGAGCAGCGTCTCCTACAGAACAGAGCGCAGAGGCTTTCTCATTTGACTGGGAGTTTTGCCACCAAGAGGAGTATTTGACTGGCCAGGGAGAAGCTGAGGGGCGGGATCCAGCGCAGTGGGCATTATTAGAGTTTGAACGACCTGTCACGTGTCCACCACTCTGTTTGGTGATTGGCTCACGGCTGGACTCTGATATCCACAGTAACACATGCAGACTTGCGTTCCACGGAAAGCTGTTGGAGGGCTTCGAGGACAAAAACTATGTGGACAGTGCATTGCCCAGGCTCAAAATCAGTAAAGACAAGCACAAAGAAGGAGCAGTGGAACGGGTAACAATCTCCTACCCAATAAATACATAACTTTCAAGTTATATGACACCCCCTTTTTTTTTTTTTTTTTTAAATATTGCAATTTGCCAGAAATCAGATCTCTAGTCTATATTTATTCATATGTATAAATAAGTGAATCAGAATAAACCACATTTATTTAGTGTTAATAATTATAAATACTAAATATAACCACATTAAAACCCTAACACATTAACCCATACATACAAAAGCTCACCGTTGTTATGGTTGACTGTGTGTAAATCATTGAGTAAGACAAAAATGATGTAAGAACATATTTATAACGTAGGAACTGAAGGGTGAGAGAGTCGGCTTGGTTAGATGTCAGCATCAGATCGTAATCAGGATTGGTGTATTCCTAGTGTCCATGTTTAGATTGTAATTCACATATATCTAGTTGAATGTCTTGTCATGCTACTGATAGCTAAGTAAGATATGACCTTCTTACAGAAAAGATTTATGGTGTATTAACTGTGTCCATCTGTGACCAGGTGACAGACGACTACACTGTGATTGGTAAAAACCTGTTCAAGAAAGAGACCAACCTTCAGCTGTTTGTGGGGTTAAAGGTCACGCTTTCTTCAGGAGAGACAGGGGTCATTGAAGGCAACTTTGGACAGAGTGGCAAAATCAAAATTAGAGTTCCAGGTATGAAAACACACACACACACTCTTCCCTAATACATGTAGATACACTACAAAAGTTGCACAAATCTTCAGTCTCTATCTACTGCTGTTTCTAATTCCTCAGTTATTCTTTGCTTAGGGCAGAAGTACGTAGTTTATTTCAGCCTGTTGCACTGTAATGTATTGTGTACTGGTAGCACACAGATGTAATAGCCCAAACACACACACATGCACTTTGTTTTAATTACACATGGAAAATGTAAAGTACATGGCAACATGTATTTTACTACAAACTCCTGTTGTTCTTTAAAGCAGATGAAATTAGATGAACGGGAATATTTTTCCTTTTTCAGACTAGCCAACTCTCAAGGCTTTGATAGCAGTGTTTATATTATATAACTATTATATTAATTGTAGGATTATAATCTGTTGATGCCTTTTGTTTAAAAAGTTTCACCTGCAGTTCAGACTAATGTTGTTTTAGATTGTGGAGTTGGTAGAAATAAGTAACTTTGCGCTACACAGTTACTCAGTTTAATTCAGTTCAATTCAATAATAGAAATACAAATAACAACAATACAAAATGACAAGTAATAGTGCGAACACTTACAATAACAGTAATAACAGTAATAACAGTGCTACAATGCTGAACAGTACTGTAATACCTAATGAATAACACAATCCAGTTATTCCACCTTGTGATTAGATAATATTAAAGCTCTGTAGAGTGTGTATATAAAGGACCTGATATTTTGGTTAATAATCTGTAACAAACTTTCAGTTTCTTAGCAAAGTGATAACAGTGTGCAATTAGTTAGTTAGTAAATAGGATTCTTAAATATGAAGCTCAAAATTATACTAATTTGCTGATTATTTACTACTTTTGTTTAATATAATCTAGTCCCTGAAAAATATCTTTGAACAGGAAGTTATGTAGCACATACTGTAGTAATGCAGTATTTTATGCAGATTGATGAGAGACAAATTTGAATTTATGTTAGAATAATGTGAGTATTCAGTACTATCTGAATGTACTCTGTAAGTGCTGGGCTGTTAACAATGGTAGTTAAAACTAAAAAATTAAAAACAGATCGTTCATACTCCATTATGCAGTTGTATTATTGTGATACTGTTGTTGACACAAAGTGTATTTTAGGCCAAATGTGAGGATTTGCTTTCTCTGTTTTCAATGTGCTGAGGCATATGCAGACATCTCTTTTTCTCTTCATTCCATCAGAGGGACTGAAAGAAGAAACAAAGCAACTCCTCTCTTCTTCCTCCAAGAAAAAGGGAAAGGGCGGTGCTAAAAATGAACCGCCTAAAGAGGAGAATGCCAAAGTGGACTCTCAGCCTATAACCATTCATTTGAATTTTAAAAGATATGTTTATGACCCCCATAAAAAGATGGTGCAGTCTTGATTTTTGCAGCACTAATTGTTATGGTAGAGACTCAAGCTCAGGGTAATCATCTGAGCAGTCACCTGAGGTGCTGTGCCCATGAGTGTGGCAGGAAGTCTGAGTACGTAACCCTCTGGTTGGCTATCTGTTACTTTGGAATCTTGCTGTAGTTCCCCTGTAATAAAACCCAACACTAGAGAAAATACTAAATTATAGAAGGCATTCTTTCTCTCTTATTTACATGCTTTGGAATATTTTTTTATTCTAGTTGTCAAATCCATTATCCATATATTTCTAGTTAATTATCAAATACTGTATATTGCTTGATGCATATAATTAAGGGTGTTTGCTATACTTGCTTAAGTGGCATTTTAGTATAACACAAAAAAACAGCTAAATTATTTTTGCGCATATGTTTCTCCTAAAAGCTTAAAACCTACTTCTAGAAATGCTGATGGCTATAACCCTTTCTGTGCATGTGTGTCTCAGGCCTTTCCTGTGTTCTGTACTAACATTAATGAAGTGAAGCAAAGTTGAGTTTCTTTTATTAATTACAACAGGAAGAGAGAGGGAATATGCTGCTAAACACTGCAGGGCCTCCGAACTCTGTGTGTGTGTGTGTGTGTGTGTATTTGTGAGTGTGAGAGAGAGAGAGAACCTGTGTTAGATACGACAGCTTGAGTCTGTTAACCTTTCTAATCGGGGTCCTTCATCAGAAAAGTCCTACACAGCACCTGTTTAATATTCATAAACAAGTGGACAGAAAGGAAAGTGGAGGAAAAGTAGGAAAATGGGCAGTGAGGAAATGAAAACAGAAAATGTCCCGTGAGATTAAAACTACTGATTGGCTGCTTCCTTCGCCCTGAACCTTGACTCACCTTCAAATGAGACTTAAGTGGGACAGGGGAACATACTGTGTGTTAGTCATCACTAACATTAGCACAGTCTATTTCTTAAGGTGGGAGGTAATTGAAGTTAGTGTGTGTATGAGAGAGAGATAATGATCTCATAAAGAAACTTTTTTGTATATGTACGATTGTCTATTAAGAATTCGTAGAGCATGGGTTCAACACAACTGACTGTTGGTTCGAAAGAGAGAGAAAGCAAGATTATTGCTTGGTCTGAGACCAGGTCTTACTTTAATTGCACTCATACATGCAATCACTCCCTCTCTATCCAAGTGACAGGATTGAATTAAAATCACAAAGTCAAAATTTTTCAGTGTGTTTCCAACTTTGTGACAACAAAATTTGGGGAAGACCCACACATGGGTGTTATGTTAAGGTGTACACATACTTTTGGATATATACTGTATATGTGGTCTCCCCTTTTTAAGGGCACAAAAAGTAGTTGGACAAACTAATATAATCATAATTTAAACTTTTAATACTTGGCTGCAAATCCTGAAATCCAGAACCCACAGACATCTCCAGATGCTGCGTTTCTTCCCTGGTGAGATTCTGCCAGGCCGCTACTGCAGCTATCTTCAGTTCCTACTTGTTCTTGTTGTGTTTTGCCTTCAGTTTTGCCTTCAGCAATTGAAATACATGCTCGATTGGATTCAGTTAAGGTGATTGATTTGGCCCTTGCAGAATATTCCATTTCTTTGTAGGCTTGAAGTGTGCTTCATGTAATTGTCCATCTGCACTAGGAAGCACCGTCCAATGGGTTTTGAAGCATTTGGCTGAATCTGAGCAGATAATGTAGCCCTGTACACTTCAGAATCCATCCTGCTGCTTTTGTCAGCAGTCACATCATCAATAAATACAAGGCAACCAGTTCTAATGGCAGCAATACGTGCCCATGCCATAAGATGAGGTGATAGGCTTCGGATCATGAGCAGTTCCTTCCCTTCTCCATACCCTTATCTTCCCATCATTCTGGTACAAGTTGATCTTTATCTCATCTGTCCATAGAATGTTGTTCCACAACTCCTTTTTTTTTTAAAAGATATTTTTGGCAAACTCTAATCTGGTCTTCTTGTGTTTGATGTTTACTGATGGTTTACATCTTGTGGTAAACCCTCTGCATTTACTCCAGTGAAGTCTCCTCTTGAATGTTGACTTTGACACAGATGGAGGTTGCTCTTGATCGGGCCAACTGTTGTGAAGGGGTTTTTCTTCACCAGGGAGAGAATTCTTCTGTCATCCACAAAAGTTGTTTTCTGTGGTATTCTGAACCTTTTGGTGTTTCTGAGTTCACCAGTGCATTCTTTCTTTTAAGAATGTACCAAGTAGTTGATTTGGTGAAACCTGATGGGTTTGTTTTGATTTTTGAGCCTAATGTAGCCTGTACTTTGGGTTCATATTAATTATTTAATTTCAATTCCAGTATACTGTGGTAGATAGCTAAAATTATATATATATATATATATATATATAACCTCACAGGTGTGTGTGTGTGTGTGTGTGTGTATATATATATATATATATAAGTACTTAATATCTATCTGATGAAGAGAATAGGCTCTAATCCTACAGGAGAAGAGTGCAAACCCTCAAAAACTGAACACGTTCATTGTTTTCAGTCAAATCCCCTTCCAAACACAAACAGGTTAAATTCAAAGATTTAAGTTTCAAAAACTGTATGTAGGTAGTAGAGCAATGTCAGATTTTTGTGAAGGCAGCTCCCTTTTGTCACACACACACACACACACCTGTGAGGGGTTTTCGAGGGAAGATATAATCTGACTTCAAAGGGAAGCATCTGAGGAGATTAGCCTAATATATGAAGGATCAAATATTGCATCTGTCAAGTCGAGTCATCTGTCAAGGTTTGCAGTATCTGCTTATCTTGTGTCTTGATTTTGTGTTTGTGTATTTGTTTGTTGATTTTGTCTCTCTTGTGTCTTTTGCAGTCTATTGTTTTAGATAATTTTGTTGTAATTTAAAAGAAAATGGAAAATGGAAATTGAACACATATCAAAATAATTTTCATAGATTACAATTTTTATTTGTATTATCTAATACAAAAATTCACAACTGTAAGTAATACATTCTCATGTACGGTATGTAGCTTTTGTGTGTGTGTGTGTGTGTGTGTGTGTGTGTGTGTGTGTGTGGTGTTTTTTTTTTTTTTATTTATTTTTTTCTTTTTTTACACTGTCACTTTTTATCAGTCAGTCAGATGCTGAATTACACAACCAAGTCAATGGATCAATCTATGGATTCGTTTGCCAAATCTGGACATCTCTGTAGGGATCACTGAGTATTGCTCAGTGACTTTGGAAGCTGAGTAATTATTCTTTTTTGTCCTTTTTTTGTCCCTTTCTTCCTTTTCACCCTTACTCTAAAATGTTTTGCAGAAAGTTTTTTACATTTATTAAACATAAAACCACAGGTTTTCAGACCTTTTACTCAATGCTTTGTTAAAGCCCTCTAGCAGCAGATACAGCCTTACGTTTTCTTGGATATGATGCTACATGCTTGGGACATCAGGATTTGGGGCTCTTCTCCAGTTTCTTGATGCAGAACCTACTGGGAAGCATCACGGTACCTCCATTTTCAGGTTTCCACAGAGATGCTTAATCGTGTTCTAGTTCAGGCTCTGGTTGTAACACATAAAGACACTGTCCTTCTTGTTTCTCATGGCCAGAGAGTCCTTTATGTGCCTTTTGGCAAACTCCAAGTGAGCCATCATGTGTTTTTAGTCTTTCAGGCTCTTGGACACCTTCCTGACAGCTCTTATCCCCTGTTTGCACAACATCTCTAGGAGCGTCTCTGTGGTTCTGAAGCTCTACCGTTTAAGAATGACAGAAGACATTGTGTTCACTGGGACTTTTAAAGCTGCAGAAATTTTTCTGAAAATTTTTTTGATATCCTTCAGTTTGATACAACTTCATACTTCAGCCATGATCAGTGGAAATGGGACATGATCGAGCATTATATCAAATGGTCTGAAATTCCGTTACTGCTTTTTCACTATGGAGTAGTTTTTGGGGAAAAAAAGTAACTTAATTCAAGGCTGTAAAGTAACGAAAAGAACATGAAGGGAAAGCTTCTGAAAACTTCCTGAATGCAACACATGGCATTTGTAGTCTCAGTCAGTTTTTAAGGTTAATAAAACACTCCATTTTTTTCACTCAGCCCGGGACTTTACATTTCATTTGCCATAGCTTTTATGTTCATACAGCCTTATGTTTCATTTTCCTGTTCTTCATATTCTGCCCATAAGGTTTAAAACAAAGGCATGTCTTTATGTATCAGTTCTTAATTCCTGGTAGTTCAGCTAAAAAAGATTTAACAAAAGGTCATTTTGTGCAGGGTCACACAGTTAGACACACAAATACTTTTTCAAACTCATCAATCACATAACCTTGTGAGCTAAAAGCATTGTGTATCTGTTAGCGATATGACTAACTGCATTAGTGGGCTTTCTCTCTTATCTCTAAAGGATAAACCAAGTGATCTATTCAATTACAGCTATTCAATTATAGCCTCTCTAAACAAACAATTAGCAGAGTGTCAGAGTGGCACGTTTATATGGAAAGACAGTTTGTGTAAAAGAGAAAAAACTTGTATGATCACACATTCGCACATATGTTTTATTAAAGGAAAAGCAGTAGTGAGCATATATAATTGTGTATGTACATCAACTTATATTTGTATATGTCTAAGCAAAAGAGTGGAAGAGTCCTAAGAATGAGACCTTTAATGTATGGACAAAAGGTGTTTTCAAATAGCCAAAAAAAAAATAATCTAATTAACTATGAATTAATTTAATGACTTTATACTAGACACTGAAAAATTTCATAAATACTGGCTTTTATTTAAGAATAATATAAAAATACATTTTAAATGAGATTTATGTACTTAATAACTGTCATTATGTATAACACAATTGTAATATATATATATATATAAAATGTATGTATGTATATAAAGCACACCTTTAGCTATGGTACTCACACAACACCACAATACAAAAACTGAAATCGCTGTATTTTTTCTGTTGAATTTATGATTCCTACTTAATTCTTTGCTTATCTGTAAGACTTTACTGTAATGTGATTGTTAAAAACAACCATATTTTTAAATATTGAATACTGCTCTTATGCTGTATGGGAGCACGCTGTTCTTGCCCCTGATCCGTAAGTGTGCATGTGCACAATGATCTGAAGTCAAATCTGAAACTATCAATGCTTTATTGTTGAAACTGAGAAACCAGATACATCCAGAGGCATGCCCTTCTTTCTTTCTCTCTCTGTTAAGCCAGGTTCGGCCTCAGTGGGAGTATAGTACATGTACACACACACTCCCAGTGTGCTCATTTATAGAGTGCCACTCTTAAAAGCCTATAAACTAACCATAAAGAGTTGTACATACAGACAGTGAAGCATATTAAATATACAGTGTGTATAGAGAGTGTAAATATTTTATTTATTCTAATTACAGTTCTAATTATGCTTAAATGATCTGTCTGATACATCACTCAGGTTACTGGACCCACAAAATTTTACAGTTATTAAAAACAAAACACAACTGTAAAAACAGATATAACTCAGCTTTTTATTTGGTGTAGGTTAAGACTTTTTTGTCTAATCATATTAGTGCATATATTGTATTATATCAGTGAATTTTTCTCTTTGTCTTTATGCCTCTGTGTGCATGTATGTCTTTTGCTCCCCCTTGCACATTTTGCAAATATTTGTCTGTCAGCCTGCTTATCTTAAATCAGTGGCTGTCCCCCTCTCCAGCTTCTTTAGTGACTTTCTTTGTATCTTTCTTGTTTCCTTTTTTCTGTTCCACAGCTCTGTGGTCTTATACATTTTTATCCTATTTTTCTTTCCTCTGCACATTTTTAAGAGGAAACATGGTGAAATACATCAAATAAAAAACGGTACAATGTTATAATGTAGTGTTGGTCAGTGGCAATGGAGAGTGCCTTAAAAATCTCAACCATAGCATAGAATCCATGTGTATCAGTCGTGCATTTATTATAAATTGTGCTGATTATACAGTGCTGATCATTTTAAGCTTTAAAGAGTCATCCTACACCATCTCCCTATTCATAACCCAGTTTACTAGTTAAATAGTTAATCTCCGTGGAGAAACGTCTATTAAAAATTACAGGCATGATTGGGTGAATGTGTGTTTTGTGGGTAAAATGTTATTACACACATGTGTTTTTGCCATTGTGATAATGCAAGAGTCTTACCTGGAGCCTTCTTTCCTCCCTCCAAACATTTCTTTCAGCACAAAACCACAAAACCACTAGGATAAGGGAAAGAAAAGAATGGAGAAGGAGAGCGGTAGAGCAAGACAGCAGATCTGTCACCATGTCCTGAGAGACCCACAACAGAATGCACACATAAACACACCTTTCTCTCTCACACACCCCCACGAATATTCACCACACAACAATGTCCCAGGAGAGGGGAACTGAGCATTTACAGTTGGCGTTCGCCGTTTGAAAGGAGGCATTGTTTTCACACAGAGGGATGAATTAATTTACCCACTAAACAGGATGATACGTAAATGAAGGGGAAAAGTGAAAGAAAGGGGAAAGAAAGAAGATGAATGTGTGTTAGGGTGGGAGGGTTCGTATGCCCCAGTTTCATTCAGAACTGATGTAAACACACACCTGTTGGGCCAGACCTTGCAAATGCTTCATGCTAATCTTCAGTAAATTACAAGACAGTGCACTTTTTCTTAGCCAGCTATTCTTATGAGACTGAACTTTTAATATTTCAAATATTTTAGATCTTTCAGATAATTAATTTCATGTTTATTTTACAATTTCTATACCAATATGTTAAAAGTTAGAAATATATATTAGAATCATATAATAATTTTGTATACAGTATATAGCAATTTATACAGCAATACACCAAAGAAAATTCACAGTTCAAGTTTTTGCTTACTTGATTAACTTAAATTTGTATTTTTTATCTCATAGTCTCATATACACAGCCACAATCCATCAGATGGTAGCAGATTGAGTGAAATAATGTGGGAATACATTGATATATAATTTATCATTACAAATACGGCAAACTCATTGCCTTGATTTTGAGAAGCTCTTTTGCAGTCAAACCTAAGATTTTTTCATTTGTATTTGTTAAACTTGTAAGAGTGTCTTATAAGTAATTATAAATGTCACCATGCTGCTTAAAGATGTGTACAAATTAGAGAATTGATGAGTTTGGACAGCGTTACTGTGGACTAAGGTCAAATGGATTCTGTGTACTTTACATTTGCTGTAATGAACTTAATTTGACAACTAAGCAATGATATTTGCTTGCTAGCTGGTTAGCTGTTACTGTTTACACTTATGTTATCTTACAAGCGTACAAGAGCATGCAATTTGACATTGTTCTGTAATGCAGTGGACAAATACCCTACCATATTATTACTTGGTGGCTTGGAGTATTTTGCTAATGTCTAGATTGTATTGTTTTAACTATCAGGTTAACGTTACAGAGTGATGCTAATCAATTTAAAAACTTTTATTCAGCTATTAGCTAGTAATATTGGTTTTGACAATTACAAGCATTATTGCAAAATAATAATAAGAATTATTAATCTTCTATGCATGTTGTTTTGTCAAGAGTAATTATTTGCCTGTTCTCAAGATCTTACATGTTCTTGTAATAGCAAATCTTACTAAGATTTGATGAATGTAACAGATATGGTATTGTTGCTTGTGTGCAGTTTGAGAGATACAAAGAGAGGCTGCCCCTTCTATAAAATCCAAATGCTCCCTATCAGCTCTCCTGCAGTCAAGAGTAAAGAATTCACCCTAGTCTTTCAGCGTTATCTCATGTCTCCATCCCTCTGGAGTCCAGTGCTCCATTCATTCTTCTAATCTGCTCATCACGCTGATAAAATCTGTGTCTCAGAGGCGTGTGTGCAGCTCACAGCCACACGTGTCACTTTGGATGCCTGTGATCAACATAGTTACATAGACATTTAAGTATGGAATACAGTACATATTGGAGGAGATGTTCTCCTGGAGCTCAAACACACCCAAGGGGGCTCATCAGATAGTTAATATCATTTTAATTAGACCATATGGCTATTAGCATAAGGTCTGTAAATCACCAAGATTCAGAATCGGAATCCCTGTAATAGACATTTCTCTAATCAGATAAATAGCACTTTATTTACTGAAATGCATATAATAAAAGAACACTTCAACTTCACTGAAGGTATTGGGGGAACAAGGAGATCGAATTGCTGGAACACTGATAAATGTGTTATTGCTAGAAAATTTAGTAAAGGGTTTTGCTGTCACATGATTGTAACTCATTAATGGAGGAAGGGTGGAGGTGGAAGTGGGGCAGTATCAGAAACCAAATAACACAACACTTTTTTTACACTGTTCAACATTCACAGTTTTATCAGACACACACAGACACACAAAGTCCTTTCATAAAGTGGACTGTAAAATCCCACTGTCTCAGCATTCACCACTTACATGCTCTGAAAACCCCAGGTTTTCTTCTGTATCTCTTGTACAACACTCAGATGTTATGACT
The DNA here is from genome assembly GCF_027358585.1 of Pangasianodon hypophthalmus. Lineage (NCBI taxonomy): Eukaryota > Metazoa > Chordata > Actinopteri > Siluriformes > Pangasiidae > Pangasianodon > Pangasianodon hypophthalmus. Next base: position 16,123,153 of record NC_069711.1, read on the forward strand.
GGGCGATTCAAAAGATTTCTAAAAGAATCCTCCACCAAATGCAGTGTTTGCATAGAAAAACCTTTGGATCTTACAATCCTCCATAGAATATATCACTGGGTTTTGGTATAAAGTGCACTTTATTACACAGTCAACTAATGATCATTTTTTTTAAAAAAACAACAACCTCATTTAGTTAGCTAGCTTCAATGTGTGAATGTACAAAAACATTATTCTAAAACTGTATATTCATTAAGCACTTAAATAAATGTCTCTGCGATTTCACTAATGCACAAAAAGACCTCGTCATGGTGCTCAGCTCATGGCAGTCACCAAATTAGCATGGTGCATGTGGCTGAAGGCTGGATGAAACTTGACAGGTGGAGTCATGTTAACGTGATGAGAAATATTGGTGATTTGGTTAAAGCCATGTGGTTTGTCCTGCATGAATCTGCTGAAGTGAAATTGATGAGAGCTCTCGCCTCTCCTTCGTTTAGATTTGGTGGACATTTTTCTGTTGCGAGTCTGAATTCCTTCCTTCTTCATAGTGAGCGGGCGGTTCATCTAATAAAAATAAGCACAAATATACATAGAAATAGAGAGTACCAACAACAGAGTAACTGACTACTGTATTGTACTGAAAATGAAATGCCATAGTCTGTATTAAACCTGATATAGAATCACAGGCCCTGATTTTCCTTAATGGTTTTTGGATAGCAAGGAAACAGCAAGGGTTTTTCAGCTCTAGAAGTATGAATATAACAAGTTGAGTGATACACACATTGTGCAGTTTGTAGTAGAGGCCACAGGCATTGCAAACAGGCTCTCCATTGGTGTTACGTCTCCACAATGTGGTGGTGCCCGTGTGGCAGTTTGCACAGCAAGTACCTGCTCTCCTGGCTGCTGACTGCACACACACACACACATGCACAAAAAGGAACAATGATCAATTTAGGTTAATGGACATGGTTAATGAAAATCTGATGTACTGGCAAATTTGAAGTGATGTTATGTTTTTGTGTTTGAATTACTAATTAGTGGAGTAGAGTGGTCATTATTACTATTTTACCTATTGTATCTGTCTACATTCATTCATTCAACTTCAGTAACTGCTTTATCCTTGTCCAGCTGGCAGTGGATCTGGAGCCTATCCCTGGAACACTGAGCATGAGGCAGGAATACACCCTGGATGAGATGCCAGTCCAGCACAGTGCACCATACACACACACACGCACTCACACCTATGGGCAATTTAGTGTAACTGATCTACCATCAGCATGTTTTTTGAGAGGAAAACAGAGAACCTAGAGGAAACCCATGCAGACACAAGGAGAACATGTGAAACTACAGACAGTAACCCAGACTCAGGATCGAACCTGGAACCCTGGAGCTGTAGAGCAACACTACCTGCTACACCACCAGGCCACCTGTCTGTCTGGATATGATGGCAAAAGCTCACTGGTTCCTTTAAAAATTGTGATTAATTCTAATAAGAGTGCACTGATAGTTGCTCATGTTTATCTCAAACTTATAAATAGAATATTATTTCTATTATACATTTAAAAATAGGCTATTTTTAATTGAAAAATGACTAGGCTAATTTTTATTGAGCAATATTTTGCAATTAAATTATTGTAACATTCTTGATGCAATGCAATGCAATTCATATGATTCCTATCATGTGACTCATTAATATTAATAACCTGTTGTAGTGTGCGGTTTTACACGCAGCCAAACTGCAGTCCTGCTCTTAAATCTTCCCACATATCGGCTGTGTAAACCTACATGTCTACCTCCATCTCTGTTTTTCCTTCCAGCCTCTTTCGTTTCCCCTTTTATGTTTTTTTTTCTTGTTTTATTCCTGTCCTGTAGTACAGAATTATGAGCTAGAAACATCAGTAGGCTCTCCGCAGGCGCTTAACGCCTCTATCGGGACCGAGCAGACATCCGGCCCCGGAAACCACCGGAGCGGTCCGCCTCTGCCGGACAGGCCCAAACATACGACCAGCACCTCGCACTGAAGCGTCGCTCTCTTTCCCTCTCTTATCTTTCTCGCCTTTTTGGGTCTCACAATGTATTTTCTCAAGGAAACGCAAGAATCATTCGGGCTTCCGTAACAACTGCGATTACCGCGTTTCAGTGTTGAACCTGCTGGACAGGACTGAACCATTTGTACCGTGACCCAGATGTAGCCACGTAAAGGGTGTCCAATATTTTTTGCGATTGAAAACTCAGTATAACAACATATTTCTTTTGCTAATGGTAATGTTTTTATTTTAAAGTCTAATGAACCTAAAATCGGACACAACAAATCAAACATTACTTTAATTTGTTGTGAGGCCTCCCCACGCTTTGGAGCTCTAGTAGTTCGTTCCAATATTCACCTGCGCGACCTGTATACACAGTGTTCAGTTTAAAGTAAACACCCCAGAAGTAAGTATTAACCGTGTCTTAATTTTTAAATATAAATAACTAATTTTTTAAATAAATAAATAAAATATTTTTTAAAAATTAAGACATGCTCAATTTTTAGTAAATTACTTTTACTTAATTTCTTTTAAAAGTCTTTTAATAGTCATTCCCAAGCCACTTAAGTTTAGTAGGCCAAGACCAGTTAACTAATTTGAACTATTTTCTTTCAGTGTGCCTTCACAAACAATTCCTTTAGTACTTTAATCTTTAATAGCTAGTTCTTCACGTATGGAAACGGGGCCACGATTAAAGCCATGCAGAAGATTTATACAGGTAACTGGATATGACACAGAAATGAACACACGGTCTGCACACATACACACACACACACACCCACACAGACAGAGTCCCATTTTCAAGCAATTGAGTCAATCCAAACAATTTTATGTGGGTTTCCTACAGTTTCTCAAGTTAAAAACATGGTACACTTACAGTGTTTGGCAGATGCCCTTATCCAGAACAACTTACATTTATCTCATTTATACAACTGAGCAGTTGAGGGTCTTGCTCAAGGGCCCAGCAGTGGCAGCTTGGTGGTGCTGGGATTTAAACTCACAAACTTCTAACCAGTAGACCAATACCATAACCACTGAGCTACCACTAAATTGCCCCAAAGTGTGAATGTGTGGGTGAACGAGGTGTCCTGAAATGGTCTAGTGTCTCATTTAAGGTGCATTCTTGTTTCATGATCAGTGCGACCAGGATAAAGAGGTTACTGAAGATGAATGAATAAATTAATTGTTTTATGCTTGGCATTTATGTTTGCAAGCTGTGCTGTTGTAATGATAATATTTAAGTTGCATACATAGCTAATAACATTACCCATGGGAATAGATTTGTCTTGAAAGTTGGTAGGGATATATGAAATGGAGGTTACACTGTGTCCCTATTACCCTACTAAAGTTTTACAATACACGATTACCATAGATGGGCTTTTTCATATTTGCACAGAAAAACTGGTTGATGAGGAATCTTGCCAGCTAGCTATGTTAGATAGCTATAATAATAATAATGATAACCTGCATTAGCTAATGCCAGCCAGATCCCACAGCTACTTTATTTGAACTTAATTTGAGGCACACCTTTCAAGTCACTTTATAGCATTAACATCATATATTAAATATACAGAAAATAAATATAAATATAAGTAATGTTAAGCCAAGTTGACACTATATGACTTTCAAAATTAAAGAATTGGTGACCCATTCACACTACAAAGACTTGCGATCAGTTTTTTGGCGGACATAGGGACATGATGACTTGCACACACTACACAAACTTTCACCTAGAGATCCCCACCAAAGTGTGTCTGATCCCCAAATGCTGTTTTCTTGCAAAATTGAACACAACAGCTGTTCTATCTATCATGTAACTTTGTGGCTTTGTCACTATTTTGTACAGAAACAAGAAAAAAGAGATGAGAGAAAATGTGGAGGAATTAGTGGTTGGGGAGACACAGGTAGTGAGGACTGTCTGTTGTGCAAAGAGAACTGGAGGTACTGTGTGAAAAGCATAGCTTTTTTATATTGTGCTGTCCTAATGACCATTTGGGAGATGAATTTGGCTTCCTCTCTGACTCTCACTGGCTGTTTCTCATTGCTATTCTTGCAACAATCACAGAGGGGTTCCAGACTATGTGATTTATCTCAGAGAAAAGCAAACATGCTTGAAAATATTGGAGCCTCAGCAATCACTTGCAGACAGAAAATTGCATCACTGAACTGTTCAAATTATGAGCAGTCACTGAGCCCCACAATTAGTCTGTCACTAAAATGTGTAGTGTGCACTAGACTTTACAGCTACCTAAAAAGTCAGCCCAAAGACACAGCACTAATAAATAGACATTATCCTGAAGTCTATAAATTATGCCTTTTGATGAAAAGAATGCATTAGAAATGCTTTAAAAGGTCAAAGCCCAAAAAAGTCAGCTACATAGCTACTCCATTCATAATTTATTTTCCTTTCCTGATCATGTAACAACAACGTTCAAACTACCTTCTAACTTAACTGAGAGGCTAGAGGAAAGCAAGTTGAGGAAATGTAGCTGTAGCTGATATCTGATTAAATTTACACATATTGGCTAAATAATTCTAATTAATTCTAATTTATTAGTTGCTATTTTAAGCCTTCTGATATGACCATGCTTTTATTCGCTTACTCTTTCTTTGTGTATCTCCCTCTTTCTTTCACCATCTTTATTAACCTCAGTCTGTTTAACCTGCTTTCTGTCTGTGTGTGTAACTCAAGTAAACCTCCATTCACCAACCACAATGGCAGTGTAAATCACCATTCCAAACAGTCCTACAGTTTCTGCCCTTGCACCCTCCTTTTTAAACCTTTGAGAAAAGGTTTCTGCAGTTTTGTATATTAAATCTGATTTGAACAGTTGGTCTTGATGTGAAGTGTTGACACACTATCTAAAATGCTAAAGGTGGGATCAGCTACAATATTTTAATGTGGGAACATTTCAGTATGTTCGCTATATATCACTTACCAGTCGACGTTTGGGTCTGATGAGAGGTCGGTTCTGGCCATTCATCTTGTGGTAAAGTCCACATGCGTTACACAAATAATGGCCTGTGCCATCTCGCCGCCACAAGGGAGTGGAGGTAGCCCCACAGTTCACACACTCACGTCCTTCTGACACACACAGAGGATATGAATCACTTTGAATATAAACACACTGTATAGTCTCAGGAATAAAAACACCTAACTGTACTGTTCCTTGTTACTGGGGTGGTATCATAAAGGATACATTTTTGCACCTTTAGTATTGTATCTTTCACCTGGAAATGTGAATATAGTATTATAGTATATATAATATAGTATGCTTTTAAAAATAATTGGTACATAATTGAAGCATCAGGACCACTGATGTACCTTTAATGCTTTACTCTAAAAGTTAATTAAAGGTACACCACATGCAGGTGAAAGATACATATTAAAGGTACAAAAGATGTCACCACCCCAGCGACAAGGAAAAGAGGAAAGGCAAATGGGTGAAAATGCTTTATTAATTTTTTCACTTATCAATTTAATCATTATGATCTTCTTCCAGCTACTTCTAAATTGATGTTATTTTTGTTATGAGAAACTAGCTTCTGTTGAAACTTATGGAGAATAATATGGTTGCTTTCAGTGACAAGTCAAAAGACAGTGTAAGGGATTACATCGCTTATTTCCCACATTTATAATCTGCTGTTACATCATTACTGACCTGTGGACACAAGAAATACAACATTCAGAAACAAAAACAGACGTTCAGAATTTTCCCATTTTATAATAGAACGTGTAGGGCATATGTCTGACTTTTCAGGTCGGTGATAAACCTGTATTAAAGTTTCCAGTTCTGTTCTTATCAGCAGAGTTTTATGATACGCACCCGATCCGGTGCGTCCTTTGCTCTTTGATTTGGCCGTTAAGTCTCCCGCCGCGTGCTCGCGCGCTCCTGTTAACGCGTACGCTGGAAACGCACGCACAGGAGCCGCCTCATGCGCTGTACAGTTCCGGAGCGGGCCTGTGCTCTGCATTTTCGTCCCATCCAGAAGAAGTGCCGGGTACTTGGTGGCGTCCGGCTCGGGAGCCGCGGCAGTGGGCGGTGTAGGGGGCAGGTAGTAGAACTGAGTGCTGCAGCGCGTGGCCAGCGGGGCCGAGCCATGAGCGCACGCGCCTGGATAAACCGACGAGATCCCGACCGAGGTTCCTCCACCAGGCTTTCCCAAAGGACTCTGTGACCAGGTGATGGGTTGCTGGAGCACGGAAGGACTCGATTTACTGCCCTCCAGCCAAGGGTAAGCTTGCGCGTGCAGAAACTGAGGGTGGCACACAGAGCCACCGTGCAAACGAGCTATAAATAAAGTGGATTATAATTAGACCTACACAACAGCCCTGTACTGACATTGCTGAAACTTATCACAAACTTTTAACTCTTATACATATATAAACGGTAAGATGGAAGTGTTTGTCTAGTAGACCTATTATTTTTCCCCTGCATTTCAATAACATCATTTAAAAAAAATAATATATATATATATATATATATATATATATATATATATATATATATATATATATATATATATATATATATATATTTATATTCTAAGACTAATTCTCGTTAAACTCAGGCTTATTAACACTAATAAGGTTTGAAATATATTTAGTTAGCTTTGTCTTATTGAGAAACCAGTAAACCCACATTTAGATGTGTTTTGTTCATTAAATAAACAATAATCTGCTTTCATGTTTCGTACTTAATTTTTATTTTAATGCCCCACCAGTCTAATTCCTAATGTTGGCTAATCGGGAAATAAAAAGTAAAACATATATTAGTAACAAGGTAATTAAAAGAGTGATTACAATAAATGATATATCCACTTATATCCATGATGATCTCTAATTGGCATGATAAAGCTTGATGAGCTGCGCGGATTTCTCACCTGGAACCTGGCTGTAGGATGTTCGTGCTTGAGGGTGAGGTGTGTGTGTGTGGAAATAGGGATGTCCTGGAGGATCAATGTGACTGAGGAATCCATCCACTTCCTCCAGCGACAGTAATGATGGCTCCATGTACGCGGTGCCCTGCCCCAAGCCAGCGTGAGAAGCGTCCGAGTCGGACGTAGGCAACATCATCCATGCGGAGTCGGCGGAGAGCTCCATGTCCAGCCTCGGTCCAGCTCTCAGGCTGTGTCCCCGAGGGAAACGCTGAAACTGACACTTCACAGAAACCTCTTCTTTATTCACTCCAGGATCGTTCAGCGTCTCCGCCTGGCTTTACAAGCCTCTCAGCCTCTGTCCGTACAGTGTGTCATGTAGACAAACAGAAGACCTGTGGGAGGAACAGAACAGCGGGTATGGTTATCGCGCAGTGTGTGTGTTGCACGGTGTGTCTTGCCTCGCGGGCTGGCTGCGGGTTTGAGAGGATGATGCGCTCCAAAGAGAAGTTACTCAAACGACACAGTCTACTTCTCAAAATGTAATGTGCTTTTGTGCTTATATGACGGGAAATGTATTGTTAAAAATGCGAAAATGGAACTTGCCTGCACTGGTGCTGCAGGAGTATCCCACCTGAGCCCTCGGTGTGGGGCTGCACGCGCCCGTCTGTCCTCGTCTGCGCTGTGTTTTGATATAAAAATCTGTCAAAGCGCACTATACACGCACTCTTGTCAGATGAACTGTCAGCGTGCATGCAATGGAATTCCAGTTTATGAAGACAGAGGCGGGTCCATGTCTCCGACACTGGCTCTTCTGACCAATTAGACTTCGGCTTTTGTTGCGCTTGACACGCGATCCCGCTTTTCACCGCAGGTGCCTCTTTTCATGCGTTACACTGCGCGCTTATGAGGCCATGATCTGAGAGGATCAGCAGTGTGCAAGTCTGTGGGGTAAGGGGTCTAGCACAGGGGTCTGCCTGTACTGTAACGTGCAAACAGTCCAAGAGACAACAAGTGTCGTTTAATCAGTGAAGTAATTCGCAAAACATTAAATAAACAGGGCAACATTCATTATTATTATTATTATTATTATTATTATTATTATTATTATTATTATTATTATTATTATTATAGTAGTACTACAAATAATAATAATAATAATAATAATAATAATAATTAAAATCATATATTACATATTTGACAATTTACCTTTCTGATAAAAAAGGGAATTTTTCCAAAAGGCAATTACAAATTTTTATATAGGCTATTAATATTTATGTATTAACCATGGCATAGTACTGCTACTACTACTACTATTACTAATACTAATAATAATAATAATAATAATAATAATGATGATGATTAAAAATCATATATTACATATTTGACAATTTACCTTTCTGATAAATAAGGGAATTTTTCCATAAGACAATAACAAATTTTTATATAAGCTATTATGATTAATATTTATGTATTTAACCGTGGCATAGCAGCTCGATAGTTTAGGCTATTATATGATAAGGCTGTAGTTTATTCCGTGGTCTCACATAGTGAAATGACTGTTTCCTGTTTAGAATGAACTCATCACCACTAGTCATAGAGAACATGGCGAGCGTTCGTAATTCAGGTTCACCTTCAGTCCACACGATATGAGTGCTCCAAGTCTTGTTACAAACAAATTTCTTCACTTTGTCTTATAGCTGATACCAACATTCACAGTAACTGTAACCAGTTCTCTGAAGAAGTGCACTGAATTTAGAGTGGGATGGTTGAGTGCCACATTAGAATCTGACAGTGGACAATGAATAGGTCTTTAAATATAAAGGTTTAGTTACTTGCTGTAAAACATGCTTACATTTTTCTTATGTGACTGCCAATAAAACATGCAAAAAATCCTCCTTGTGTTTGTACATTTTGAGTGGCAGTGTATTGCAGAACACAGAGGCACCAAAGGGTAAATCAAAGAGAGAGTGACAGAGAGATCAAGGAAATGAAAAAGGGAAAGGAGAGAACAATACTAAGAAAATGACCAGGGATTGGTCTCATAAAATTCTCATTAAGGATTCTTAACCATTATGTAAACATCTTAGGGAAAGGTCGTGGAAATGTTCCAAATTACCTTAAATTGCCCTAATCTGATTACAAAAATCAAGTTATTAAGAGGAATCATTGGGAAGTATGTAATCAGGTTTGTTTTAGATTGTTTGGTTATATGCTTGATGCCAATGAACTATAATCTGTTAATTCATAGTAATTTACTGATTTACTGCTTATGGGATTTTGCAATAGAGCCATTTAGCTGTTAATTGCTGATGGTGCTGTTAACCACATAGGCATCTAGGTGATCTCCAGTTGCTGAGCAAAATGACTTATAATGCAAAATGCTTTATAACAGATATACATAACTACACAATTGCTTTTATTTTTATTTATTTATTTATTATTTTGTCAGGTTCTGAAGTATACTATACTTATACCGAATAGTGTGTATATGCCCTTGTGTTTCTGTCTTCATCATGAAAGAGTTCATGCAATGTTAATGTGAATATTAATGTTAATATGAAGTTAGATCAGAAGTCATCCAGATGTAACCAGATTTTATTAAAAATGATATTTTCCATCTTATATTAGGAATAGATTTTCTAAATGACCCAACATTGTCCAGGATATTAAAGCTCACTTTTTGCTTTTAAGAAATACTTTATAAAACATGCTTAGTCATTTGTTTTTATTTTACCTTATATTTTCTAAATGAGTGACTACTATGACATATTAGTCACTCATGAACTAGTGAACATGCTGATGTTTTCACATCAGCCAGCATGTGGCTTGGCTGTACATGTAAAATATTGTAGCATTGACATGGAAAGTGCATAATAATGGTACAATTTGTCCTTTTAACTCTAACCCCCTATGAGCAATAGGATTTGGATGGAGATAAACACCACACCCTCTCTGTATACTCTATAGCCAGCTGCAAACTGAAGTGTTTGTGATTTTCTCAAGGTTGGCTACATGAATTATCAGAATGCTGAGGCAACAATGTGAGCTGTGGTTATGCACTTGAAGATTAGCCATATTAGCTGTGAAGTAGTGGCAGTCATCTATATCACATTTAGAGTTTTTGAAATAGCAGACATAAATAATGCCAGTTAAAAAATTCAGTTACCGCACATGTCCTTTAAACAAAAAATATAAGGAAACCTGAATACTATGGAGGGTGTGGTGAAATGGTTAAACTACAATATCTTATACTGTAATAGTGCAACAGTCTCTCTTTCTTCAGTCATCTCCTTACTTCAGAATGATAAAACCAAGACATTTAATGCAGGTTGAGTTTTATAGGTATCCCAACAAAATGGTCACTCATTTACGTTAAGATGTTAATAGTGAAACAATCTAAATGATATTTCTGAAATGTGATATAAATGTGGACCTTTATTTCACCTGTCTCTAGACTTTTTCCAAGTCTCCTATACTGTTTGAATTTTTGTGACTCTTGCAGTCTTTTCTCAATAATTTTCACCCACTTCTCTCCTGTCTTTGTGTCTGTGATGGATTTCAATGTTGGTAATCACTTTGCTTTTTTTTTTTTTTTACCCCTCTCCAATCCGTTTAAAGGTCAAAGGTCAGTTTCTTTTTTTAGGCACTGTGATGGGTGTTTTGCTGATTCCATTGAGCTTTTACTTGATTGCTCATAGTCTGCTTGAGCATTAGCCTGTTTAAACTTGAATGTGATGTTTTACATAGGATTTTAACAAGAGAAGTTTGTTTAATTTATTAGACCCCTTAATGTGGTACAATCCAATGAATTAAAGTGGATGCAAACTTTGGACCTTCTAATCAAAATAACTGCTGTCTTAGCCATGTTTAAATAGAAAAACATCATTGTGTCTTCTATACATTTTTTTAATCTTATTATTATGTGTCTTGCTGTCATGTTTGTGTATGTACTGGAAGCTTCACTTACCAAGTCAGATTCCTTGTGTGTGTGAGCACACTTGGCAATAAAGCTTTTTCTGATTCTGATTCTGATTTAATAATTCTGTTTATTAGATACTGTGTAATAAAGGTGCATTTAAAATTCTATCCCACCCAGAATCAAAAGTCATCAAAACCTATGCACTCAATCATATTTTTATAATAAAACTATAATAAATAGGTAAATATAGATATAACGTTAGTATATAAGGTTAGATAAATCATATACACCATAAAGGTACGTATATACAGTATGCCTATAAAAGAGCTACTTGGTTCTTGGGTTAATTGGCTAAAGATCTTCAAAATAATTGATGATTCTACCTGAGTTGATTATATTTATTAAATCCTAAGATTGTATATATGTTTAGAACACTTTCTTTAATCTGTTCCCTGTACAAACAATCTGTACAACAAAGCTGAAGAGTATAACTCCTGCTTACCTCACTGCCTTGTAGTTCATTTCCTGCACAGAGAGCAAAAGGAAGGTGCTATTATGGTGTATTGCACCGACAACCTACCGATCATGCTGTCCTTGTTCTAGGAAAAATAACAAGAACAATCTTAAACAACCACACAATGTGGGTTTTTTTCAATACTGTTATAGTGGTTTTTCAAATTGCAAATAATCTGAGAAAACGTTACACATGGCCAAAAAGGCTTTTCTTTGTTTAAATAATCATAAAATCACAAGGCAGTAAAGAAGGTTTTTACAAAAGAATCAGGGAAATTAGTTGACATTGTCACACCTCTAATGCCTTTTAATGGCTAGATAATACTTTGTCTTTATGCATGTTATACTGAGATGTACAGTGTAAGATGTGTAATAACACATTCTTCAATTATGTGCATAGCCTAAGTGAATGTCAAATGCTATCAGACAGGTTCACTCAACTTTTACTCAACTTTTACTAGGATTAAGATTTTAAGCAAATAAGTGTCTCATCTTATACATTCCTTCTACTCTGCAGAAGTGAGCTCCACTTCCAGGCCCTGGATTTGAATTATACCATACATCATCTGTATTAAAATCATGATGAGGGTCTTAGATATGGACATTTGTAACTAACCTTTCTAAAAGGGAAACAGATCCACATAGAACCTTTAAGAGGGACAAACCCTTTAACATATAGCAGTTCTCTATCAGCATTGCTTGTAGTTACTGATGACATCAGTCTTGCCTTTGCAAACCTTAAATATTTCGGGCAAACTGAGTCCCTGTTTGCACTCTGATCACATTGTACACCCTTTATAACAAGCACACCTTTTAATCTGTTTCCTCTCTCTCTCTCTCTCTCTCTCTCTCTCTCTCTGTCAAGCTGTATGTGCACTCCTGCTGCCTGATGTGGCGGCAGTGCCAGATCCTGAAACACATCTACTGCTGTGCCTCATCTTGCCCTCTGGACCTGACTGATTCATCCTGATGCTTTACTCCTGCTTGGATCTTCTTACACTTGTGACTCTGCTGTAGATGCTCCCATATGGATACCTTGAAGATGTTCACTTCTCAAAAACAGTTTTTGCCCAAGACCCACCCTTTTGTCAGTGGATAATCTCCCCTGGATACTGTAGCCTTGTACCTTCTAAGAACCTCTCCTGTAATCATAAAGACTATCCTATGCTCATCCCAGAAAGATGAGGTCCCTCAGAACCAAATATATTTTCAAACCTTACAACACAATTATGCAAAACATGTAGGTTTGATTAGGCACAAAATCTAGGTTTGGTTCAGTTCAACACAACACAAAGAAACCCAGCCGTCTTAATGTAAGCCATCAGTCTTAAAGGGATGAGTGCGTGGATCGTATCTGTGTGTTTGCAAAAAATCACTGCATATTTGGCTTTATGTGTGTGCGTGTGTGTGCATGTGATTACACATGTACATGGACCTGGACGAGGGTTCATATGTTTTTTGGGTGTGAGGTTTTTTTTTTAGCTCTACTTTAGCAGTGTCATATTATAACCCTCCCCCCTTTACCCAAGGTGCCTTGCAAGGCCTGGTTTTCACCACATCAGGATACACAGTTGCTTGCTGAATTCCGGTATGAAACGGAGCGCTGGTGCACCGCAATGTGTGTGTTATAGACACACATCCCTCTCCACACTGAGGGACAGGTGCCCCCAACGGACACTCACACACACACACATCCACACACACACACACACACACACACACAAACACACACACAAACACACACACACACACACACACACACACACACACACACATAATCTCAGCATGATGGTGTTCTTGTCATTAGTATAAAAGATGGAGTATTTATGTATTACTACTTGTTTATTAATAATGAATGCTAATGAATGCTATGGCTACACCTAAAACTAACCCTAACATTAACCTCAGTAACCAAAAGGAAACCTTTTGGCTCTTTTAGATTCTTAAAATTAAATAAATAAATAAATAAACAAACAAACAAAAACAGTTTTCCTTGTCAGGACTGGCCAAATGTCCCTGAAAGCTCAAAACTGTTGGATATTCCTATCTTTGTGGGGACATTACCAGGATATTAAAACATAAACAACATGCTCAAGAACCTGCACACACACACACACACACACGACAACATACATGATAAATATGATAACGCTTTAAAACACTTTAAAACAATCAGAAATTCACAATTTTACACTCTTGTTTAAATATAGCATTTGCCTCTAAATAATCATTCTTCAAGTCAGTTATATATGAACAGATTTACCTCACTTCATAATGTCATACAATACACTGATTCACACACAAACACACACAAGCCTGGCTCTTTTTTGATATGACAAATGGAGTAGGGAGGGGAGGTGATGGTAGGAATATTTGAAAATGAAATAGAGTTAGAATCATATGATTGAGTTGGACCTGAAGCAGATGTTCCTCCACTATTATTTCTAATCCAAAACTGCCATCTCCTGGCCATGATGAGACAGAGAGCTCCTTTAAACCCTATTCAACCCCACCATCATATTTCAGCCCCTAACTCTGAAAAGGGACTGACCGAAAGCAGATGTATGACTACTAAGTTAGTGCCATGATTCCTATAAATTGTCTTTGTAAAAGTATAATCTTGTTCAGAGAGTTTAAACATTATCTTATCACTTGCTGAATGTGTTCAGGTGTCTTTATGCATGTCCTTTAACAGCATGGCTTATGTGAATGTGCATGCTATCAGCTTCAAGGGGATGTGCTGGGTAACTGTCGCCTACTCAGGGTTTCCGGACTGGGTGCCTGCAGACTGCCGGTTTCCCTCCACCTCTCCTTCTATCTTTCACTCCATCACTCCTTCTATCTCTCTATCACACAAGCCAGGCACCAGGCACCCAGCCAGGATATTGTGGTGACAGTAGAGCAAGCTTCCGCTCTCAATGCATAGCTATACAGTAAAGAGGACAGAGGAGTGATGACCTTTTTGCTGTCAGTCAACTTTGTTCAATTACACTGGACAAAAGATGATAAGAATGACAAGAACAATGAATTCAGTGCACACTCCTAGTTTGAAACCCTTGAACAGTGGAGTGCTGCCATGTAAAGTGTAGTTTTGTTTTTCTATGTTGTGAAGAATGCAAGTGACACAGTGTTTTCAATGAGCACATATTTCCCTGTCCTGAGGCAGTGGAAAAACCCATTGACTCAAAACTCAGTGCTTTTAATCATTGAGTTTTTTTTTTGTTGTTTTTTTTTTTAAACAAATACTGTGCACACACACACACACACACACACACACACACACTAGGCCCTGATATTAATGTATAACTATTGGCTTTTGGGCTACATTAAACCGGCCTGTAACAATGTTGATGTACTGAAACCTTCAATTATATAACACATGGTTCATATCACAGTTACTTGAAATTACAGGATGATTATCAAAGCATCAAATAAGTACATTAAAGATTCTAGCATATTGATGATAGATATCAAATTATATTAGAATTTCATTGATCAAAATGCTGTTTTTTTTTTAAATATAATATGTATCTAACATACGTAAAATACTGTTTACTGACACAAAATACATTTGAGATTTTATAATTAAAATCCTATTTATTAATTATCTCTTCAAAATTGAACCAATTCATCGGTGCCTCTGGATCTGGTACTTGACCTTTTCTCAACATTGTTCTTTATTGCATATTTCAGATTCTCCTACCATTACAAGACATGCTGTCAGTAAATGGCACAATAACACAAGTACATAGATGTCTTACATTGACCCATAGCAATGAAGAGCACAAAACATCAGCAAACATTCAGTACAATTGTAAGTCCAATGTTAGCTAAATAAAGACTGCTGCCTAAGGGCCACAACTACAAAAGAGCAATGACTGCATAATGAAATGAGAGAAATAAATGCAGTATGTTTGAGAGATTGTGTGCATTCTTTTGTTTTGGAGAGTAAGAAAGCAAACATGAATTAAATAATAAAATTATAATTATATATAATGAAATAATGTGATTTTATGAAAGGCTATTTGGTTATTGAAATGAGCTGAGTTGTGTGACAGGTGAACAACATCTGGACATCTGGGGCTGTTTCTAGATATAAATGGTACAAGCAGTCAGTATAAGGAGGCCCTCTTGTGATCTGCAACTTGTATGTTTGTGGTAGGTGTAGGGGTAACCAGGATGTAGCTTAGTGTCTCCAAAGTTTCAGAAAGAGCTCCAAAGGTCATCATCAGTGATGTGCTGTCAGCGTTGGGCAGGATCAAGATTTAGCTTCAAGTAGTATACATCTAAGAAATTCCCTTTTGCAGATGTCGGACAATGCTAGGAGACCGCAGTCCTGCATGACCTCCAGATTGGTTTTATGATGTGTGTATCTTGTGGAGTTGTAATGACAGGATGTTGACTAAAGATGTAGTGATGGCTCAGTGAGCTGGTGATCCAAAAGTTGTATGTCACTATTGGGCCCTTGATTGCTGAATAGTGTTCTCTCAATCATAAGCCACCTTGGATAAAAGTATCCCTTAAATGAATAAATACAAATGTAAGGTCAAAGTACGTAATTATATGATCTGCAACAACAGAAGAATGTGGATAGATGACATGACAGAACTACATAATGAGACAGAAATTTTCATGGGTTACACAAAACCTTGATAATCAAGCTGGTTTTAGTAACTAGAATACAATCAAAAGCCATAGAAAAAGATCACTTCATCTGAGTAGAAAAGCAACATCAGAAAACTGGAAGATTTCTGGGTAATCTTCTAAAGATAGCGTTCTGCTGTTCCATGATGTCCATAAAAATGTTTCCCCTTACTGAGATTTGTCAAGGTTCTTTTTTCCAAATGTTTTTAGGGAATATTTTCCTGCCACTGTCACCCTCAGCTTGCTTTTAAGTGATAGGCTTTCAAATACCTTCATTTCTCCAAGGTCCTGAATGAATAGTAAAATAATAAAATTTGCTAGACTGTAGACATTACACGCTAGCATGTTCATGCACACTGGACAGCCAACTGACAGATGTGGAGAAAGAGAGAAAAACTTTAATCACAAACTGTCGTCAATACAAGTTATTGTATTGAAACACATTTCCCACTAATAAGACACCAACCTGCAGCTTGCATTCTTGCAATGACTGTCGCTTCAGTCATTTTATTACATGACCACAAAAAAAAAAAAAGAAAAGAAAAAAAACCACAACAAATCTAGCATCAAAAGCAATTCAGTTTGACTAAGTATCTCATCCTTCTTTGCTGATTTTGTGAAAATTAAAAATAGATTGTGACATCATATCTACGGTAAACCCTGCTCATAAATATGAACAAGTTCATTGTTTTATGTTCACATATATTTGATATCCTCTGCCAGACAGAACTGGAATTCATGTCATAGTTTTAATAAAACGACCTTTGAAATGAAGTGTGTGTGCCCGTCTGCATACCTGTGCATGTGTGCCTTTTGTGTAAGTGTGTGTGCATGTGTATGTTAGTAAGTGTTTGTGAAATATCATATCTGGTTGGTAGTCGGCAGATCAGAGACCTTTGGTATTAATAGAAGCTCAGAGCTTGTTGAATAGACTCACGTCTCATTGTGAATACAGCTAAAATGGGTGCATGCTACAGGTATGCACGTCTTTCTCTCTCTTTCTCTCTGCACACACATTACCACCTATACACACAATCCCATTCACTCATTTTTACATACAAATATATTCACTTTCATATTTAAACCTGATGATGCCAGGTCTAAATTTATGTTACTTCGATTTTAAGCTCATCTCAAAGCTATGATTTCATCTTCTGATGCAAGTTCAGGAAAACGTTGGCACTCTGGCCACTAAGGCTGATAGTAGTGTTCTGCCATGCTTTTCCACAGTTTACTGTCACCCTTTCCTTCAAAAGGAAGATAAATAGTTATGGCAGGCCTTGTGTCAGAGTTACGATACATCAGCTATACTGAAGGTCTCCAAGCATAGCTCAGGCACGGCAGCCAGTCAACTGGACACAGATCAGAGGAGGCAAGTGGATAGAAATGATTTCATTTTGGAGGCATGACTTCTGTCAGATTTGTTCACCTGCTATATCTGAAACTTTACTGTATTCACAGCTTATGGTAGGGAGCAAAAAAATCTGAACTGTGTCTGATGAGTGTTGGATTGGGAACACAAAGAAACATAGCTGCATTTACATTTATTCATTTGACATATACTTTTATCCAGCCCAAAGCCTTGACCACTAAACTTCCACCGCCCAATAGTGTGCATCAGTGTTGTAAATTACACTGACAGACCAGAACCCCAGTATGCCTGCTCATTCATGCAATAATCCAATCAGCCAATCATGTGCCAGCAGCACAATGCATAAAATCATGCAGATACAGGCCAAGAGCTTCAGTTGATGGCATTAATTTAGTTAATTAACTGCAGCTATTGTTAATGTTTACTCCTGTCAGCCAAGAACAGGAACCTGAGGTTACATTGGGTACAAGCTCACTGAAATTAACAGTTGATGGATAAAAACTGGGAAAAGATAAGGTGATCTTTTTCCAATATTCAACTGTCCAGTTTCAGTGAGTCTGTGCCCACTGTAGCCTCAGACCCCTGTTCTTGGCTGACACGATTGGAACCTGATGTGATCTTCTGCTGATGTAGCCCATTCGCCTCAAGGTTCAACGTGATGTGCATTCTTATATGCTTTTCTGCTGAGTTACTGTAGCCTTCCTTTCAGCTCAAACCAGTCTGGCCATTCTTCTCTCCTCTCCTCTCTAGAGACTGTGGTGTGTGAAAATTCCAGGAGATCAGCAGTTTCTGAAATACTTTAACCAGCCTGTCTGACACTAACAACCATGCCATGGTTAAAGTCACTGAGATCAGATTTTTCCCCATTCTGATGTATGATGTGAACATTAACTGAAGCTCTTTACCTGTGGCTACATGACTTTATGCATTGCAGTGCACCCCAATGATGCATATGTTCATTCTCTTTTTCATGAGCTTATGAATGATTCCTTCTCTATAACATATTAAGCAACTAATCTGAGTGATTATAGAAGGTGTGTTTTATTTAGTAATATACAACTATAGTTTTTTGTTTGATACAGTACCTGTGACAGGTCCTTATCCTAAACCAAATACCAAAGGGTATAAATATGAGAAAAAGATGCAAATGATATTTCACTTAAAAAGTACTTTCCGGAAGTTTATTTTCACAAACATATTCGCATACAATTGGCTATAAAAAGTCTTGCCATATACATTCAGTGATTTTTAGCAGAAGGTACCTTAAGCTAGCTGTTTTGAAACTTAAAATACAAGCAGGAATAGTCTCTCCCTTCCGTGTTCTCGCCAAAGCTGCGTACCCAGAACACACACGTGCTACTTAGGCTAGAATACCTGAAGCTTGCTGAATTAACAAGTAATGTAATTTACAGGCAAATATAGAAGTCTCCTTGACTTGATTGGTTGGATTTTGGTTATCCACATCCATTTTTTTCTTCTCCAATTTACAGACCCTGGGAGGCCACAGAGACCTGAGCTGCCAGAATATGAGGATAACTTTGCTAAACATAAAGTGTACTGACTTAAAAATCACTGACCCTATTTTAAATATGATATTGTAAATGGTACCATTCACTATAGTTTTAGTGTAGTATAAATACTGAAAGTAGCATTGCATAATTTGTGTATGTTGTATGGGTATATGTAGAAGATTATTTTAAGGCTGTCTGGGTCGTGTTTTCATCTCCACACTTTTAAACGAGTATCTCTCCCCACTTCGAGAGTCAGTGAGAATGTACCAGGTGCCCCAGTAGATGCCATCTGTGATGCCAGTGTAGCGGCCACGGTAGTAACGTCCATTCAGATTGGCAGCCAAACAGGAATCAAACCACCAGCCTGCACCGTAGTACTGAGCACAGTTACCAGCTGCATAGCGATCATGATCGTGATCATATGTGCTGAAAGCTCTGCCATCATGGTTGTAGTGCTTACTGTAGCTGAGGGCATTACCGGCATCTCCTTGGTAATTTTGTGCAGTCAGACGAAACCTGTCAGATAAAAATAAAACAAGTGAGATAAAAGTGAGCTATTTTAGATATTTTGTATTACACAAACTTGATTTCTTACATGTAAATTGCGTGTGTGTTATGAGTGCACTCGATCCATTAAAATATGTTTAATATGTGTGTTTGTTGTAATTTTTAAAAATAATACTCTAGCATTTTTTTTTAACCTGATCTCTTTTAGCATTTAACATACTTTTTTAAAAAATATATATAATACTGTATATAAGTATATTTAAAGCAAATTCAAAATTCAACCACTAGACTAAATTTTAGGATTAGATAGACTAGAAGATAATTAAATCATAAAGAATTTCATAGACCATTTTTGTGGTTGTTTTTATGTGGAATACATATGTGTGTATAATGTTTCTGTATAGCGTGTACAGTATTGAGATGCAACATTGTCTATTTCTCACCCTCTGTATGTGTGTTTATGTGTGTGAAAAACTCTGCACCTCTGGTTTTCTGCTGCCACTTTAAAGTTGTTGTAGATGGCATGTCGGGTCTGGTGATGCCAGTCCTGGAGAGTGATGCGGAGTGTGTGTTGCCCTCTGGCTGTAAGAGCATGTAGAACTGCATTCCCTAACCAGTGCTCCTTTTGTGAAGAACCAAAGCCATCCCGATACTCCCGCCAGGTCCGGTTAAAGTCCACTTGTCCATCGAATCGACGCTGAAACACTGTCCACCCACCTCCTGCAGACTCCATATCACACGCAGCCTGAAATGAAGGAAAAGACTTCATTTACAAAGAAGTGCATACACATGTGTGCTCGCCCTATTTTTATAGCCTAGTGTGTCAGTTGCAGGGGTGGCACAGACACATACTAGACATACTCTATACCAAAAACAGCTTTAGGAAATTTTAAAACATTATACATTTAATTTCATTCGGATTTAGTCACTGTTACGTATGCATGCAGTGGTGTGTTGATGCACCTCCAGTGCTGGTTTTTGAGGGTCTGGTTGGATGGTATAAATTCCATTCTCTTTTATTCCAAACTGAAAGATCTCGTAGCAATTCTGTGGATAAAGTCCTGCAGAGGGAGACACTACCAGACACAGAGGGACATAAAATATACCCTTAAAACACAATAACGGTTAATTTAATACTGAATGTGTGTGTGTGTGTTAAATACCTGTTAAAGCACTTTGTGTTGGTGGTGAGCCAGATTGTGTGATGCTCTTCATCAATAGCAGCAAGTCTTTTTCTCCATTTTTCCCCACTGCCGCACTCTCTGACACACACAGACAGACAGGTTGGCCTAAGGCTATTTGATTTACAGCCCACTCTATTTAGGAGGTTGTGACAAGGTTATATAAAGATTGCCTAAAGGTTGCTCAGTGGGTGAATAGAGGTTAAGTGTTAGGTCTTGCAGAAGAGTCGCATTCCTAAGAGTACAACAACTATCAGCTTCTGTTTACTCTGTGTGTGTATGTATGTATGTGTGTGTGTGTGTGTGTGTGTTATTGAGGTAGACTGGAATTAATTGAGAATGCTCTAGAGAAAAGCATTAAAGTAAGAGGCTCTAAGCAGTAAATCTAAGCTGCTGTTTAAAATCTGACAGCAGTGTTTATGAGAATATCAGCCACAGACCTAGCCTGCCAGCCATGTCTCTAAGTCTCTGACTGTGGCAGTGCAGGTCACACTCGGTAAGCACAGCCGTCATTAGAGCCAAAATGGCTGCCAGGGAATCGGATCCATCTCTTCGATTTCCTGAGGCTGGTTCATGTTGTTTCATACACCGCTGTAGCTGCATCAGACGTTCCGACATGGAAGATGACTAAACAATACACACACACACACACACACACACACACACAAAAGCAAATTATGTTACTTTTTTTCAGTTTTGTGTAGCACATTCCTCAAAACTTTTATTAATATGAAAGCCTCCACAGCAATGGGGATTGCCTGTGCTAAACTGTCAGTAGTTGTGAGTGAATGTGTGTGCATGATGCCCTGCGATCGACTGGCTCTGGACTGGGTTCTGTTGACCCTGACCAGGATAAAGTGGTTACTGAATGAATGAATGCATGAATGGATGAATGAATGAATGCATGAATGAATACATGAATGAATGCATGAATGCATAAATGCATGAATGAATGAATGAATGAATGAATGAATGAATGAATTGATGCATGGAAGGATGGAATGATGGATGGACGACACAAAAATAATACAGCAATTGGCAGCAAGCGCTTGAGAGTTTTCTAATTCCTCCAGGTATATGTCTTAAAAAAATCCATATAAAAGCCACAAATTAACACAATAGACATAATAATAATAAACAGCCTCATTAATTTCATGCTGATTAGTAATTTAATGCTATTTCTCTGAGATATAAAGATATTTATTACAATTGGCTAGTTGTGCAGTGCTATTAAAAACTAAAAACACTCAAACTAATCAATGATACAGAACTCTCCTGCATATTATATAAACAATATGCAATTGCTTCTCTTTGCTCTTTCCTTCATTTAAAAACAAAAACAGAAAAATTCTCAGAAAAATTAACACAGCCATATACTGGTTTAGCTTTTACACGGAAAGCGCAGAAGTACAGTGCACCTACACACACACACATAAACATACTCAGGAAAACTCACCTGTGTGTTTCTTTGGAGAGGCTCCTGTGTTTTTCTGGGCACTGTGTCCTTCCTGTGTGTGAGGTGTGTTTTTGGGGGAGATGCTGTTGCACTGCAGCCCCCCTCACACCTTCGGTTGGGTGGCCCAGCCACCAAACTGTCCCTCTGACACACTACACACAGACACATCACACACACACCCAGCAAAAGCCAGCGTAGAATGCACACACACATGCACACACTGCTAAGGACACTCATGGGAAAGCAAGAGGTGTACCAACAAGTGACTGCACTCAACTGTCAGATGACTCCCGCTGCCTCTCACCAATCTTCCGCACAAACTCTTGTCTCCTTTATTCCTCCACCTAGGACCTTCTTAGCACCCCAGTGTTTCAAATAAATAGTGCTTGGGCTTTTTCCCTTCAAATCTGTGCCAATTAGGTCTAATAATATTGTGCCTTCTCTATGCGTCTTTACGTGTGTAAGTCTTTACCATGCCAACACACTCACTTCCATGCTCTCATCTTTCTGAAACTTCTGCTGTCTTTCTCTTCTTATTTGATCTCCTCTTCCAACCCTCTATCCCTCCCTCTGTCTCTCTCCTTCCCCACTCTCTCTCTCTCTCTCTCTCTCTCTCTCTCTCTTTGTAGGGTTCTTGGCTTAGATTCCTAGATAACACAGTGTCTTTGCTCTCTGACATGCACCGATGCTCCCTACCCCCAACTCCCATACACCCACCCACACCTACACACACACACACACACACACACACATTGCCTGACTGATCACATAAATTAATTTCTAGGCTAAGTTCCTCAGTTTGGTCTTATGCAAAACCTGAATACCAAACATACTTCCAGATGAATATATCCACACTTGACCATTAGGCTTTTGTCATTTTTTGTGATTTGTATACTGTTTGTTGAACTTGTTAAAGGTCATAAAAGCTGAAAGACTTGTGGAATTCCTCTTGGTACTCTTTTATGCTTGTATTACCAAACCCAAACATGCACACCTTCTCAATGGTGTGAACTCCGTTCCACTCTGATCTCTGACCTTTCTGTCTAGAAGAGAAAGGTGCTAGACCTGTCCTTGAGTGGTTTAGAGAGGTGTGTTTACTCAAGTGTGTGGACATGTGTGTAGGTGGGATGAGTTGGGGGGGAGTGGGAGGGAGCATGGGCAGATAGACAAGAAAGAATGATTGGCTGTAAATGTATTGTTCAGGGAAATGACCACACTGTTGTAAAGTCTATAAGACTCCAAAATATTACAGTGGAAGTGTCTAAACAGAAAAAAAAAATCATACAACATAACATAAGCATGACATCCTACTTGAGGTAAGGACACTACAGGCGTTGATTCTGTGTTGCTCAGCTCAGTAACTGGCGCCATCTTGTGTTAAAGGTCAGTGATCATTACTGTTAATGTTTTCAAGATTCAAGATTCAAGATTTTTATTTGTCACATACATAGTTATATACAGTACATAACCTGCAGTGAAATGAGAACCTGACCTACTCCTTTTTAGACTGTGCATAAAAAATCTGAATGAATAAGAAATAAGAAATAATAAGAAATAAGATAATAAATAAGAAATATGAAATATATGTTCATTTTTGTTCTATTAATCTTCATTCCTCTATTTCCTCTATGTGGACACTCACTTATATAACTAACTGTGCTTGTTAACAACAGTTCTTTTCTTTTCTGTGATGTTTTGGCAATACTGTAACTTCTTATGCTTAAGCTTATTGATTATTGACAAGAAACGAGAAGGAGAGAGGTCTATATTTCTGAAACTGTCAGCTTTCCCTCGAGAAGGAATAAGTCTACATTATCACCAGGAGATCTAACAATACTACAAGTATTCCTCTGGTTACTACTGTGACTTCCTCAGAAAATGCTTCCAGCATACACACGTAGATTCTGACAGTGTATATTGTCTAAGTGTAAAATGTTTCCATCATGTAAGTATAAGTAGCATATAGTTTTTGTAATATAACATAAGCATAGGTATCTTATTATCAGCATTAAAATATAAAGTATGAATTTATAGGCGTGCAAAAGTGAAGTGCGCATGCGCGAACACCCTTGTTTACTACATCCCGATCAGATCGCATACATCTCGCTGCAGAACCAACAGTCAAGGGGGAGGAGTCTGACCTGATCCAACCCCTCCTACCTGACAATGTAGAACTAAAAGCCCAGAAAACTAGAGACAACAACTCAGCGTATTTTAGGTTACACGCATACTGATGATAGTGGGTTGTTCCGTGTCGTAGAGAGACTACTGGCTTGGGGTTGGGCGGAGTCAGATAAAATCCAGCTCCACCCCCTGGACTTTTGGTTCAGTAACAGATGAGCTCTTTGATTTCGGGAATTTAATAGGTTTGGGACCCGCCCCAAAAGCATGCGCGTGCGCGTGCGCGTCACCGGTGTTGTCACGGGAACTCCAGGAGGAAGTGAGATACGGAAGGAAAGCATACAAGAATTAGGATACAAATACAAATAACTTAAGTCAGCCTAATTTGGCAGCTTTTTATTTGACACACGCGAGAAAAGTGCACAGTGTATTGCAGCCGGACATAATTCCAGTACTTTAACAGTCACTTTAGAGCCTGGGAAAGTAGACTGCTCTTGAAGAGGAAAGAAGAACAGAAGTAACAGGTTTGAACACATCAGACACGTCTGGCAGTTAACCTGTATGTGTTTGTTTTGTAAAAGTTCTCCACTCTGTGCATCGAGTGTTACAGAAAGTCATAGTTCATAGGTCATACCAAAACAGGTTTTTAGTCTGAATGTGTGACAGAGAGACTTACCATCTTTATGTTACCACATAAGGGTTGCTTACTCTGCAATAAGCTTTAGAACATTAATCTCTAAGTTCCTCTTAAAACAAGGTGTTGGTAGCATTAAATCAGATTTGTCCTTGATCTGTCCTCCAGGCAGTATGGCATCCAGGAAGAAAGTTCTTCTAAAAGTTATCATACTTGGGGATTCAGGGTAAGTGTGTGTGTGTGTGACATAAGGAGAGCTATTCTTGTCACGAAGTGATTTGTAATTTTCCTGATATACTATTACTGAGAAAACTATATAAAAATTCATTTTCTTAACTTCGGTCTGGTGCGAGATAAGAGCCTCGCATATTACATTGAACATGATGGAAATTCCAGTTTCCTCTTTCAGTTCTCTCTTTTTCTCTCTGTCTTGCTACAGTGTTGGAAAGACATCTTTAATGAACCAGTATGTTAACAAGAAATTCAGTAATCAATACAAAGCGACAATAGGAGCTGACTTTCTTACGAAGGAGGTGATGGTTGAGGACAGACTTGTTACTTTGCAGGTATTCTGTCAGAAATACACTCTCATTCGATTAACACTAAATTTATAAGTAAAACATTTTCATGACAAAGAATATTGCTGCCTAATATCAGTAGATACAGAATGTACTCATATGGGAATGTGAATCTGAATGTGCTCAGATTTCTTCAGTCTCATAGTGACCGAATGAGCTGTTTGTCTGTGAGAGATTTCAGTCATCCATAGTCACTTACAGTGTGTGGTAGTATTAGTGTTTGGTGATGGGCTTGTAACTATTATAATCTTGACTGTTATCTTGGATAAGTGGCAAAAAACAGTTTCATCATTATAACAAGTGCCACTTCCTTGAGTAGCAAAATGTAACGTTGCAAGCCAGAGATCTGGTACCTTTTGTCTCTAAATGTGGCCAAGAAATGCCTACTTAAAGAGGAAGAAGCCATTTGACTGGTACTGCAGTCCATAAATCACTGACTTTGAACTGATTCAAACAAAAACCTTAATACATTTTGAAAACACGATGCTGTGCACTAGTTTTAAACGCAGTATAAGACAATGTTTTGCTTCCAAAAATAGCCAATCATATTGCAATATTCTGAAGCTTATGACAAGAAGTCTGTAGCTAAGACTACAAGACATGTGAACTCCTTCCACATGACCATGTCACCAGAAGTCAACTAGATAAATGTACACTGTGTGGCCAAAAGTATGTGGACACCTGACCATTGTAACGCTTGGCTGAAAATAAGGGTGAACTGTCCGAGCGTGGGGAAAACAGTGAGCCAAAAAAAAAAAAAAAAAAAAAGCAACGTTGGTATACCCACACATTTAATGAATGGTCCACAGATGGCACACTCTCTCCATACATGGAGGAGAGTGATGGAGAGTACAAAGGAAAACACTCTGAAGTGTTACAATAGAAATAAGAAAATAAAAGGGGTTATAGAGGCAGTCTATGGTAAAGCAGTCACCTTCCCTTACCCGCACACATCTCAGTGCGCCACACACGCCTGCATCTGTCTGATAGACAGATACACTGACTCCCACACAGACAGCGCACAACACACAATGTAAAAGGGAAGTGTCTTAAAGGCACAATACTACACAATTAGCTAGCTATAGTGACCGTTACACCATCATACCCATATGTGAGCCTTCCCCAAACTGTTGCCACAAAGTTGAAAGCACACAATTGTATAGAATGTCTTTGTATGCTGTAACATTAAGACTTCATAACAATGCACCTGTGCACAAAACGAGGTCCATAAACACATGGTTTGTCAAGGTTGGTATGGAAGAACATTTTGGAAGAATATTTTGGCTGAATCAGCAAATCCCCACAGCCATGCTCCAAAGTCTAGTAGAAAGCCTTCCCAGAAGAGTGGAGGTTAATATTAATAGCAAAGGGGGACTAAATATGGAATGTTCAACAAGCAAATATGAGTGTGATGGTCAGGTGTCCATATACTTTTGGCCATACAGTATATATAATTATGCCATATAAAAATTAATTGCTGCATTACTCCTTCAAAGTGCAAAATGGAACCTGATCATGTTTCCTCTATCAGACTGTGTAAATATGTATCAGAAATTCTGCTAGAACCAATACAGTTCTTGTCTCTGTCAGATTTGGGACACAGCTGGACAGGAAAGATTTCAGTCTCTTGGGGTGGCATTTTATCGGGGTGCTGACTGCTGTGTGCTGGTGTTCGATGTTACTGCTTCAACAACATTTAAGACTCTGGACTCCTGGAGAGATGAGTTTTTGATTCAGGCCAGTCCTCGTGACCCAGACAACTTCCCTTTCCTGGTCTTAGGCAACAAGATTGACCTGGAAAACAGACAGGCAAGTAACACATTGGCCCAACTGGAAGTGTTTGTGATATTGAACAGGTCTTTGTGAAGCTATGAGGTCTTTGTGAAACCCACAAAGAGCTCCCTTGTCTAAACAGGGACCAAAGACCATGTTTTTCAAAATAATTCACTGTACACCTAGCATAATTTGCCCTAATGTGTATCCAAGTCAAAAAGAAAAATACAAAAGTCCTCTTTACCAAACAACACACAACATTGTATAATACCATCTCATTATGAAATCATTGGTTTAAATGTGAACAAATTTTAAAATGTTGAAGAGAATGTGCAGTGTAGCTGTGCCTGTCTGCCATATTCTTCTCATTTGGAGTACTTATTGTTGGTTGATTGATTAATTGTTATTCTGATATGCCCGTTCCATGCATGTCTTTCAGGTGACAACAAAGCGAGCACAGGCATGGTGTCAGAGTAAAAACAACATGCCATACTTTGAGACCAGTGCAAAAGAGGCCACCAATGTTGAACAGGCATTTCAAACCATTGCACGAAATGCTCTAAAACAGGTTAGTAGGATGCCATTTTATTATATTCACTGCCCACTGACTTATTTGACCAGGTACATTTACCTATGCATGTCACTATCTCTCTCCTTCCCTCTAGGAAACAGAAGTTGAGCTGTATAACGAATTTCCAGATCAGATTAAGTTGGACAGAAATGGCAGCTCCAGCTCTTCAGCTCAAAGCTGCAGCTGCTAACACTTGTGTACACAGACACTAACAAGCTCTGTTAAACGAAAACAGATTTGCACACTCTACTTTTGCTCTTTTAGACTTTTACTTCATTACACACACAGACACAGACACACACACACAATGTATGTATGTATATACAGTATATGCCAAAATTGTTGAATTTTTAAATTTAAGCAATATTTTAAATAAATGCAAACAAATCATCATTCTTGAGAAACTTTTCCTTTGTTCTCAGTCCACATGAACTCTGATGTTAACTTTAATCATGTCCTTTTTGCCTTGGAACACAGGGATATGCTTACATGTAAATTTCCTTTGTCATCCATCACCATGGGAAAAACCAATGAACGTTCAACATGAGAGACAGATGGTTCTTGTACAATTCAAATAATTTATATTAAAAAATAGGGGAGGGGGTGGAGCGCATGGTGGCACAGTGTTTCCGCCTTGCAGCTCCACAGTCCCAAGTTTGATCTTGAGCTTGGCTTATGTTCTGTGTGCCGTTTTGCATGTTCTCCATTCAAGATTCAAAGGTTTATTTGTCACATGCGCAGTTGTAGCTGGTCCAAAGGTGCAGTGAACTGAGAAGCGACAACTCCGAAGACTGTGCACAACAAAATATTAAATAGACTATACAGACAGTATACAATTGATATATGTAAGGTATAAGGTAGGGGGGGGGGGGGGGGGGGGAGTGAAGGACGACACACAAACACATCTGAAAAGGTATGTATGCATGTATGGGTATACCTATGTAATTATGTGCATACACTAGATCAGGAGTTAAGATTCTGATGGCTTGGGGAAAGAAGCTTCTCCTTTGCCTCTCAGTCCTGCTATGTGGTTCCAGAGGTGCTTTCCAGACCACAGCCACCAGAACAGTCTGTTTCTGGGACTATTCTCCTTTCTGTGTGCAGGGGGGAATGTGCTTATGGGTCCTGGTAAATTACCAGCCATTTCAGACATGTCAAACTTTGATTTGGCCCTAATTGTGCTTAATGGTATTTTTCACTGTTGATATATTTTTATTATTATTCATTCTTTCATCTTCAGTAACCTTTTCATCCTAGTCCCAGTGCAGGATCCTAGTCTCAGAGCACATCCTCCAAGCACTCGATCCTAACGTGCAACTTCATCTGGCAGGATTTCATCCGGCCAACAAGACTGTAGGGATGAACAGGAGTGTGTGTGAATGTGTAGCCTGTTAGGAAGCACTACGCAGCTGGTGAACGCCTGCGTGCGTCGGGAGTGTGGAGGCGTGTAAGACTGCGCTATAGGCCTCTTGTAGAAACGCCCCTGATTTTGAAACACCACAGGAAGCTAAAACAGGAAGTTTGCCAGCACTCAGCCACGTGATGGCGTTTTATGTGCTTGTTTAGAGAAATTAAACCAAATATATTTTGGACGTCTTTTGTGATCTAGTTCAAACTAACCTCTTTTCCAGTAATTTACACATTTAACGTTCATCGTCTGTCGCCAACTCTGTGCGTCTGTGTACAGCTTCATAATAACTGGTGCTGTAAGTCGCCTCCCCTACTCGCTATTGCGTGCTATGTGCGGGGTGAGAGCTTCTGTTTCTCCGCATTTTTCCGAGTGGCGCAGCTCATGTGGCCTTCCCGCACAGCACTGAGCACGGCGTCGATTGCACTTCCAGTGCAGAACGATCAGGATGCGAATCTGGCCAGAATGTGCGAGATAACAGATCTCACACTAACAGCAAGAAACACAACTCGAGGCATGCACCTGCTGGCAATGTTGTTGTTCTCAATCACGTCCGCGCGTCGTTGATTAAATAGCGATCATCCTCACCGACATCAACGTCTCAGAGCGGAGTTAAAGAGCATCTCAGAGCTTCAGAGCGTCAGGGTTAAGCATGTCTGCTCAGGCGGAGGAAAGTGCACCAGAAGCAGCGCCTGCAAAACCTGCAAAACCTGTGGCCAAGAAGAAGAGACCCGCCAGCAAAGCAAAGCCTGCCTCTGCAGAAAAAAAGTACAAAAAGAAGAAGGGTAAAGGGCCCGGAAAGTACAGCCAGCTGGTGATCGAGGCTATTCAAACCTTGGGCGAGAAAAACGGCTGGTCTCTTTTTAAGATCTATAATGAGGCGAAGAAAGTGAGCTGGTTTGACCAGAAGCACGGGCGCGTGTACCTGCGCTACTCCATCCGCGCGCTGCTGCAGAACGACACGCTGGTGCAGGTGAAGGGGCTGGGCGCCAACGGCTCCTTCAAGCTCAACAAGAACAAGTTCACCTCCAGCACCAAGAAGACCTCTGGAAAGCCGAAGAAGACTGCGAAACCGGCCAAAAAGCCAGGCAAAAAAGCAGCGGAGAAGAAGAAAAGCGTCAGCGGCGTGAAGAAGGCGACTCCAGCCGCCAAGAAAACCTCCAAAGCCAAGAAAGCGGATAAAAGTCCAGCAGTCGCTGCCAAGAAGGCCAGCAAGCCCAAGAAAGCTAAGCAGGAGAAAAAGACTGTTAAGAAAGCTTAAACTGTGTGTAGTGTGCATGCTTGAAGCTGTGTTAAAAGTACTTCCCTGACTGGAAGCACTGCGCTGCGTGTAAATAAGCCTCCTGCCCGCAGGCTTCATTAAGAAGGATGTGCACAGTGTTTTACAGTGTACTAGTCATATTGTTCTCACTGTTTTACTCATGAAGACAAATGTAAATACCTGTACAAAATACCTTTTGTAATGTCTGCGCGTTTGTTACTATTTCTTTTCTACTACTAGTTAAGATTAATTGCTTATGGTTTCTTTTTAAATAAAATAGTAAAAGAAAAGAAAATGCTTGGTTCTTCTGCAAGCTGGTTTTTCAGTTTAAAGTTCACATTTTGTAGATAAGCTTGTGCATGTCTGCTGAGAACTACAACAACTATAGAGCAAAGATGTCTTTGTGCCTTTGTCATTCATATGGATGCTCAAAAATCCCTAATTTTACATTCAAGTTATATATATTTTTATATGTTTAACTTTTACATCAGGACTGGTTTTATTTTGCCAGCACTATTTACAAGTATTAAACATAAAAAAAAACAAACAAACAAAAACAAACAAAACTAATGCTTAGAGGTATAATAAACTAGCTGTATGAGGGAGAGAAAAGCAGTATCATAGACATAAACAGTATAATGTACAGATACAGTAATAATTGGTATTATGATTTGCATTATGATGCAAAAGATACATTTGTGCAGAATGATACTGGGTTGTGCAGAGCGATGGAGTTCTGTGCCAATATAAAAAGAAATAAAATAAACAAAGAAACGGAAATAACGTAACATTTAAAAAATGAGCTTAAGCATATAGATAAACGGAAGAAATGAATGCTGAAATAATACATTTACGTATTTCTTATACATTATTGTGTAAGCATACATTGTTATTCTTTCCATCTATTTTTTAAAATAATTATTTTATAGCTAAAATAAGTATGGTACTTATGAATAGTTTGGCTTGAGCTGTTTGGTATTACGTCTGTGGTCTTCCTGGACACCCCCATGCTAACTCTGTTAGTGGTATCGCCCACGGAGCGACGAGGAACACGGAAGTGGTTCGCTGTTTGTAGCATTTCCGCTTTCAGACAAGAGCCGGAAAAGAGAAATGGTAAGAAAATCACATTGCAACAAATTATTTACTTTGAATAGAATTAAAAAAAAAAAACATTTAGTGCTTTCGTCAATGTGCGCATTATTATTATTTTTTATATTCTAATAATTAAGTTCAAGTGATCATCACATTAGCGGTTAGCTGCCTAGCGAAATCATCCCCACCCAAGTCAGCTTTTCTGTGGAGATTACCTCAGCAAGAATATACAGGAGATGGCTAGCAGCTGTGTATGACTGTCTGCTGACTTGAATGTTCCTGCAGTAGAGTACATCCTGCATCACCAACCCATCACTAGTACCTTTCTTATAGCAGGTTACACCATTATTGCTAATGTGTTATTAACTGATGCTTTATGATGTGAGATGGTTAGCTCCAGTATTCTGCAAAAGTAGAGCACTGGAGTATTGCTAGGGATTAGGGTTCCTATGGCAAAAAAATATTAACACTTTTTCACTCTACTGTAAATGATCCATCATATTTAGTTTTGCTCTTTTGCTAAAAAGCTAAAAGGTGTCTACATGTTTTGCGAAAAATTAAAAGAACAAACATTTACAATGAATCAAGGCATTTAACTAAGAAAATGTGAGATAATACAATCATATAGCGGTACAAAAAGATTTAGAAGTGAATTACAGTAAAAGTACTGACTCCTTACCATACTCAGAAAAGTGCTTCATGATACTGATATGATATTGGCATGTCTGAGACAATAGGATAGACTTATCTGATGTTACCCTCGAGTGTTTGAGTAGAATAAACAGTGTGGGATCATATGAGGAGCAAATCTGATCATACACATATCAGTAGTTTCTTGAGAACTTCCTCTTTCTTGTTGAACTTGAAAGTAATTGTCAGTGACTTATTAAGTACATACACAGTTGCCCAAGTTTCATTCATTATTCATTCATCTTCAGTAACTGCTTTATCCTGGTCAGGGTTGCGGTGAAACTGGCGACTAACCCATGATCACTGTGTGTGAGGCGCAAATACCTTCACAGAGCACCATGCACATACTCGTTCACACCATTCATACCATGCACACACTCGTGCACACACTCATGCACTCTCTCATGCACACCTAGGGGCAATTTAGTGTAGCCAGTCCACCTACTGGCATGTTTTTGGGAGGTGGGAGGAAACCAGAGAAACCCATACAGACACAGGGAGAACATGTCAAACTCCACACAGACAGTAAGCCAAGCTCAGGATCGAACCGGGGACCCAGGAGCAGTAAGGTGACAACGTTACCCACTACATCACTGTGCCACCCCTTTAATGGCCCACCAGGGTACAAACTTTCAGTGAATGTATGGCCCTGCTTCCTGATTAAAAAGATGTAGTTTCTCCACAAGGTGGTGCTGCGTATGCATGTAACAGTGATTCTTTGCCTCAGTGCCACAACTGTGTAAATGTTATTGATTGCACTGACATCATTCTTTGAAGACTAATATCCAGTAGCACATTAAATGCATTAACTTATTTTATACAATTGAATCAAAGTTGTACTTTCAGGTTTGGCTTTTAAGCAGCTGATGTTTCAGATTGAAGTTTTGTTACCATTCTCATGTACATGACTGAATAAGATTGATGCCCCTGGGACCTGAAGTTGTGAAATATGTATGGATTTAGCAGGGTTGTACAGCATTTCAGGAATTTGTGTACAAGTTCAGGCCTGTGTAATGTGACAGAGAAAAGAACAAGTGTGAGTATGCAGACAAACTCTGGGTGTGTATTTGGTGGGCTCACCATAAGCGAGCTGTATATTTGGTAGGAGTGAATGTAGTCTGGTTGAACGCTGTTGTAACAGCTGGCTACCTCCACCCTTGTCATGTTTGTGTGTTTCACTGCAGACAGCGACTCTGCGTCCATACCTGAATGCAGTACGAGCAACACTGCAGGCAGCTCTCTGCCTGGAAAACTTCTCCTCACAGGTGGTCGAGCGCCACAACAAACCCGAGGTTGAAGTCCGGTAAGTATGCTTTTAACCTAGAGTTTTTGTCAAAGCCTGGTTGAGCACTTCAGTGCTTTTTTATTTTTATGTATAATGTATATTAATAACTTTATGTGTAAAACACATCTGTATTTCTTATCTTTATTCAACATAAATAGCACATTGGTCATTTCCTGGATTGCTGTTATTTTACATAATTTTATTTTAGAACTGTATATTTATAGTGCTGTATCTGCCCAGTGTCTAGCAGTAGTGTTTTGTTGCCCCCCGCTGACTGGCAGTGTGTTTGTGATTGTGTGTGATGTAACAGGAGCAGTAAGGAATTGTTGCTTCAGCCAGTTGTGATTAGCAGAAATGATAAAGAGAAGGTCCTTATAGAAGGTTCAATCAACTCTGTTCGTGTCAGCATTGCAGTAAAGCAGGTATTAAACTATCATACATCAGTTTTACATTCCTAGACACTTACATTTGTAGTTGGTTTTGGAGTAGTAGCATTAATCTGTAGAAAGCATCTCATGTATTCATTTCTATGATTTTATGGCAGACTTTATACCACAGTAATGTAGTTTCTAAAACATTCACCACTTCAAACATGGGCTTAATAATATGAATGTTAGTGTTAAAAAAATTTTTTTCAATAAATATGGCCCAAAACCACCTACCTTCATACAAAGAGGCAATTTGACTGACACAACAAATGACCAGTCACAGACCTAAGTAGCCATTACACACAAGATTGTGTTATTTACTCACCAGTAACAAACTTTAATAACTTTGCATGATTTTTTTTTTAAATCGTGACTATATTTAGATCTCGGTCCAAAAACTCATTGTGTTGTGGTATTCAAAAGTTTATTTTCCGGCTGGAAACCAGTGGAATGTGCATATGCATGAATGTATGGATGTTGCCACCTGATTCTGAAGCTTGTGGCCAGAAAAGTGTACATAAGATGTCAGTTCTATGTCCCATGGGCAGAGTTTCTGAGGCTGAAACTTTGTGAATGTTGACTGTGCTCTGATTGGTCTTTTCTAGGCTGATGAGATTGAGAAGATTCTGTGCCACAAGTTCATGCGCTTTATGATGATGAGAGCTGAGAACTTTTTCATTCTGCGGAGAAAACCAGTGGAGGTGAGATATGTGTAAAGTACATGGAGAGGAGAAAAGCATACTGATGAAAGTAATCACAGGCCATATATCTGAACTGATATCTCCTTTTTTACTTCAACTCTGAGTTGTAGGATACATTGAGTTGCCAATTCACCAACCATGTAGGTTCACTTTGTAGGCATCAGTGAGTGTAACTACATGGTAGGTGTACCTAATAAACTGGCGACTCAGTTCATGCTGAACAGAGACAGATTGTTTGGTTTTTGTGTTCTGTTCAGTAAACATGAGTATTAGGTTATAAAAGTTGGTTATATGTTAATATTTATAATGAAGGCTATACTAAATTTATATGAGATTAGAAAAAGTGGAGAATTGATAAAGTAACATCACTTGCACTGTAACGCCTTCTCTTGTTTCTCACTCCAGGGCTACGATATCAGTTTCCTCATCACTAACTTTCACACAGAGCAGATGTATAAGCACAAGTTGGTGGATTTTGTGATCCATTTTATGGAGGAAATTGATAAGGAAATCAGCGAGATGAAGCTGTCAGTCAATGCAAGAGCACGAATAGTTGCTGAAGAATTCCTCAAGAATGTGAGTGTGTTGTCTGGTTCCCTAACACACACATAATCACACCCATTTGTCATAATTAGTGCTTGGACTTTTTTTTAATTAGTGCGTGCATTTTTTTTCTGTGTGCGGCTTTAATTTATTTTTATTATTTGCTAATTACTAGCGGTAATACATAACTGCAGAATTATTGAAGTTATTGACTCATTCATGCAATTATCTAATCATCCAATCATGTGGCAGCAGTGCAATGCATAAAATCATGCAGATACGGGCCAGCAGCTTCGGGTAATGTTCATATGAAACATCAGAATGGGGGAAATTGTGATCTCAGTGATTTTGACTGTGGCATGATTGCTGGTTCCAGATGGGCTGGTTTGAGTATTTCTATAACTTCACACACAACAGTCTCTAGAGTTTGCTCAGAATGGTGCAATAAAGGAAAATCATCCAGTGAGCAGCAGTTCTGCAGACGGAAACACCTTGTTGATGAGAGAGGTCAAAGGAGAATAGTCAGACTGGTTCGAGCTGACAGAAAGGCTACAGTAACTCAGATAATCACTCTGTACAATTACGGTGAGCAGAAGAGCATCTCAGAATGCACAGCAGAAGATCACATTGGGTTCCACTTCTGTCCGCCAAGAACAGAAAGCTGAGTGCAGTGGGCACAGACTCATCAAAACTGGAGAGTTGAAGACTAGAAAAACGTAGCCTGGTCTGATGAATCTTGATTTCTGCTGAGGCACACAGATGGTAGGGTCAGAATTTGGTGCCAATAGCATGAATGCATGCACCCAACTTGCCTTGTTTCAACAGTCCAGTCTGGTGGAGGTGGTGTAATGGAGTGGGGAATGTTTTCTTGGTACACTCCCAGTGACCAGATCTGAATCCAATAGAACACCTTTGGGATGTGGTAGAACTGCAGCATGAAAGTGCACCTGCAATATCTGCGGGAATTGCGTGATGCAGTCATGTCAGCATGGACCAGAATCTCAAAGGAATGTTTCCAACATCTTTTGGAATCCATGCCACGAAGAATTGAGGCTGTTTTGAGAGCAAAGGGAGGCTCTACCTAGGATTTGTATAGTGTCCCTAATAAAGTGCTCTGCGAGTGTATTTTTTTTAGAGTAAGTGATACTGTCTGTTTTGTAGGTTTGTTTAAAGCTTTAGTTCATACAAAACCAAAGTTCAGCCCTTTTTTGAGAATAATGTCTCCTGGAGTGTTTAGGTCCTAACATGCAAGCCTAATTTTTCACCCCTGATAATCTTGACCAGTTGGATCTTTTATGACTGTCTTGTAGCTGAATTTCCTGAGATGAGATTAACACTGACTTGAATTTCCTCTTTTTTTTTAAATATAGTTTTAAGGAAGTACCTGCTCACCCTCAGCACACTGCAACACTTCACCATGGTCAGCATAAGCAGGGTGGAGGTTTGGGGCCTTGAAAGTCAAGCAAGCAACAGAGAGTGAGAGAGAGGACACAAAGTGTGTACATCAACATGGAGCAACATGGACCAAGTGGATTCAGGGCATGTGTCCTCGCCACAGGACTGAATTTGGAGTATTGCAGAGATCTCGACCAAAAGCACTCATGGAATTCAAAGACTCTCTGTACTGTTCAGCTGTACTGTTCAGTAGTTATTAAAATTGCATTATTAATCCTCTTGTGCCAACTTAATTTGCTTGCTTGCTAACTTGCTCCAAAAACATTCTATACTACTTAATGATCTTTTCTATTAGTAATTTCCACTCATCTCTTCCCTTCTACAGTTTGCCCCTTTAAACTCATCATTATTTTTTATAGTTAAGTGCTCACAATGCTGCAGTATGGATTCACCTCATCTTCCTCCATGCTCATGAATCATGATATGCATAGATGCTGAACAAACCTTTAATATCAGGGTGGAAGTCTTTAATGTTCTTGAGCATGAAAGGGAAAAAAGAGCCAATGTTCCGATAATATAAACTGTGTTAATGATCTTGAATTATTTGTAAAATATATGTATATTGTGTGCATAGTGACATTTTCATGTCTGATTTTGATATATTGACCTTCACGCTATTGCACATGGATTACACAAGACCTTATTAGTTGTAGAGACAAGATTGAAACAGTTATGATGAATAAACATCCCTTTATTGCTTGTAATTGTTTTGGCATTTTGTGTTCATGGTGGTGCTATTTCACAAATTTGATTTCAGTATTTCTATAATCCCGCCTTACACAGGAATCTTCTTCCAAATATATCTCACTACAGATATCCAACACTGTCATAGAGGTCAGCTGCTTGCAAGTTTCTCCTTTAGCCCTTTAAATAATCAAATCCATTGAAGAGCTGATGTGCTGGAATCAAGACTTTCTCTGAAAGAAGCTGAAAAAATGTTAATGCATATAGTCTATAAAGAAGAAGAGTAAATGATTAATTTACTTTTAGTAGTTTAATGGTTTACCTTCTCAGAGTTTCACCTGTAAGCTGCACGAATGTGAGCAGAACATTAACAGATATTAAGAAATTCTGACTTAAAAACGTCTGACCTCAACATAAAGGTTTTTAACCCAGCATCAGCAGATCTCTCTCTCTCTCTCTCTCTCTCTCTCTCTCTCTCTCTCTCCCCCTCTTTCCCTCCCTCCCTCCCCTGGCATTTACTCCTAAGAACAGCATGTCACCAACAAATTACCACATGTCAGTTTTCCTGCATAGATGGATTGATTAATTGTGTGTGACCACTTTGGACTTTACAGCACAGTCCATTTTGCTTACCCTTATCCTATTTCTATAGGCGAAATCCAAATGTGACCCACAATGAATAATTCTTTTATATACTTATATCACTTGATAATCCATCATAAAGTCATTTGCAGAGCTAATGGGGAGGTCCAGTTGGCTGTAAAAAATTACATGTTGTAAACACTCATTTTAGCTTTATCTCTAGCTATCTTTATAGTGTGTTATTGTCTACTACATTCTTAAAGGCTGTAATAAAGACATATTTTGTAATGACTGATTATAGGAGCTTAAACTATTAAAACTCATTCATCAGCATTATCATGAGTACTATGCATTCAAAAAATTTCAATTTTATATTTTTAAATAAAAACCAAACATTACGCATTAATGATATGGGATCATCAGCACTGACCTCACTGACACGAGTTTGTGTTTTCTGCAAGCTGGTTGGACCATCCTACATTTCCTGTGATTTCCCGCTCTAGAGCAGACCTGTATGTTGAGGTTGGATACAATCTTCCCCAAAGTTCTCTAAAGTGATAATTGTCCAATAGATAATGTCTGGTCAGTGATTTGTGGTGGCATTTTTCACTGGAAATCTACGCTGCCTCATGAGGACTGCTTGAATCTTGTAATGTACAGGCTAGCTTAATCCAAGTCCTATAGCTACATAAGCAGTAACACTTGTCACAGGCATGGTACGTTCAAGCGTATGTCTTTTGAAATCGTAGATACAGGTACATTTACTTTTTATTAAAAAGAGGATTACAAATGGGACATACTGGCCCACTACAGGCTCCTATATCCTATGAGTTATATTAACCTTTTTGGTACGTAAGCCATGGAAGCCATTACATCTCTTGTAAATTAAGTGCCACTTATTATAATAGGTCTTAAAATGTTGCTTTGCTTTTATGGCAGTTACTATAATTTGATTGTTTTTCTTCACTGATTTACAGTATGTAATTAACTGCCCATTCCTCTAACAACACAATTCGTTCATTTCATCATATTTTGTATTTTTGTGCATTATAAAATAGGAAAATATGTCTAAATAACAGAGTCGACATACAGCTAACTGGGATGACAATAGCAACAGTGTTTACATTACATTACAATACATTAATGGCCTCCAAGCTGCAAATATATCAGTTTATCTAGTTTTCTATCTCAGATGTGATATGTATGTTATTTCCTGGTATAGCAGAGGTAAATTACTGTCATTTCACAGGTGGGATAAGTATTTTCTTTCTATTAACAGGTAGTACATTCAGAAGATTTTGCATCTTTTCACTGGTAAACTAGGCTGGCAATTATGCTGATTTAGAACAAAGTTTTTTTTTTTTTGCTTTTTATTTTTTTTGCTTTTTTTAAAGTGGTAAATCTGCAAAATCTTTGAAATCTTTCTATATCTTACAAAATATAGGTAACATGGTTACACCCAGTAAAAGAAATGCCCCAACGGTACATTTACTTGCTCTCTACAGTGATGAAAATGATGTCACGTCCTCAAAAAGACTTAAGGAAGGAACAGAGTTGACAGCAAAGGTGTGGACATACAGTACCTATTTGTTATCATTTTTAAATTAAATAATAAGCATATATACAATAAAAATCTGGTAAAATACATTACGAAATAGTTTATTATTGAAATTTTGTAAAAGGACATGTATGGTTACATAACTATTGAACTGTTGTGTGAACTGTTCATAGATTTTATTAGTTTTGTGTCTATTGGATGAACATCGTTGGAGATATTGAAAGATGTCTTGATTGCCATATTAGAAATTAATTTAACACATTTAAACAGCTCATACAACCTGTAATTTAATTAGAGGAAATCTATTTTATAACAGATATTTAAAATCTAGTGCTTTTAAATATTGTTGAGAAATTATACCAAATTCCCCAAATCAACTCATCCAGGTTTTCAAACAGGGCTTTCAAACATCACACTGTAAGTGGGATTGTGCATGTGTTACGTTTAGATTGTAAACTTATAATTTTGATTGATTGATAGTGTATAGTGTATAATCTGACAAAGACAGAATAATGAGAATTCTGATTTTACAGCTAGCTATAAATTATCATAGGCTTATGTATACACCAATAATAATAATCCCTCCAAGTCATCTAGTAAATACTGACAAGATTTTCATATCTCCTAATAAAAAATGCATATACATTTTATGAAGTTTTTATGAAGTGAACCTTCAATTAAATTTTAGTGTCCTCAGTGTGACCTGAGGAGAAGACTAATCTCTTTATACCCACCCATCTTCAACACATCCTGACAGTCAGGCCAAGAGTGGAAAGATATCAGCAGGTGGTTTGAAAGAATGCATTTTCCCTCAAGACATTAATTAATGTAATCCCTTCATTCATTCATATATCTTCATAACTGCTTTATCCTATTCAGGGTTCTGGTGAATATTCTGGGAACACTGGGCACAAGGCAGGAACACGCCTTGAATGGGCCGTCCATGAGGCAACATGCACACACACGTTCACACACTCATTCACACATGGGGGCAATTTAGAGTACCTAATCCACCTACTGACATGTTTTGAGGAGGTGGGAAGGAACCAGAGAACCCAGAGTAAACCCTTGAGGACACGGGGAGAACATGTGAAACTGCGCACACCTCAGGATCAAACTGGGGACCCTGGAGCTGTCAGCCAAACTCATCTCTTGCTTGTGGAAATGAAGTACTATAATGAAGTAGGACTTTATATATAAGTAAGGCAAGAGTCCACTTCTGAACACATAAGAGGCAATTCAATATTAAAATACACAGCATTAAAAAAAAAGACAATAAAAAATGTTTGCTGTCAAATTCAGTTAGCATGATGTCTCTAAAGCCTAATGCTCAATGCAATGCAGTTATTTGTGGTGCCTTCATTTGAGTAGCACTAAATTATCAGTGTACATGAAAAGTATTACAGTAAGTTTAAGATTTTAATGATGAATTTTGTGTATTGAGCCTGTGATGGACTGGCACCCCATCCAGGATATATTCCCAGGATAGACTCCGGGTCTACCGTGACCCTGACCAGGACAAAGCGGTTACTGAATGTGACTGAATGTGGAAGCACAAGCTTACAATATGCAATTGTTTCCTTTTGTCACGATCATGTTTAATGTATAATCATGCGAAATATTTTGCACTTGAACTGATGTATAAATTCAGCATCTACAGGATATATGCTGCTCTATTTTGCTCATGGCAGATTGAGAAGGTCATAGCCACAAAATTAGATCAGTGAGTGAAGACATCTGGGTCCTACAATACCCAAATTCAGAGCATAGTTAATGATTCTGGGTCTCCCCAATGCTGCCTACTAAATGTGATGGTGATCAGAGAACTTGCCATTCCATTTTTATAATCTCTGATGATCATCTTCTGGTAGGTTGAGTGGTGTGTTCGAAATCTTGATCCTACTCTTCAGTTTGCAGCATTTTCTTTCTGAAGTACTAAGCCATGTGAAAATTGTCCACTGACACTTGGAAGGTGTATTAACACAATAAGCCTCCCAAGCATGCTGACATTTAGCTCATTGAGCTGCACAGAGGGCTATATTTGTATTTTGTCCAAATAAGAATATAATGTTATGAGTAAGCTATCGAATATCAAATTTTTATTCAATCCACAAGCTCATTATATCTCAGGAGTAACTGCATTAGAATTTCTTCTGCTTTCCCTTCATTGCCAAAGTGGGATCACATTTCCTGTGGAAAGACTGAGCTACTGGCTGACAAAAGCTTCCTTATAAATCATACAACATGGATGGGATGCCACAATACCACAAGGAAACACACTACTGACTTGCCTTCTAAAGATGCATCCTTTTTGTTTATAAAGGGAATCTTCCTATTTTACCAAACTGACAGCTTTCTTTGTTCCTCATCCTCACTGAAGTGTAGAGAATATCATTATAAAACCAACTCTCTTTGTTTCCTGATTAATTCATTTTTAATTTTGGGCTTATTTGAATGTCCCACACACGCCCTATTATTATTTCACATTTATATTAAAAAAAGGAAGGAAAAGACAGTAAATCATCATGTGTCTGTGAAGACGGAGGAAAGATGCAGCTACAAGTTCAGAATGACTGAAGTGAGCCTGTCAACATCTTAGTCTTTGTCAGAGCCCCGGGAGAGACTTGAGGAACTCCAGCTGTCTTTAGTGTGGCACACTATAATCTCTTTGGCAGCTCTTGCCATTTCTTAGAGCTTTTGGTATGACAATATACCAATTTTATTTCTTCATAACATGTTGGGCTTCTGTGGCCCTTGTAACTTTATACAAATGACATTTGGTGTCTTATCCACAGTTATAGCAGGGAGCTTTATAATGCCAGAGGACATTCAAAATAAGGATTAACAACTACCTGAGCTACTCAGCTATCTGACCTCAGTTTTTAATGATGATCCTTCTGTGAAAGCCAAAAGACAGAAAAAAATGGGGGAAAAATGGGAAAAATATCATTTTTGATTGATTCAGTTGTAGTAAATCAATAGTGATTATTCAATGTAGTGAATAATAATGATTCTAATAATAATAATAATAATAATGATAATAATAATAATAATAGCAACAAAAACAATCCTCTTGCATTTTTGTGATTAAGTCAAACAATACAGACCTTTTGATTTTTTAGTTATTATTTACATCTATTATGTGCTAAAACAACACGACTGTGCTCATAAGATGGCATCAGTTCATCACAGGATAAAAATAATACACTGGTGTGGTCATAAGATGCTGCTTAAGGAAGGCAAACATTAGTGGGCAAACGAAGTAAAAATTCATGACCAAACTGAGTGGCTCAGTTATGGTGACGACACATTTAAAGGTCTATATAAGAGTCAGCTGGAGAATCCTCATCGGACACGCAGGCACCCAACGTAGGTGAGTGACTTACAGCTGTTTCTTCTGTACAAGAACAAAACAAAACAAAAGGAGGCTCCTTCAAAAACCAAGTCCTAAAATTTTGATTGATGACACAAACTTTGTTGTCTTTAACAGAATCACACAGGAGCCCCAAAACAATCATCTCTGAATTTCCTGAGAGGCACCAGACAGGGTAAATACAACTACCATCATGTTTGTGCTTGAATATTTGTTAAAAAAATTGCATCAGTAGAATTGTGTAATGCCTCATTATTTAAATCTACTGTGCCAAGATCACAAGGATTATCAGATAATAAGTGTTAGACTTTGGTCAGTATGCAACATCATAGCTAAATAGCTGAAGCTATTGCATGTCACATGTACATAGCACATGGAAGGAATATGCTACGTTAATGATGTTTGTCATTTCCAATATCAAACTCATTATATGACCATAGTAATTTATTCTCAGCGTTACACAATTAGACAAAAATTGTTACACGATTAGACAAAAAGATCTACAAAAAGCAATAAAATGGTAATGTACTCTCCAGGACGGTGTCACCATGAGCATGGATACGGAAATGGAGTGCTTTGGCCCGGCGGCCGTGTACCTTCGGAAGCCAGAGAGAGAAAGGCTTGAGGCACAAAACTTACCATTTGATGCCAAAACAGCCTACTTTGTGTCAGAGCCGACTGAGATGTTCCTCAAAGGGGTCCTCCAGAGCAGAGAGGGAGGCAAAGCCACCGTCAAAACTCTGTGTGGCAAAGTGAGTTGGGAAAGATGAACCCAAAGAAGTGTTTAATGTCTGATATTGATGTCACTGACATTTAACTGCTCTTATTTCACTGCAGGTCTTGACAGTGAAGGAAGATGAAATCTTCCCCATGAATCCTCCAAAGTTTGATAAGATTGAGGACATGGCTATGATGACCCACCTCAATGAGCCTGCTGTGCTGTACAACCTCAAAGAGCGTTATGCAGCATGGATGATTTATGTGAGTACATGGATACATAATATATTTTAGCTACATTTGATTCCATTACTTTTCTCACAGACCAGTATTACGTACCTTACAGTAATAGAGTGCAGAAGCATAACTATTTGTATTCATTGCCACATTTAACATAGTTTACTGACACACTAACTGATTTACACACATAGTTTACATTTAGCATTTAATCTCCTTGTACAGACCTACTCTGGGTTGTTCTGTGTCACTGTGAACCCCTATAAGTGGCTCCCAGTGTATGACAGTATGGTCGTGACGGCCTACAGGGGCAAAAAGAGAGTCGAGGCCCCTCCTCACATCTTCTCCATCTCTGATAACGCTTATCAGTTCATGCTCACTGGTATGAAGGTTTCAAAATTCTACCAAATATGATTAATCAGTTATGTGCTTAGTAAATACATATAGACTTTTTTTTCCAGACCGGGAGAACCAGTCAATCCTGATCACGTAAGTCCTGAAATGCTGCGCCTATATAAAATCAGATATTAAGCTTCATAAACTGTGGTGGCCAATAATGAACTAGAGGATTCAAGAGCTACCTGGGAGCATCATTTTAAAATAATATTACACAAAGACCATGCCTATACGATAACTTGAATGAGTAGACTTTTCTCTGCTAAATCATAAGTAAGTGGGCACTGGGGTATATAACCACCGTAACTGCAATAAATATGAACATATGGGTGGTATAGTTTGTTTTGTTCATGTTTCATGAATTAATAATAATAGAATAATGTTTTGAGCATTA
Source organism: Pangasianodon hypophthalmus (assembly GCF_027358585.1). NCBI lineage: Eukaryota > Metazoa > Chordata > Actinopteri > Siluriformes > Pangasiidae > Pangasianodon > Pangasianodon hypophthalmus. The sequence continues at coordinate 16,167,624 of NC_069711.1, forward strand.
TGGAAAATCAGTGGATGCAAATAAGAAAATGGCAGACCATTTGCAGGTTTCAGATACTGAACAGTTTTTTACTGGAACATAGAGTTATGCTTTAGGGACTGCAAAAAGCACTGTTATAGCATACAGCTGTAAGTTCTGAACTAGTTTTCATTACAGTGGAGAATCTGGTGCAGGAAAGACTGTAAACACCAAAAGGGTCATCCAGTACTTTGCGACAATCGCAGTGTCTGGACAGAAGAAGGCAGAAGCTGCTCCTGGAAAAATGCAGGTTGGTGAAATAGAGCACTGCTGTTTGTAGTGTAAGCAGTATACTAATTGGTGAAATGCTTGTTATTAGTTTTATTTGTCATAATATTTTTGTCAATATATCTTCAGGGGTCCCTGGAAGATCAAATCATTGCAGCCAACCCTCTGCTGGAAGCTTATGGTAATGCAAAGACTGTGAGGAATGATAACTCCTCTCGCTTTGTAAGTAACTCTTTTTTTTTTTTTAATAATGACAATGTTTTTAGCATGTATACTATTAAACATAATCTCAAACATCATAGGGTAAATTCATCAGAATCCATTTTGGCTCCACCGGAAAGTTGGCTTCAGCTGATATTGAAACTTGTAAGTTGTTTCATGAAATAGTTATATATATATGTATGTATGTATGTATGTATGTATGTATACACTGTATATATGTATCTCCTCATCACTCAGTAGTATTTATCCCATATGATTATCTGTACAGATCTGCTGGAAAAGTCAAGAGTGACCTTCCAGCTGTCAGCTGAGAGGAGCTATCACATTTTCTACCAGCTCACAACTGGGCACAAGCCTGAACTGCTGGGTAATGCATGCATACATGAGGAGTCTTAAACTGATAGCACTTTGTGCACACAAGCAAAGCAAAAGTATACTATGCTGTAAATGATATTTTTTTCTGTTCTTTTTTCATTTCTGCAGAGGCTCTCCTTATCACCACCAACCCATATGACTATCCACAGATCAGTCAGGGGGAGATCACGGTCAAAAGCATCAATGACGTGGAAGAGTTTATTGCCACAGATGTAAGAACATTTTTACACAGGTGTAATCTCTGATGTTTAATGCAATTTATGAGATTAGACAGAATTGTTCTATCTGCTCGAGGCTGCCTTTTGTGTCTGACCACTGATATTACGTGATGTGTAAATGAGCGCTTTCTTGTTTTTCAGACAGCCATTGACATCTTGGGCTTCACTGCAGAGGAGAAGATGAGCATGTACAAGCTAACAGGAGCTGTGATGCATCACGGGAACATGAAATTTAAGCAAAAGCCGAGAGAGGAGCAGGCCGAGCCTGATGGCACTGAGGGTAAGGGAGACTTCAATTCAGGTTCTGATCATTCAGAACGACAAGACTTTTATCACTTTTCATGGTTGTATTGCACTAATGTGGCGTGAGATGTATTGTATGATTGATTATATGTAATTTCTTAGGATACAATACATGACAAAGATTTTTTTTGCCCATAGACCAGCTTTTGGAATGACAAGCATATCAAAATATAGTTTACTTAAATTGAAAGGTGTTTTTGTAGTTGTATAAATTTATACAAACCTTCTTTTCTACATTCTTTCAGTGGCTGATAAAATCGCTTACCTCATGGGCCTAAATTCAGCTGACATGCTGAAAGCTTTGTGCTTTCCCAGAGTCAAGGTTGGGAATGAGTTTGTGACCAAAGGGCAGACTGTGCCACAGGTAAAGAGAACTTCACAGAAACAGAGAATATTTACAATGACAATTATTTACTTAAAAAATTATATATATTTTTTACTCTTTCAAACAGGTCCACAATGCAACCATGGCTCTGAGTAAGGCAGTCTATGAGAAGATGTTCTTGTGGATGGTTTACCGCATCAATGAGATGTTGGATACCAAACAGTCAAGGCAGTTCTTCATTGGGGTGCTGGATATTGCTGGGTTTGAAATTTTCGATGTAAGTAAATTTGGTGCTAAGATAAATATCATTCCATTATGACAAAAGAGTGGAAAGTAGCTCATCTGTTTCTATTTAACAGTTCAACAGCTTGGAACAGCTGTGCATCAACTTCACTAATGAGAAACTGCAACAGTTTTTCAACCACCACATGTTTGTGCTAGAACAAGAGGAATACAAGAAAGAGGGAATTGAGTGGGAGTTTATTGACTTTGGTATGGACTTGGCAGCCTGCATTGAGCTTATAGAGAAGGTGAGTAATAATGATCTAGTTAACAGTTTTTGGTAGGTGAACAAAGTTATTATTTTGCTGTTCTCCTGGAAAAATAAGCAAATTGTATTCTTACACACAGCCAATGGGTATTTTCTCCATCCTTGAAGAAGAGTGTATGTTCCCCAAGGCCACAGACATGACATTCAAGAACAAGTTGTTTGACCAACACCTTGGTAAAAGTGCACCCTTCCAGAAGCCAAAGCCCACTAAAGGCAAGGCAGAGGCTCACTTCTCCCTGGTGCACTATGCTGGCACAGTGGACTACAACATCATAGGCTGGCTGGATAAAAATAAGGACCCCCTGAATGACTCTGTTGTTCAGCTGTACCAGAAGTCATCAGTTAAACTGTTGTCTACGCTGTTTGCTTCTCATGCTTCTTCTGAAGGTGTGTTGCAGTTTATTTTGTAGAAACTATTGTACTAAAGAAGTTGATATTTGCTTCAGTATTAGAATATTTGTTTAATGCTCTTGGGGAAAAGTGGGCTGAGTGAAATGTAATGTGTCTCAAAACTTGTTCAATTTGATAACATTGCTGAATCAAAGTAACTTTACTCGTATTTTGAAACAACAGCTGAAGGAGGTCCCAAAAAAGGTGGGAAGAAGAAGGGTGGCTCCTTCCAGACTGTGTCAGCTCTGTTTCGGGTAAAATATTATATATGCATTTCTTCTAATGCATCTAAAGCAATGAGATATTAAACCCTCAATATGTCTTTGAAAGAGGATGGATGGTTGTTTATATGGTTGTTTTCCAATCCAACAGGAAAACCTGGGCAAGCTTATGACCAACTTAAGAAGCACTCATCCACACTTTGTGCGTTGCATTATTCCAAATGAGACCAAGACACCAGGCAAGATTAAATCGCCTTTTCTTCTTTGTGCATATGTCCTATAGTTCAATGGAAATTAGGCTGAAACAACCAAAAGCCTCAGGGACATTTGGCAATCCATGTTAAATCATTTCTTGATTTTTAATACTGTCTGACACATTCTTCGCACCTTTAGGCCTGATGGAGAATGCTCTGGTAATCCATCAGTTGCGCTGTAATGGTGTACTGGAGGGTATCAGAATCTGCAGAAAGGGTTTCCCCAGCAGAATCCTCTATGGTGACTTTAAACAGAGGTATTTTCTGCACATAATATACATGTGTATTGTAGATGTAATTTCTATATCTCAGCAAACTATAATCGCACATAGTTAATACATATGCCCACAGGTGTGCATCAACCTACTGTCAAAGTTAAGGAGTTTTCCTGTCTTTTAGATACAAAGTATTGAATGCCAGTGTCATCCCAGAGGGGCAGTTCATTGACAACAAGAAAGCTTCAGAAAAGCTTCTCGGTTCCATCGATGTGGATCATACCCAGTACAAGTTCGGACACACCAAGGTAAGAAATGGTAGCAAAGCTGACTTTCACTAGCATTCACTAGAGAATTGTGTTTTAATAAATATAAAAACCTATTTACAGGTGTTCTTCAAAGCTGGACTGTTAGGTCTTCTTGAGGAGATGCGAGATGAAAAGCTTACTCTTCTTGTAACCATGACTCAGGCACTGTGCCGAGGTTTCCTTATGAGGAGAGAGTTTGTCAAGATGATGGAGAGAAGGTAGGGTTCTGTTTGGGTTTTTGAATGTATGTTTGTTTCAGGATAAATTTATTGTTATTACCCCAGAATACTGACAAAAAGACTCTAACTCTGACTTTGTAACAGAGAATCTATCTTCACCATCCAATACAACATCCGCTCATTCATGAATGTGAAACACTGGCCGTGGATGAAGCTGTATTTCAAGATCAAGCCACTTCTGAAAAGTGCAGAGGTTGAGAAAGAAATGGCTGCCATGAAGGAGAATTTTGAGAAAATGAAAGAGGATCTGGCAAAGGCTCTAGCAAAGAAGAAAGAGCTAGAGGAAAAAATGGTTACACTACTGCAGGAGAAAAATGACCTGCAGTTACAAGTAGCTGCAGTAAGTTTTGATCACATCTTTAAACCAAGTTCCTTAAGGTTTTCAGTTCATAATTAATTTTTACTGAAAAGTGAGCTTTATGCACTCACTACCAACCTAGAAAAGAAAGCAGCATCATTTTAGCTCTAAGTCCACACTTTCCAAAACGTCCCCTTTTACTATTACCATTGATGACAGCACGGTTCACATTTCCTCCCAAACAAAGAGCCTTGATGTCATATTGGACAGTTTACTCTCTTTCAGTCCTCACATCAGTAACATCTCACATACTGCCTTCTTCCACCTGTGCAATATTGCTAGACTCTGCCCTTCCCTCTCTTATCATAATTCATCTCTTATCAAGTTCTTATTCATGCTCTGGTAACATCCCGTATTGACTACTGTAATGCCATCCTTTTTTGCATATCTGATAAACTTCTCCACCAGCTCCAAATCATTCAAAACTCAGCTGCAAGAATTATTACTTGCACAATGTCCACTGACCATATCACACCCTCCCTTATTCAGCTCCACTGGCTTCCTGTCCAACAACGAGTTCACCACAAAGCCATTCATAATCTGTCTCCCTCCTACCTTTCAGATCTTCTCCATCCTTATACCCCGACACGTTCTCTACAATCCTCCCCAGCTGTGCTACTCACTATTCCAGCTTTTAAACTCAGCACCATAGGTGCCAGAGCTTTCAGGTGCTCTGCACCCAAACTCTGGAACTCACTCCCAGTGCATATCCGTCAGCTGGACTCCATTTCACAGTTCAAATCCGAGATTAAAACGCATCTGTTTAAATTGGCTTATTCATTGTAATTAACTCATCTATATTATTTCTGTATCTATTTTAATTTTACGTATCTATTTAAACTGTGTTACTCTTATGTTATTTTTTCTTGTGGTACTGTAAGGTGTCCTTGAGTGTTATGAAAGGTGCCAACAAATAAAATGTATTATTATTATTATTATTATTATTATTATTATTATTATTATTATTATTATTATTTCCAATTCTAGGAAATTGAAAATCTCTCAGATGCTGAGGAGAGATGTGAGGGGCTCATCAAAAGCAAGATCCAGCTCGAAGCCAAACTCAAAGAGATAACCGAGAGACTGGAGGACGAGGAGGAAATCAATGCTGAACTGACTGGCAAGAAACGAAAACTGGAGGATGAGTGTTCTGAGCTGAAGAAAGACATTGATGATTTGGAGCTAACCCTAGCTAAAGTAGAGAAGGAGAAGCATGCTACTGAGAACAAGGTCTCTATTTTATGGATAAGGCATATATCATTTGATATTATGACTGCCACCAATGCTTATGTAAGTTTCTTTTCAGGTCAAAAACCTTACTGAAGAAATGGCATCTCTAGATGAGGCCATTGTGAAGTTAACAAAGGAAAAGAAAGCTCTTCAAGAGGCACATCAGCAAACTCTTGATGATCTCCAAGCAGAGGAAGACAAAGTCAATACTCTGACTAAAGCCAAGGTTAAGCTGGAACAACAAGTAGACGATGTAAGGTTCTCAGAAAATAAACCTATTTTATATTAAAAATCATATATTATTGTCTAAGTGCTCAATCTGTATCCCAATGTGGGATTCTGTATACAATAGCTTGAGGGCTCTCTCGAACAAGAGAAGAAACTGCGTATGGATCTTGAACGAGCTAAGAGAAAGCTTGAGGGAGACCTCAAATTGGCCCAGGAATCCATAATGGATCTGGAAAATGACAAGCAACAGTCAGATGAAAAGCTTAAAAAGTGAGAGCTCAAAGACCATGACATTGTTCACTAAAAATAATGGATGAGGCTTTTATTCAAAATGGTCATCTCTGAGCTATTTATTGTTATGACCAACAGGAAGGACTTTGAGACAAGCCAACTTCTTAGCAGGATTGAGGATGAGCAGTCTCTTGGAGCACAGCTTCAGAAAAAGATTAAAGAGCTCCAGGTCATTATAAACTATTTTGTCACTTATTAATTAATTAATTAAATTATTAATTTGTGCTTATTAATGCAGTATAACTTATCACAGAATAATATATTCATCATAGGCACGTATTGAGGAGCTTGAAGAGGAGATCGAAGCCGAGCGGGCTGCCCGTGCTAAGGTTGAAAAGCAGAGAGCTGATCTTTCCAGAGAACTGGAAGAGATCAGTGAGAGACTTGAGGAAGCTGGTGGTGCCACTTCTGCCCAGATTGAGATGAACAAGAAACGTGAGGCTGAGTTCCAAAAGTTGCGCCGTGATCTTGAAGAGTCCACCCTGCAGCATGAAGCCACTGCTGCAGCTCTTCGTAAGAAGCAGGCTGACAGCGTAGCAGAGCTTGGAGAGCAGATTGACAACCTTCAGAGGGTCAAGCAGAAGCTGGAAAAAGAGAAGAGTGAGTTCAAAATGGAGGTTGATGATCTGACTAGCAACATGGAGGCTGTTGCCAAAGCAAAGGTAAGCAAATTATTAATCCCCACTGTGAGGCAATTTGCTGAATGAGCAAGAAAATTTTAAAAAATGGCACTTGTGGTTTTTGAAAGGCTAACCTTGAAAAGATGTGCCGTACGCTGGAAGATCAAGTGAGTGAGTTCAAGACCAAGAATGAGGAACAACTTCGTCAGCTGAATGACCTTGGAACCCAAAAAGCACGTCTTCAGACAGAAAATGGTAAATAATCTGAGTAAACCAGGACAGCAGTGCAGTTTATTGAAGAATAAAGATTGATAATTGAAGATTTTCTTCATAATTTTCTAAATTATGTTGTTATTTCTGCAATAGGTGAAATTGGGCGTCAACTGGAAGAGAAAGAAGCTCTTGTTTCTCAGCTGACTCGAAGTAAACAAGCTTTTACACAGCAGATTGAGGAGTTGAAAAGGCATATTGAAGAAGAAGTCAAGGTTAGTTGTTATATTTTTAAAATAACTTTAAAAATCAATCTAAATGTTTATCCAAGCATAAATATTGCAATTCTTTGTGGACTTCAAGGCAAAGAATGCCCTGGCCCATAGTTTGCAGTCAGCTCGCCATGACTGTGACCTTCTCAGAGAGCAGTTTGAAGAAGAGCAGGAAGCCAAAGCTGAGTTGCAGCGTGCAATGTCTAAGGCAAACAGTGAGGTAGCTCAGTGGAGAACCAAATATGAGACTGATGCCATCCAGCGCACTGAGGAACTTGAGGATGCAAAGTAAATGTGTTTCTCATCTCATCATAATTTCTAGAATAATTATATCATAATATCTATGATAAAAGAAAATTATGTAATAGTATAGTGATACTCCATTACCTTTGTAAGGAAAAAGCTTGCCCAGCGCTTGCAGGATGCTGAGGAATGCATTGAAGCCGTGAATGCCAAGTGTGCATCACTGGAAAAGACAAAGCAGAGATTACACAATGAAGTGGAGGACCTAATGATTGATGTAGAGAGAGCTAATGCACTCGCTGCCAACCTAGACAAGAAGCAAAGAAACTTTGATAAGGTAATATTGAACCTATATTGCTGCCAGTATTCCACTTTCTCAGTTAGTGAATATGCTTAAAACACTTTTACCAAGAAGTAATAATGATCTTAAATATCTCAAAAGGAACAAAAGTAGGTAGTATATATACTTTATATACAGCAGACAGCAAGTATATGGCATATCTAATTATCAAGCTTGTATTTGTAGTGTTAAAATACCAATACAATTAACACAGAAGCTGAAATATAACTGACGATCTTGATTATTTGAAGATCTTGGCTGAATGGAAACAGAAATATGAGGAAAGCCAAGCAGAGCTGGAGGGAGCACAGAAAGAGGCTCGCTCTCTTAGTACAGAACTTTTCAAGATGAAGAACTCTTATGAAGAAACTCTAGAGCAGCTGGAGACTCTGAAGAGGGAGAACAAAAACCTTCAGCGTAAGTCCACATGTATACCTCCCTACAAAATAATCCCATGACATATAAACTGGTGTCCTGTTTAAGACCTCTTTCAGAATGTTAGATTGTGTGTATTCCTGTCCATACAGAGGAGATCTCAGATTTAACCGAGCAACTCGGTGAGACTGGAAAAACTATTCATGAGCTGGAAAAGGGAAAGAAGACAGTGGAGGCTGAGAAATCAGAAATACAGGCAGCTCTTGAGGAAGCTGAGGTATGTTACATATAAGCAAGCTTCAGGTCTCAATAATACAATATTTATTCTGTGAATACTGTTCTTGAAATTCTTTTCACTGAATGTTTCAGGCGACGCTAGAGCATGAGGAATCCAAGATTGTCCGTATCCAGCTTGAACTCACCCAAGTGAAGAGTGAGATTGACAGGAGATTGGCTGAGAAGGATGAGGAGATTGAGCAGATCAAGCGAAACAGCCAGAGGGTGATTGAATCCATGCAAACCACTCTGGATGCTGAAATCCGAAGCAGAAACGATGCTCTCAGAATCAAGAAGAAGATGGAGGGTGATCTCAACGAGATGGAGATCCAACTGAGCCATGCCAATCGCCAGGCTTCTGAAGCCCAGAAACAGCTCAGGAATGTCCAAGGCCAGCTTAAGGTTGGTTTATAAGCTGAAAGACTAAACCTTAAATGTAAAGAAAAAAAAGAAAAAGAAAACCACTTCACTGTTGTTTTTTCCAGGATGCCCAACTGCATCTTGATGAGGCTATTCGAGTACAAGAAGACATGAAGGAGCAGGTGGCCATGGTGGAGCGGAGAAACAATCTGCTGCTGGCAGAGATCGAGGAGCTTAGAACTGCTCTGGAGCAAACCGAGAGAAGCCGCAAAGTGGCTGAACAGGAGCTGGTGGATGCCAGTGAGCGCGTGACTCTGCTCCATTCTCAGGTAAGAAAAATTATTTGTTGCAAATTTTGAGGTCTTATAGTGCGTTAAGTCCTAATAATTTGTCTTTTTATTTAAACCCTAACTGAACCTAATCATTTCTGTCTGTTTAGAATACCAGCCTTATCAACACCAAAAAGAAGCTAGAGACTGATCTTGTGCAGATTCAGGGTGAAATGGAAGACACTCTTCAGGAAGCACGCAATGCTGAGGAAAAGGCCAAGAAAGCTATCACTGATGTGAGTGAAATAGTGCACTTTACAGCAAAATGGTTCCACTTGTAATATATCAGCAAACAATACAATAAAGCTCTCCATCAGCATGATTGTACATGTACAGTCAGTGCATGCCTGAACATACCTAGCTAAGGTCACTATCACATACACAGCAGCACTTATACCTAACTTATCAAAACTTCATATTAATAAAAATAAAATAATACAATAAAATACATTTTGTCATATTTTTTTTAGTTCTTACTTATATTTTTGTTCATTTTTTTTCATGGAGATGGAAATCAAAACAAAAACGTCATAGGTTGTTTGCATTTAAAGGTTAAATAAAAATTTTCATTGCAGGCTGCCATGATGGCAGAGGAGCTGAAGAAGGAGCAGGACACCAGTGCTCACCTGGAGAGGATGAAGAAGAACCTGGAGTCCACAGTAAAGGATCTTCAGCACCGCCTGGATGAGGCTGAGAGTCTGGCCTTGAAAGGTGGCAAGAAACAACTCCAGAAACTGGAGGCTAGAGTATGTATAATAATGCACTGTAGTTCTGCGCTTGTACATACTGAATAATTTCATTTACGCCACCGTTCAAACACAAGAGGATACACTATACAGAATTAATTTGAACTAAAAAGACATTTTGATAAGGTTGGATGAAATTTGTTTTTAAGACAAATTTTAATAGTAATAGTAAATAGTTATTAGCCATGTCTAAATATATTTCTGAATCACATTTTATTTTCATTTAGAACTTACAGATAATTAAAATGTTGCATATTCTTCAGGTCCGTGAGCTGGAAAATGAAGTTGAAGGTGAGCAGAGGCGTGCAGCTGAGGCTATTAAAGGTGTCCGCAAATATGAGAGGAGAGTGAAAGAACTTACTTACCAGGTACTACATCAACCTATACACTTTCTTCTTAACTCAACATTTACAACTACAGCATTTACAGCTACAAATTATCATGAAGAGGGAATTACACTAAATGTGATATTCTCTGCTGAAAAAAAAATCCTAACTGGAATTGACATGATGGTTTCATTAACAATTTTCATGTCATTGTCTAATTATTTTAATGGTTAATGGAAACTATTAAGCCAGTTCCCATTAGAAAGTTTTTTTTTCTCTATACTGGTGTAATGTGAAACAGAACAACACAACTTCTCATTTCTCATGTTCTTGACACTCAGTTGTCCAATATTTTTGGTCAGAAAGTAACCTGTTTAACCGAGATATTTACTTAAAATGTTTAATTGTTCCCCACAGACTGAGGAGGATAAGAAGAACGTGACCAGACTGCAGGATCTGGTGGACAAACTACAGCTGAAAGTGAAGGCCTACAAGAGACAGTCTGAGGAATCTGTGAGTAATCTTTAGACTTTGTACATATGGCAGTTTAATTGGATTTCAACTGCACTCACCTAAGCGGGGAGATAAGACCAGTTCAGAGAGAGGTTGAGTTTCCAGATATATTATGTTGTAATATATTTTATATTTATTTGTAAATTAAAATTAAACTTTATATGTGAATGCCAGGTTTATAATTCACAACATACTTTCAACATATAACAAAAATGGAACCACTATGCAGCAATATGAAAGTAACTCTCTTTGCAGCACTTAAATTATTCAAAGCAAATCAGTTTGCATTTTGCAGCTAAGAATGAATAAAACCACTAAATCTGTTTACAGGAGGAGCAGGCCAACACTCACCTGTCCAGATTTAGGAAGGTGCAGCATGAACTGGAGGAGGCTCAGGAGAGAGCTGACATTGCTGAGTCGCAGGTCAACAAGCTCCGAGCCAAGAGCCGTGAATTAGGAAGGGTAAGTACTTTTACGTTTACATTTACATTTATTCATTTAGCAGATACGTTTATCCAAAGAGACTTGCAAATGAGGAAACATTTTGTGCTTAGAGAAATGAATGAATGAATGAATGAATGAATGAATGAATGAATGAATGAATGAACCTCTTTGTTTTTCAGGGTAAAGAAGCTGAAGAATGAACATGATAAGGATGGCACAGAAGAGCACAGAGGAGCTAGAACTCATATAATATGAGTTGCATGCAAAATTCTCATCAGAACTATTAACTGGAGTATGCCTACACCAATAAAAGAGCTTATGATCTGATTTCTCTGTTTGTTTGGTCCATTTGTATCATGCTAGAAACATGATTGATGCTTCAGTGCCTCTAGCTTACACAAAGTCACATATTTAGATCCACACTTAATAGCTATATTAAGATTCCATCTCTGTTCTTAACACAGGCTCACTAATAGGCCTAGATGACAAATTCAAAACTAGGTACTCATTAATTGTTGGTGCATTTGTTGTAGTGTGAAGGCTGGACCAATACTCATGAGCACTGATTGAGCAAGACATCATAGTTTTCCATTATTTGCCTGATTAAACTGACCCATAATAAGACAATATTATTCATCCCTTTTGTAAAAGTTCTGTATCTTTCTTTATTCTGGTCTAATCTGGTCTAATCCTCTTTTCCACATCCTTATAAGACTTATTAAATATAGCCATCACATGAATATATGGCAAACATGTCTCTAGTGATTAAGTCTTTGTGCTCACTCTGTCCACAGTCCAGCTTAACTGTTACTGATTTAGACATGTTATCTCCAGCCAAGTGTTTGAAGGAAGCTGAGGATAAACTAGTCGTCTGCTTAAAGTAACGTCTTGAACCTTTCTAAGTTTATCTTGATCATGCCTTTACATAATCACATCCTACAACCACAAAGCTGATAACCACTGACAATTAGTTAGTGTGGTACTAATGTAAGCGGCTAGGTTAGGTAGATTCCCTCTTCTCACACTTCACCTCAAATCCCAAATATAAACTACCCCAACATCTGCTGTTAAGGCTTCTATTTAAATCAACGGGGCTTCTGTTCTTTTTTCAGCACAGACAAACGTGTTGAAAGTAATGTTCATGGTAATAGCACACTTTAACTAGTAGACAGACGTTTGGATGTTCCTTTAACAGCTGACATTTGTGATTCAATGTTGTTTCAAGCCGCAACTGCAGTCGGTTGTAGTTCAACATCGCCACCAGCAGGCGTCGCCATTTCCGCTTTTCTCTGCGCAGTCGCGATGCGGCAGCAGCTGTCAGCCCCATAGCAATGGCGGCTCATCTCCAGGCAGGGCTTCTCTGCGCCGGGGTCAGCTGTAAAGGTCGTTACGAGCGAGTAACAGGAGCGAAACACTTGACCAGATGTCCTAAACTGCACAATGGGAAGTGTTAAAGGACTAACTTCAGTAATAGCATCATGGCTGGCGTCCGGCTGGATCTGAATCCCGGGAGACGGAGCTGCGCAGTGCCGCTGGTGCCGGAGCTCTGAGAGCGTGTGTGCGGTAGAAACACTGACGAGAGCGCGCTGCTGCTGTGTGAGCAAGCTTTCAGCTCGGCTTAGCCGCTACTCAGACATTAGCTGCTCGAAAATAAACTTATCCTTAACCTCTAATACGTTGACATGTCGTTGACACCCAGTGTGACGAGCTGCTTAGTAATTTTATCTAGAAGGTTAGTTAGGCGGCTACGTTGACCGTGACGAATGTTATGTTTTCATGCGTGAACATTTCGCTGTCATTGCAGCGTCCCATAAACCACAGTCTGTGCTCTACCTGCTCTGTGGAGAATCCGCTGAACCGACCAGCTGACGGACTTTCACTGACTCACTCAGTCGCCGGGAGTCAGGCACAATGACGGAAGCCGAGGGCCGGGTGCACGAGGATGGCAGCGCGCGCTCGTCATTTCATCCGCCGCTGTCACACCGAGAGCGATTCCCGGTGCAGAAGAACAATGTCTGTTCACGATCATACTTTGTAGTGGTCATGGTTTTCTTCCACGTCTACATCCTTAATGTCATTGCCCTGTTACTGTACGTGCATTACAACACCGGCGCTGACGCGGGCGCCTCCTCCAGCAGAGAGTTCAGCAGCCGGAGCCGCGGTCCTGAGGCACCAGCAGAGCAGCCGGCTGCTCACACTCCCCTTCCGCGCATCGAGGGAATACGGGTCAGGATCTGCTCTAATTCATCACTCAGTAATATCAGTGCTGCATGCATTCCATGCTGGAGCTAATCAGCAGGTTCACACTGGTTTCTGACTAGCCAGCCGCTCCTCCTGAAACCACTGTTAATGTAGCCGCACGTAAAATTTAGGGGCGCGGCTTTTAGACGCTTAGCGGTAATAGCGAGCTCCTACATCACTAAAGCAACTTAACTTTCATACAAAATAATCATTTTAAATAAATAAGTAGCAAAACCAACACACAACGATTCACAACAGTTTATTTGTTTTTAAATTATCCTTTACATTAAAAAAAATGGGCAAAATCGATCAGGTTTAAAGAGACACTGGAAAGCATTAAGCCAAATATATCTAAATTTACTGAAACATCTTTTGAGAAACTTTTATTATTATTATTATTATTATTATTATTATTATTAACCAAAGCATATATACATTTTTAAAAAGGAAAGATGGTTCATTTCATAGAGGAAGTCTCTGACACCAAAATATTAATGTTTCACTTCATTTTACTGCTGAAAAAAATATTCAAACCTCAAACCCCCTTATATCAGTTCACACAATAGAAATAAATTCATTTTACTGTAGAATTGTAAAGTAATTGCTCTTCAAATCACTGGATCTGTCAATATATTTGAGCCAGGAGCCTAATCTATTATATCTTTTTAATTATAAACTTTCAAATCCCTGATCGATGATCAAACCCCCTTATATCAGTTCACTATATAATAATAATAATAATAATAATAATAATAATAATAATAATAATTAATTGGCTTAATGCTTTCTAGTGTCTATCGAAACTTGATCGATTTTGCCCATTTTTTAAATGTAAAGGATTATAAAAAACCGTGAATCGTTGATTATAAAAAACTGTGAATCGTTGTGTGTTGGTTTTGTTACTCATTTATTTAAAATTATCATTTTGTATGAAAGTTAAGTTGCTTTAGTGATGTAGGGGCTCCCTATTACCTCTAAGCGTCTAAAAGCCGCGCCCCTAAATTTTACGTGCGGCTACATTAACAGTGGTTTCAGGAGGAGCGGCTGGCTTAACCGCAGTGGTTTATGATGGGTTTATAATAATTTGTAATGCTACTTACTGTATTTTTTGGGGGTTCATATCACACTGTGATGGGATTTGTGCATTGATAATACAGCAATAATATTTATTCAGGCAGAATTGGCAGGTCTTCCATTCCACTTCAGTTAATTATTCATCCATTCATTCATTCATCTTCAGTAACCTCTTTATCCTGGTCTGGGTTGTGGTGATTCTGGAGCCTGTCCCATCCACAGTGGATGTGAGGCAGGAATACACCCTGAATGGGATGCCAGTCTATCGCAGGGTACCATCCACACGCATTCACACACTCATTCATGTGCAGTTTAGCAAAGCCAATCCAGCATGTTTTGGGGAGAAACCGGAGAACCCAGAAGAAACTCACTGACATACAACATGCACAAAAACTCCACATAGACGGTGTGAGGCAGCAAAGCCATCCACTGCAAAACCGTGAAACCTTGATTCGAAATGAGTTTGATGGGTTTCAAGTGTGGATTCAGTTGTGCAAATAGCTTCTGATGGTGACCTTGGGTATTAGGTTTAAGAGGGACTCTGAAACTAATCAGCATAAATAATGATCCTGCAGGGAAATAATAAAGCCTGATAATACAGCAATAATGTTTATGTAGACGGAATTGACTAGATATAACACTTACTTTGTTATCCCACTTTGTATCCTGAATCTGTGACTGTGTCAATTTGCTGGACTGAAATTTTCCACACTGTTTTTCTTCTCCTACATTTATTCCACACTCCTTACATGTTATATAGTCCTGTGAGAGTGCTGTGTGTGATCTTATATTTTCCATTATAGCCTACACAGGTTGACAATAAAAATTGATTAGAGTAGTTATAAACATTACTCATGAAGCAATTGTTCTCCTTCAGGTTGGTCATGTGCAAAAAGTGTCTCTGGTGCCAGGAAAAGTACATGAGATGAAGACCCTCAGTCTGAAGCCTCTGCTCTTTGGTAATTATCTGTACCTGTTTGAGTTGTGGTGTTCAGCTTATCCGGTTAACACACACATGCACATGATACAAATGTTATGATGTTGTTGTATGTGTGTGTGTGTGTGCAGAAATTCCTGGTTTCCTCTCTGAGAGAGAGTGTGCAGTGGTGATGCGTCTGGCTCAGCTGAAGGGTCTGGTGGAAAGTCAAGTCATGGTGCCTGAGGGACAGGAAGAGCTCAGCCAGCAGCTAAACCTCAGCGCTGAAGAGATCTTCCATTTGCTTGACCTCAATCAGGATGGCCAGCTGCAGCCACATGAGGTGTGTGTTTCTGTGTGAGTGAGGATGCATGAGTGTATATCAGTTTGTACTTGTTTGTGATACAATAGACATAACAGATGCAGTGTTTATCTTTGAAAAGATATGTTATCTGCATGCTGTCCCTGTTGCAGATTTTAACACATTCCAGAGTGAGAGATGGTATATGGCTGACTCCTGAGAACCTCAGAGAGATCTACGCTGGCCTCAAGGTGGACAAGGATGGTAACGGTAAAGACCAAGGATACTTCTAGTATAACCTTACACGAGACTAAATATAACACTGAGAAAACGAGAAAGGCTCATTTTTTATAGCCATTAGGTTTGTGTTGGTATCCATATTTCTTATAACTTTGAAAAACCTCACCAGGGCTGTACAGTGTACCGTTATGTTATGCGTAAGAAAACTTGTATTCGATTGGGTGATATCATATAAGTTTGGGGTGGGTGCTATTGAAGTTTTACTCATTACCTAAAGCTAAGACACAGTAGGAGATGTGTAGGATCTATAGAAAATTGCATTACCAATCTAAGCTTGTCAAAAAAAAAAAAAAATATCACACACATCATAAAATGTCTACTCTAATATATGTGGCTAGCTAGGAAATTGGGCTAACAGGGTCTTTCTGTGTTATTGCTAATGCAACATACCATATGTTGCTACAAATAAATAAATAAATGTGAATATGAAGAATGATAACTTTACTCACTTTCAGCCAACTAACAATGGAAATACTGAAAAAGAACTAAGTAAATGCAGTCACACATTTACCTACCACGCAGTGCAAGAGCAATGCTGCACTGCAGCTCTTTTATTTACTGTGTCATTTGCATGGCTTGCTACTTGATGAGGATACTGATTTTTTTTTTGCCTGAATTTGTAGGCTTTAACTTCAGTCTTTATGCTATTAGCTTTTTTTTTTAAAGGTTACTGAGAGATTGTGATGTAACCTTCACATGCATATTGTAACTGTAAGTGGACAGGGCACAGCAAAAGATCAACTGAGAACTAAAGTGTCATGTTGAAAAAGTCATTTTAGTACTGTACCAATTTTAGGGAAAAAAAAAGTTTATTGTTTATGTGTATTCAGGTCTCTTGAGTGTAGAGGAGTTTGGGCAGCTGAGCAGTGACGCATTCCAGCGCTTCCTACACCAACGGGGGGTGAACAGGAACCAGTTGGTGAGGAACAGCAGACACACATGGCTCTACCAGGGTCAGGGAGCACACCAGGTCCTCAGAGATCTCCGCAACAGGTATCCATTCCATGAGTTTATGTAATCTTTTACCAGCTCTCTTCTTTCCTTTAAAATAATGCTCATTTGATTTGTTTATGTAGGGTCACACGTTTAACAAGGCTTCCATCTGCATTGGTGGAGTTGAGTGAACCTCTTCAGGTGGTGCGTTATGAGCAAGGTGGTCATTACCATGCTCATCATGACAGCGGGCCAGTTTACCCTGAGACAACCTGCACACACACTCACCTCACTGTCAACTCCTCCTCGCCGTTCCAGACTTCCTGCAGGTGAGCCAATGAAATCTGGAGTTTCTGAGTTAAAATGAGGACATATGCTGAATTACTGACTATGTACTAAATATGAGGTCTTACACATAATACACTTATGCAAAATAAATCTGTAAGCAATAAAACACAAGAGGGGATGCTGTTATAGGAAAATAATGAATATAAGAAAATAATTAACGTTTTAGGAAATGAATGAACAACATTTCATGTTGAGCCACTTCATGCTACCCCATTGTTGGTTATTTTCCAATAACAATTATTTATTAATTCAACAGCTATAAACAGTCATTCGTAGACCAGTCTCTCTTTTTTCTCTCTCGAAGTTAATGAGACAAAAAAATGCAGCTTCTCGTGTTACCCAGAATATTATGTACAGTATATACACTCATCATCCTAGGAACACCTGTACACCTGCTCATTTATGCAGTTATCAAATCAGCCAATCATGTGGCAGCAGCACAATGCATAAAATCATGCAGGTACAAGTCAAGAGCTTCAGTTAATGTTCACATCAGAATGGGGGAAAAGTGTGATTTTTGTGACTTTAACCATGCCATGGTTGTTTGTACCAGATGGGCTGGTTTGAGTATTTCAGAAACTGCTAATCTCCTGGGATTTTTACACACAACAGTCTCTAGACTTTACAAAGAATGGTGTGAATGGTACAGTTGAAGACAATTGGAAAAAGACCAGGTGATTTTATTTTTCTAATCTTCAGTTGTCCAGTTTGGGTGAATCTGCGCCCATGATAGCCTCAGATTCCTGTTCTTGGCTGACAGGAGTGGAACCCAATGTGGTCTTCTGCTGTTGTAGCTCATCCACCTCAAGGTTCAATGTTCTGTGCATGCTGAGATGTTTTCTGCTCACCACAGTTGTAAAGCATGATTATTTGATTATACTATATCCTTCCTGGCAGCTCTAACCAATCTGGCCATTTTCCTCTGATCTCTCTTTTCAACTCTAGACACTGTTGTGTGTGAATTTCCCAGGAGATCAGCAGTTTGTGAAATTCTCAAACCAGCCCATCTGGTACCCAAAACCATGCCCCAGTTAAAGTTCAATTCAATTTAATTTTATTTGTATAGCGCTTTTAACAATGGACATTGTCACAAAGCAGCTTTACAGAAATAAATAGATTCAAATTAAATTAAACCAAAATAAATTGTAAATATGTGAATTTATCCCTAATGAGCAAGCCAGAGGCGAGTCACAGAAAGTCACAGAAATCACATTTTTTCCCCATTCAGATGTTTGATGTGAACATTAACTGTAGCACTTGACCTGTATCTGCATGATTTCATGCATTGTGCTGCTGCCACATGATTGGCTGACTGGATAACTACATAAATGAGCAGGTGTACAGGTGTTCCTATTAAAGTGGGTGGTGAGTGTATGTATGCATATTGACCTTATATTGTGACAGGTCTGTGTGTGTCTGTACATATGAATGTTTGTACCTATGCTTTATGAAGATAGAGCTTTATATATTTTATATTTTCAGGTACATTACTGTACTGTTTTACCTGAACACAGTAGAGGAAGGAGGGGAAACCACTTTTCCTGTAGCAGACAACAGAACCTATGATGAAGTGGTGAGTCTTACTGTTTTAAAACTTTTGTGTATATGTTGAGTGTTGGAACAGTGCACTGATCTGAAGTTTAAGTAGTAACTGGATGTTTGTCTTTTTCAGGCTCTCATACAAGACGATGTTGATTTGTTGGACACGAGGAAGCACTGTGATAAAGGAAACCTGAGAGTGAAGCCCACAATGGGCAAAGCAGTGTTCTGGTACAACTATCTGTCTGATGGAAAAGGTAAGAAAGAAGAAGGGCTATTTTGTAATGTCTGTAGTCTGCTGCATTACACACTAGTATAACGATGTCTGCCTACAACTCTATTTGGATTGGACTAGTTTTACATGGGGAGGTGGGGTAATGTATTTATTATATTTGAGTCCTGTCCAAATCCACCATGTCAGTAATTTTAATAGACTGTGAGTGCATGTGTCTGGGAGGAATACATCGTATTTAAATGACTAGTAGAAATAACCCCAGGTGACATATATCCCATCTGAACTGACATGTTGGTAAAGATTCCTTCAGTATAAGCAGGAAGCGCTCACTGTTTTCTCATCTCCGGCAGAAGCCAGAAGGAATCCAAGTATTGGTCAATTTTAAAAAGCAGAATAATAAATATAGACACCAGTTAAAAGGACTTGTCGGAGAAAGGGGTTCCAGGGGGTTTTAGGCAAGTTATTGAGTTCCTAGCACAGGTAAAGCCTACATATATTTTATGGTCATGTGACCTACTAGTGATCTTTATTCTTGTCTTATAAGCCAATGCCTGTTAATTTTAAATTCTTATAAACACTTTGGTTAGCAGGGTAAGAGCAGTAGTATTGAAACAATCCTGTTACATTTTGTACAAGGTTTATTTTTTATCCCTGTTAATTTAACTTAAAACTATTACTATTATTATTGTTTTTTCCCTTATAATATCAGTGTTTCCTAATCCATTTGTTTTACTGAGAGCATTCTGTTTTCTTTTTAACATGACACGAGATTTTGTTAGTCATATCAGTATCATAAGAGCTATGTCTTAGTACTGGTGCATAAAACATTTATAGTGGGTCTACATATTGTTCTGAAATATGTCCTAATTCATATTTAATTGGTATGTATAGCATGTTAGCTATTAGCCTCTGTACTGGGGATTTGCATGAGTAAAGTATTATGCTATGCTGTGTCACCCCCTTTAGGCTGGGTGGGTGAACAGGATGAGTATGCACTACATGGGGGCTGTGTTGTCACTCGAGGGGTAAAATGGATTGCCAACAACTGGATCAATGTTGACCCAGACTACCAACGGCAAGCCCGGTACGAGCAGCTCATGTCTCAGCAGCCGGAATCTCAGGAGCAGCAGAACACAGACACACACCAGGACCTGTAACTACATACATGTATTTCACAAGACTTGCATTACACATGCATATGCAGGTCCACAAACACATACACATGAACATGCGTAGCATGCACACACCAAGACATGCAAAAGCACATACAGAAACACTGTGCTGGAACATGCAGATACACAAACAATCATATGTATGGATGCACATACATATATGTATATTAGAATGACTTATTGGGACACAGGGATACAACTTTAATACTTGCACGTGTGGTACATGGTACTCTGTACAGATACAGAGTATTTCGTTTATTTTACTAATATTTATGAACACTTCTAAAATTATGTTATTGGTAGTGTTATTGCAGCTGCTCTGTATGAGCACAGAGAGAGACGAGAGAGACAGGTTGAGCACAGCAGCCACTGAAAATAGAGAGACAGGGCTTACTGTCTGGTCATAGAAACTGAAACTAGCTCATTTCTGACACAGTTTTTTAAATCTTGTGTCAGTGCTCACCAAATCTAGTTTTTTCCCCAATGATTATCACCTAATCATTACGTTGCTAAAAATCTATATTGGATTTTTTTCATAATGCCCAGCTTTATGTAGATACACAAACCTGTAAACATAAACATATACACTGTGCATATTCATGCAGGCATAATGCATGCTTATTAGGGGTGTAACGATATGGCATATCGTATCATTCGATATGAGGCTCTTGATTTGATACGTCTGCATATCAAACAATACATTCAATAGACTGCATAATATAGGCTAAATAAGCCTAATCTCCTTCAAGCACGCCCTTTTTCATGAGTCAGTATGCTAGCTGATTGGTGTACTAGCATATTAGCTTGAGAAAAACTTGAGTCACACCAGTGAAAGCTTAGCCATGTTTAATTACGTTACATTCTAATGCACAGCTTTTGTTATATGCTGCTAAGATTCTGAATGGATCACACAATCACTGTGTCAAGTTTCAATTATTGTACTTTTATAATATCAAATGTTTTAGTCAATTGAAAATGGGAACCTAAGGTACATATACAGACAATGCTTATTATTGCTGTATCAAAAATATCTCATACTGATTTTGAATTTTGTGTATTGTTACACCCCTAATGCTTATATGCATGTAGAAATGAATCATATGATTCATGAACGAAGAGGTGGAGCTGAGCTTTATGTGCTGGAAAATAACAGGATCTCAGCTATTAGTTGTTTGTTCTGTAAGTTAATTTCTTCAGAACAAGTCATCACCAGCGTTCACTATACCAGTGGTGGCTCGTCCATAGGGGCAGGTGGGGAAAAGCTTAATCATATATATCTGCCATTCAACAAACTTTAATCATGATAGTCCTGATTCACAATGCCATACATTTTAAATTCAGCTGAAATACTAATTACCTCTTTTCAGTGACCAACGATATTAAAAAAATGTTGCTATTTGATAGATACAGTCCCCTCCAAAAGTTTTAGAACAGTAAGGTCAATTCTGTTGTTTTTGCTATACACTGAAGACATTAGGGTTTGAGATCAAAAGAAGAATAGACTGAT
Source organism: Pangasianodon hypophthalmus (assembly GCF_027358585.1). Classification (NCBI taxonomy): domain Eukaryota; kingdom Metazoa; phylum Chordata; class Actinopteri; order Siluriformes; family Pangasiidae; genus Pangasianodon; species Pangasianodon hypophthalmus. The sequence continues at coordinate 16,189,217 of NC_069711.1, forward strand.
ATTTACATCTAGATGTGTTAAACAACTTAGAACATGGCACCTTTTGTTTGAATCCAACCATTTTTCAAGTGATCAAAAATATTGGAACATGTGACTGACAGGTGTTTCTTGTTGCCCAGGTGTGTCCTGTTAGATTGATTGTTTAAACAGTTAATGTCTATGAATATGTATTCTTGGTTTGAGCCCTGGGTTTTGCCTGTGAAGACTTGTTGTTAAAAAGGATAAATCAACATGAAGGCCGGAGAGCTGTATAAGGGAGAAAAGCAAGCCATTTTGAAGCTGAGAAAAAAGGGAAAATCGATCAGACCCATTGCACAAGCACTGGGCATAGCCAATACAACAATTTACTCTGTCCTTCTGGAACAGGCTCACTAATCTTTATTGATGATGTAACTCATGATCGTGGCAGCAGGATGAAGTCTGCAGAAACATTCAGTCTGCGAGTTTACAGAGAAATGCATCCAATCTAATTGGGAACAACCTCATCATGCTGCAAAACAATGACACAAAACACACTGCAAAGACAACAATGGACTTCATCAGGGGAAAAAAGTGGAAGGTTTTAGACTGGCCAAGTCAATCACCAGACCTTAACCCAACTGAGCATGCACCTCACATCCTGGAGAATGAAGAGAGAAACCCCCAAAGCAAACAGCTAAAAGAAGCTGCAGTACAAGCCTGGAGCATCAGAAAAAAGGAAAAATGCAACAGTTTGGTGATGTCAGTGGCTCGCCATGCAGTTATGCAACCAAATATCAAGTGTTATTTACTTTAATTTATTTTAAGACTGTCTGTTCCTTTTGCTCACCTAAAAATTGGGTGGTCTGCCACCAAGGTGCCATGTTCTAAGTTGTTTAACACATCTAGATGTAAATATCAGGAAATTAAAGCTGAAATTCTGATCTATCATCTCATATTCATATTTTGATCTCGAACCCAAATGTTTTCAGTGTATAGCCAAAACAAATGCATTGGCTTTGCCGTTCCAATACTTTCGGAGTGGACTGTATGTCAATGTTACATTGATTTGTTCGCCTTTCTAGATCAGTTGTGGGGCAGCATACTCAGTTCCCCCATTTAGCTTGGTGGAGTTATTATTGCATGGAATGGTCAAAATTGGGAACTAGAACTCATGCTGAAAGAGACCCATTGGGGCAGGAATTACTCTGCCCCATGCCAGTAAATGTTAATAAATGTTTTGTTAATAAGTAGGGGAGGGGCAGCAGACAGGACAGTTAATGATATTACCTCTTTTGTGTTCATTTCACACACTGTGACAGTGGCTTTGGGAACCACACTTCAAACACATCAAACACAGTTGAATTTCTTTTAAAAATCCATTTGAATTGCAAGTTATCACAATGAACACAGCCACGTTTTCAGTCCTTTCCCTGATTAGAAAGGATGTGTTTAGCAAGGATGTGATTAGCAACTTTTATCTAGCTAACTATGTAACTAGCTAGGTTGTGAATGTGTCTTTGGAGTGCAATTATCTGCAACCAGAAGCAATCATAAATCATAATCGCCAATTGCTTATAAAATTATAACGATTTCAATAAAGCCGTGATCTAAAAACTTGGGCATCGGAAAGGATGACAAGCTACAAATGAGCCAATGAGGTGGCAGTTTTATGTCAGAAATGTTCAATTCGACTTAACTAAGGGAATTGTATTTTTTGGCTCTTTATTAGGCTATTTGTCTGTGCTGGGGGCGCTAGATTTTAGATCAGACTACATCTGTTTGTTCTCTCATTGAATGTTGGTGTACATAGTTTATTCTAGTTCATTAAAATCTTGTCAACTATCAGCTGCCTATTATGGGGTTACTCTAAAAATTCACTAGATAGTAGTGTATAGCATAAGTCGTGTGATAGCCTCTGTACTTAACTTTGTTTGAGGCTGCGTTGGTATTAATGTTGTCCTGCCCCACCAAAGTCTATGGTCACGAGCCGCTCCTGCACTATACTTCACTATAACCAGAATAGCATGTTTTTATAGCTGATTGTTCAAGTTATTTTGTGATTTCATATATTTGGTAAGAAATGTAAAACCTAGGCAGGTTTTACAATTTTTTCATAATTTCTACACAAATACACAGTCAGCTGTCAAGTCCCCTTTCTACTTTGAAAAAGCCCACAAAGCTGAACCAAAAAATATAGTTCTAGTGTAGTACCCTTACATAAATTATTATATAGCAGCACACATCAAATACAGAACATGTACACACTAACAAACAGACACACATCTTGTAGGCATACACATAGACACACAGGTCCTTAAGTACTATACATAACTAATAATGTACTTGCATGATGTTGAATTCACATCCTGTGTCCCACATTCAGGACTGAGTCAAGCTTTACCTAACCGTTCCTATTATATCTGGACTGACACCCTAGATGTTAGATTGACTTCAGGGACAAGAGCCTTGATATTTATGCAATGAAAGACAAAACAGTGTTTTCTTGCTGTCACATTCTATAGAACAGTGGTTCTCAAAGTGAGGTCCGTGAAGCATAGCCAAGGGGTTGGTGATGTATATTTTTTTATTTCGTTGCAGTTAACTTTATGAAAGTTAGTATATTTGTTATTGAATGGATTTATTCCAAAACTCAATAACTCAAAAGAGGAAGAACTGTATGTTGGACCTAATGTTATTTTGGTGGAAACTAAGGCTTTAATAAACAGACAAAATATTATTGTACACATTTAATTAATGTTCATGAAATAAATCTGTATTGAGGGGGTCCGGTGAATTTATTTTACAGATAAAGGGATCCCTGGCTACAAAAACCTTGAGAACCATTGCTGTAGAACAATGAAGGCACCATTATTTATTTATTTATTAATTTATTTAAGGGAATGCAGCCATATTTTATAATCTTTGTTTACATATTTATGCACTGCAATACCTCCTAAGGAGTGTGAAAGAATGTTCACTTGAGTTTTCATTGGATAAAAGAGATTCAGTACATATATGTTATTACATTCATGGAAAAAACAGATTAGCCTCAGTTGGTTATAGTTTAATGTTGTGCTCATGAGTTGATCTATCAGTTTAAACTTGTTACCTAAACTGTGTATAATGTGTGGTCAAACACCGTATCTCAACTGACATGATCTGTCTCTACATCTTTTCCAGCAAAGCATGTCTAAACTGATGCTTGAACAAACTCATACTCTGTACAAAGATTGTGATTATTTATTACTATTTATTCAGTCTTCAATTTAATTTCACCTGCATCCATAAGAAGTCCAGCTCTATTAATTTATTTATATCATTTACTGTAATTGTAACATTGTTGCAATGTTTTCAGAAGTCACAAAAAATGTTAGCATTCTGTCATTTTCTTTAAACATATTAAGATGTTAATTTTTAAAATAATAAAGTTAAATATAGATTAAAAAAACGTATGTGCCTTTTTAATAATTTAAATCAATATTATGCATTATTTTGACTAACATGCCATAAAATTTCCTATGAACAGACAATCCATACATATGTACATGAAGAAGTATCCATAATAAACAGAATGTATAAATCTCAAAACACAAGGACCAGCCCTGTTCATGGCAGCCGTGCTCCACTGTTCAAGTAATAGCAAAGGCAGGAAGTATCTTTCATTTTACACTAGGCAGAGAAACTCTCATTTATACAGTTCATAGTGGTAGCACCACATTTTGTGCTTGTGTGTGTGTGAGAGATAGAAAGAGACAGAAACAGATTGCTGCAGCTGTACTTCACTGTAGTTAACATCTCAGAGTCTGGTGCTGCTCATACTCTATAATGACAAATTTGAATCATGCATTAGAGATGCTTTGATTATAAAATGTGTTATTTACAGTGTATCTGCACATGTGTAGTGAAGTGCAAAAGTTTATAAAATGATAAATGTAAAAGTAACAAGCAAGAACAAATAGTCTGTTACAATATTAACAGTAGGCAAATAAAAATGCTAGCAGTTAAAAAGTTTGAATTTCCCTTTCTGAATTTATTTGTGTTGTACATTGTGTTCTTCAGATTGGGTCTGAAGAGCATCAGGGCCATACCAAAATTTTGACCTTGATTTTGAACTATATATCTGTGGATTTTGCATTGTTTCAGACTGTTGTTTTGTTGCAGCAATAAATTATAGAATATTTGAAAAAGATTTTTTCCAAAATGTGGTAATGAAAGCCTTTGCTGTTTTAAAAGTTGGCTTTTGAGGGAAAAAAAATACAGCCCTGTTTTCTCAAGGTTCAAAGAGATCCTCAGTCTACCATCTTACCTTTACCCTGTGACACTACAGGTAAACACGGGTGTGTGACGTGGTATTCCCTTTATTCGAGCAAACATGAGGCCCTACATGCCTCAGATGTGTTAGGAACAGAAATAACCTGTGAATTTGGAATGGCTTTGTGTCTTCAATAAACAAGTTAGGAATCTCTACTATAACACTTCTTTACTGTTGCCCTGACTTTAATACAATATCTACACAACCTATTAGAGCCTGTAAGTCTCTGGAATCACATCTTATCTCCTTCTCTCTGTGTAAATACATTTGTGTGTATGTATGGAAAGCTCACCACTAGTGTTTCGTAGCTCGGCAGAGTTGCTGCACCATGGTGCTTGAGGCAGTACAGCACTGCATCATGCACTGTAGTGAAGAGACATTCTTTGGAAATGTCAGTAAAAAAGCCACCTTGCTCCAGCTGCTCCACCACTGGAACTAGAGTTAGAGTCGCACAATCAACAAACACACAACAGTGGATATGAGTGTGTCAGTGTGCAGTTATATAAACAGCCAAACAGGAAATTAGACTGAGGACATGAGATGAAAAATCTATTAATGATACACCAAAATGAAAATCTGTGGCCAAAACTAAAACTGAAATTTAAGACTCTCTGGACTGAAAATCACATGCTGGATTTTTTTATATTATATATATATTTTTTTCATTAATTAGCTTTTTGTACTGTGGCATACCCCAATCAGCCATAACATTAAAACCACTGACAGATGAAGTGAATAACACTGATTAATGATTACAAAGGCACCTGTCAAAGGGTGGGATATATTAAGCAGCAAGTGAACAGTCTTTTCTCAAAGTTGATGTGTTGGAAGGAGGCAAATTGGGCAAACATAAGGATCTGAGTGACTTTGACAATGGCCAAATTGTGCTGGCTAGACGACTGGGTCAGAGCATCTCCCAAATGGCAGGTCTTGTGAGATGTTCCCGGTATGCAGTGGTTAGTGCCTACCAAAAGTGTTCCAAGGAAGGACAGCAGGTGAACCAGTGACAGGGTCATGGGTGCTCAAGGCTCATTGATGCTGGCTATAATAGAAGGGTGTCAGAACACACAGTGCATCGCAGCGTATGGGACTGCATAGCCACACCTACAATGGGCACGTGAGCATCAGAACTGGACCATGGAGCAATGGAAGAAGGTGGCCTGGTCTGATGAATCACATTTTCTTTTACATCATGTGGATGGCCGGGTGTGTGTGCGTCGCTTACTTGGGAATGAGATGGCACCAGGATGCACTATGGGAAGAAGGCAAGCCAACGGAGGCAGTGTGATGCTCTGGGCAACGTTCTGCTGGGAAACTTTGGGTCCTGGCATTCATGTGGATGTTACTTTGACACGTACCACCTACCTATACATTTTGCAGACTAAGTACACCCCTTCATGGCAACAGTGTTCCCTAATGGCAGTGTCCTCTTTCACCCCTGCCACACTGTTAAAATTGTTCAGGAATGATTTGAGGAACATGACAAAGAGTTCAAGGTGTTAACTTTGCCTCCAAATTCCCCAGATCTCAATCTGATCGAGCATCTGTGGGGTGTGCTGGACAAACAATTCAGATCCATGGAGGCCGGTGTCAGATACCACAGCACACCTTCAGAGGTCTTGTGGTGTCCATGCCTCGATGGGTCAGAGCTGTTTTGGTGGCACAAGGGGGACCTACACAATATTAGGCAGGCGGTTTTAATGTTATGGCTGATCGGTGTAAATCATACTTGTTTAGATTTTTATGCATTTGCAAACTGAAAAGCATTATTAATTGAAAAGCAAATATTAATTAATTAATGCTTTATTGAGAAACTACCAGGTAATTAAATATCAAAAAGTCTTTAATATCAAAAGGTCAGACTTTTCAATGAGACATTACTCCACAAAAACAAGCCGACATTAAAGAACATAAAAACTATGATATGTGGTTTGCATATTGTCTGGGATGTTCTCAGGTGATGCATCAAACCACTAGACTAAAATTTTTGAAAAATATTTAGGCATTTCTGCTCTTTTGGCCAGAAACAAAAACCAGAAATTTTTGTTGGTTGAAATTTTGGTGCATTTTTTGAAAATATTGCAATTTCATATTTACCACAAGCATATTATGCAAATATCCAACACAAATTAAGGCTTAAAATTTTAGTTATATATATTCAGATTCGGTTGTACTTACCTTGACAGCCTGCAATGTAGATGTGGATATCAATCTCTCCAAAGTCATGGAATATCTGTTATCAACAGAGTGCAAATGTTCTGTATTGCTGTCAATTTTAATACTAAGTATTTGTATTGACAGTATCATTCAGACTGATCTTGACACTCACATTTCTCAGAGTCTTGATGGCCACAGTGTCGATGAAGTTGACTGGAGACAGATCTAGGATGATGGAATGGATATCCCAGGTCCATTTTCCCAGTGAGCCTAGGGAAACTCGTTCCAGATCCCTGCTGAGTGTGTCCTCACTGCTGGACTCCAGTGTTGTGATGTCCTCATCCTGCAGATCTGACATGGACCCTAGCGTGGTGGTGTCAGGATCAGTGCCCTTCAGGTACACCCAACTGTTATGTGGGGTCTCAGGCATGACAAATACTGTGCCATTTTCTCTGTCCCTCCACTCCTCTTCTGGGATGATATCACCACCCATTTCTTTAAAATGTCCTGCCTCTTCTTCAACCGAGAATACACATCCTTTGGCACGCTGAGAGGCTGCTCTGAGAGCTTGTTTCTGCAAAAAAAAAAAAAAGAGTGCGCACATCATTGCAAAGAAAAAAAATACTTATTAAGAAGTAAATAATTAGTATTAGGCTCAGTAATGTTAATATAGTACAATAAGTCAATGTCAGTGAAATAACTAAATGCAGTTGTTTTGTTGAAAACTGTCAGTATTATATCAAAATCACTTTAATAATAGTCAAGACTTAAAAAAAAAAACAATCTTTAAAACATACTAGCACCTGATGCAAAAATAAAGTGTGAGTGAAGTAGATACTTGAGCCACAAACGATTTTTAAGTATTTAAACTGCTAATTCAGTAATGACATACTTGGAAGTATGAGATAGAAACACTAATTAACGCTTTGTGGTCTTTATCAAGAGATTTGATATGTTGCTCCACCTGTCTTTTGGCTGCTCTCTTTGCCCTTCTTTCTGCCCTCCTCTCTCTTCTTCTCTGCTTCTCCTCCTGTCTGCGCTTATATGTGATCATCTTAGTAATGTCCAAGCCACTCTGTAATCACAGTCATCAGCCACAAAAACAAGAGAGAAAAAGATACCAGATGAGATAAAGCATAAAGGTGATAAACAATGTGTCTAAGAGGTACATTGAGACAACTGGATGAAAGGAAAATCAAATGTGCACCTTTTGTTTGAGGGCTTCCAGGTAGAGTTCAGCATTAGCAAAGTATATGGTGGCTGAAGAGCGGAATATCGTGATGCCTGGGACCTCCCTTACCTGACACACACATAAATGCATCCATATGTTTTTTTGTTTGTTTGTTTGTTTTTTGTATATTAGTAAAACACAATTTGCCATTTAAAAAGAAAAAAACATAATTCACAGTGCCATGAAAAAGTATTTGCTTTTTTTCCCTGATTTCTAATATTTTTTGCATAATTGTTTCAAATCTTTAAACAAAATGTTATATAACACAAACTAAATAAACATAAAATACAATAAACATAAAATACAGCCTTTTGATTTATTGAGGGATAAACATTTTCCAACATTTGATTTATTGAGGGAAAAACATTTTCCAACACTACCTGGCCTTGTGTGAAAAGTAACTGTCCCCTTTGTTACTCAATAAAACAATTAACCATATTTAATTGATAATTGGGTTTAATTAGACTAGACACATCCAGGCTTGATTACTGCCAGCCCTGTTGAATCAAAACATCACATAAATAGAACCATTCCAGCAAAGTCAAGTTAAGAGGTCTCAACAAGCAGCACACTCGATCAAAAGAAATTCCAAAAGAGCTGAGAAAGAAAGTTATTGAAATACATGGAGAGTGTTACAAAGTGATTTCTATGGCTCTGGGACTCCAGCAAACCACAGTGAGAGCCATTATCTCCAAATGGAGAAAACTTGGAACAGTGCTGAATCTTCCTAGAAATGGCCGGCCTAAAAAAATTCCTCCAAGAGTGTATTGACGATTCATCCAGGAAGTCACAAAAGAGCCCAGAAAAACCTCTAAGGAACTGCAGGCCTCGCTCGCCTCACATAAAGTCAGCATTCATTGTTACATCTTTAGAAGGCACTAGGCAAATTGGTATCCATGGGAGAGACCACTGGTAACCAAAATAAACATAAAGGTTCATCACACATTTACCAAAAAAACCCACATTGATGACCCCCAAGTCTCATCAAGCCTCAAGCTTCTCCAATCAGTATGATTAGCTGTGGTGCAACCTACAGTACCAGAGCAAGAATATTAAAAACGTTTACCCTATACTTTACACAACAAAGTAGGACAAATAATGTTTATTTATTTAGTTGAAATCATCAAATAACAAGAATGCAATCTAGTCCCCTGCTCTAAAGAGAACATGGATTTTTGACTGCTAAAAGGGCAAAATCAAGGGTTAAATCAAGAAGGCCTGAGTGTCAGTTTGATCAGTTCCTCTTAGCACTTTACCTAAGCACTGAATCCCCAATACATAAAAATACTCAGTATATATGGTACACTAATAAGTACACACTACTCATTTGGATTTTTATAATTGCCACAAATTTTATAAAGATTCAAATATCATGTCCAGGAAACAGGGTTAAATAAGGTAATGTAAACATGCATAATATCTGCGTGCCTCACCTTTTGGTGTGTCTCCATGTCCAAATAAAGCTCAGTACCAGGAAGATGGCCCAAGACAGAGTACCGGGGCCTGTGAGATCAAGGAAGCACTTATTTATGAGTATTTACACCATAAAGACAAAACATTTTCTGGGTACAGAGCAGTGAAGTATCTTACCTTTGTGTTCTGAAGATGACAGTAAGCAGGGCAAAGCCAACAGAGGCTGCCAAACCCATATCCATATTAAAGAGAACAGTGGACACCCATGTCACCAGCCACACCAACTATATACAACAAATAAATATAAATAATAAATTGAAATAATGCATCATAATTACAGCAAAACAGAGTATATGACAAAGATTTGCTTTGATTACAATAAATGATACTTTCAACATCACATATGCATGGATAAGAGTTGATCACTAATCAGTCAGATATAAAAATATGCTTAAACACTATACTAATGGAATGTGTAACATTGTTGGAGGTTTATTATGGCATCCTACCAGATCAATCTTGCTTCTCTGCCACAGTGTCACAATGTCGGCATACTGTTTGAACATGCTTTTCAGATTCACAAACACAATGGCAGCCAGCACTGCCTGTATGCACATGCACACACACACACACATTATGTGTATGTAGATAGATAGATAGATAGATAGATTCAAACATAGACAGATGTGTATTCTGGTCCACAGACTTGTAAAGGATTACTGAGATGTACCTTAGGCAACTGCTGAAACAGTGTTCCTAACTTCAACGTGGTCACCAGCACTATCACAGCTGCAGCCACACCTGCCATCTACAGCAGCACAACAAAACACAATGATTATAAGTCTGTACATAGAAGATGGGTATGTGTAACGGTGTGCCAAGTGTGTGTGTCTGTCTGTCTTGCCTGTGTTCTGCCTCCAGTGGTCTCCTGTATTAGACTCCGAGACATAGAAGCACAGACAGAGAAACACTGGAAAAATCCTCCAACTGTATTACTGAGACCTAAAGCCACCAATTCCTATAAAAAAAACACAGAAAAATGGTTACTATATGATTACAAATGCATTTATTTAATAAAATCTGATTAAAATTCCAATCTGCAGTGGTGGCTTGCCATCTCACCTGATTGCTGCACACTTTGTAGCCATGCTTAAGAGCAAAAGTTTTGCCCAAAGAGATGGAAATGGCATATCCCACAATGGCCAGGGCAAAGGCATCCACTACCACTTCAAAAAAGATACTGGGGTTTGGCATAGTGGGAGGCTGAAGCCTGAATAATCCAAGAGATAGATAACAATCATACACTAAAACATGGTTAATAGAATCATCTGTATTTATGTAAAATATTAAATAATAATATTATTAATATTGTTATTGTTACAATAAGGAATAACTCACCCACTTGGGATATCTCCGACTACTGAAATTTCATAGGTCTCATTTAGATGAGTGTGGAATGATATCAGTGTACCTGCCACAATCTAGTGTACCCACACACGCACGTACGCACATACACACACACACACACACACACACACACACACACACAGTGTTGAATGGCCTGAGTCATGGATAAAATATTTGTCCTTCCTATACAATGTATAGTAAGGCAAATCAGAATAAATTGTCTCTACCTGTCGCTACAATACATATATGTTAATGAACAGATTAAAAGTGTGCTGACCATCCAGTTAGTAACCATGAAAGGCAATGGATATCATAAATAATTATTTAAGAATGAGAAAATGAAAAAAAAAAAGAAGCATACAATAATGAGTTCCACTGGTACTGGCACTGGCAGTTTCTCTCTGTATCTATTGTTCAGCTCCTTGGCAATGATGAGGACTATGATGGACACAACACTGACCAGCAGAGTGGGCAGATGAGTATTGGGCAGCTCCACACACACATATACTAGTGTCTGCATACACACACAACACAGGGTCTGGTGGATTCTCAAAAAAAGTGATGAGGTCCATAAGTTTGTTGTACGCAGCCACAAAGGGGGTGAATATCTGAGTACTTACATACACCAGTGAGAATGGCCCACTGAATCGTGTTGGAGACACTCCAAAGATGTACTTTAACTGAGCCACTACTGCATGAGCGGCAGCCGCTGTGGTGTACGCTCTCACTAATGGCTCTGAGAGATACGTGCCCACAAACCCAAACTGCGCCAAACCCAGGATCACCTGAAAGATTAAGAAAAAGCATTTCCATTGCAATTCAAAAACAATTCAGCATCACATGATGAGTGTGAATATGCATGTTTGCACATCTCATCACATCTCCATTTTCATAAATGTGTTCGCGAACCTGAATTAGTCCTCCTAATACCGTAGTGGCTGCAGCAACTTGTACTCTATAAAGATCTCTAGCAGTGACATTCACCTCCTCTGTCACATTAGTGCCATTGAGGATGAGAAAATTGGCATCAGGCGCCAGTCTCTCCGTAACGCTGCCCACCATAACACTGAGAATCGTAAATGTGCCTGCAAACACACATACAGAGAGAAGACAATGCATGATCAAAAGCCATTTAGAGAATTTAAAGCCTATTGTGTAGTAGCCAACACATATTTTACCCATAATTCCATTTTAATGCTTCTTTTCAGTAGTGTGTGAAATATTTCCACTTTATCGTTGTAAATTTATGGCAAATGTAGTCAAAATGGATATAGTTAAACAAAATAATTTCCATGGTAATAATGTATAAACAGTCTCCTCACCTATAGAAATATGTCTGGAGGACCCAAAGAAGAAATAAATGAGTGCAGGATAAAAAGAGCTGTACAGTCCAAATACTGGTGGCAGTGAAGCCAGCAATGCATAGGCCATTCCTACAAAATTCACACACACACACACACACACACACACACACACACACACACACACACAAGGTCTTAGTATCCTTGTGAGGACCTTCCATTGACATAATTATTAATGCAGCTAGCCTACACCTAAACCTAACACTAATCTCGATAAGCAAAAGGAAAACCTTTGGCTCTTTTTTGTTTCTTTTAAATAAAGCAGTTTTGTTGTCACAGATGTTGTCTTTAAACACTGGAAACATTACAATTTAGTGGTGCCAGCACAAAGCAATACTGCAGAACTTTTCTGACCCAGGTGTAACTATACAGGAGGAATTTTAAACTTTATGAGAAATACTCATTTTCGTATGCCACAAATTTAAAATAGGTGTGATGCTATGGGTTAAATTCCAATGATAACAGACATGCTCATAAAATGTTAAATTTATCTCTCTGACTGACATCTTCTACTGATTATTAGCATGGTCCCATGTGATGTGATATATAATATTTTCTGTAAATTATAAACCTTTCAAAATATATTAGTAAAGAGTAGCATAATCTTTGAGAAATTATTTAACAAAAATGTATCAGTTTTTCCTCATTCATAAAATAAAAACAGCATCAGACTCTGCAGAAGGATTTATTGCTCTTAACAGTTGCACTTTCCCCTATTCTGCAAGGATACAAATTAATTGAAGGGACATAATCTTAAGATGCAGAAGCTCTCACCTTGTGGCAAGTGCATGATGCCCACACTGATGCCTGAGATGAGGTCTGGCATGCCATAGTCCCAGATGGAATAACGTGGTAACCAGTAAAGCACGGGTAAACAGCCTGCCACTCTACGCTTCAGTCTGGGAATAGAACACCTGTGAGAGGGATAAAGAGAGAAGGGAATTAGGGGGAAAAAGACAAGAAAGAAGTAATCTTCACTTCAATAGGAACTCATATGAATAAGGTATACCACCACTATTCATACACAAATAGACATACTAAAATATGTTTTTTTTTTCTTTCTAAAGTGTCTCACCTGAGTGAGTTTTTCAGGCGATGAGAGAACGGAATGTGGGTTTGTGAGGGGTCCAATCTCCTAGCCAGCTCCTCCAGCCTCTCTTCATCCAGAATCTCCCTCTCCACACAGTACCCTGAGCTGTTCTTCCCAGTGACCATACTTACACCACAAATTCAGATCTGAAAAGATCTTTAAAATTATTCTTTACCCTATACTTCCCTGACTTCACCCTTCTGATTTCTAGGGTTTCTAGCATGCGATTTACACTCAGAGACACTTAAATAGGATGAGGAAGACGTAGTAAAAGGGGCTGACTTTCTGGCTAATGATTACTTACGGAGAAATCTAAAATACTCATTCATAAATTATAAATAGCAATTAATACACAAAATGAAATACTGAATGAATAACTCCATGATTCAAAACTCCACAGGTGTGGATATAAAATAATGTTATTTTAAAAAACACTATAATGTTAATCCTGTGCTTATGCTGATTCAGCTTTTTCTCTAGTTTCCACTGGTGTGCTCTAGTCAACATTTTCTGTTCTAGTGACAGATCCCACACGGATGTTGGGTAAGACATGAATGAATTAATAATCTCATCACTGGAAACAGGAAGAGAAATTTAGCCATCCTGTCTTTGATTCATCATTTTCCACAACACACAATCAACACAACAGGGTGAAAGTGTTCACTGCAGCACTTTCACTCTAAAACTAAATGAAGCTTTAAATTCATTCTTCTTATACCTTTTAAGCACCTACCCAGTCATAATAATGGGACACTTCAGAACTGTTACATTAATAACATTACCGTGCTTAATAAAACTACCATTGAATTTTATCATGTGCTCTTCCTAATGACCTGGAAACTTCAGGTCGTTTTAGCAAAAGATTTTTAAAACTCTTGTGACTTTGTATAGTAAGGACAGGCTGTTTCAGTGCTAGGTTATTGCATCAACACTTGTCAAATGAAAACTATCCAGGGTTAATATTTCTATTAATAATTCTGCTCACTGTTTAAAGATTAGCCTCTATAGCAAAAGGACAATGGGCTGCAAACCTGTGTTTCACTTCACCTGTTTATGCACAGAGCATTATAAAGATTTAGTAATTTACACTTAATACACTGCTGGAAAATACAGTATATCAACTGAAATGCCAACTTGATCAGTTATTACAGCTATAATTATGCTGTACTGCATATTCCACTAAGTCCGTAATATATAAAGTGATTTTTAACCTGGATGTTTTTATCTTGACAAATGAAATCTAGCTTCAATGTAATGATTATGTAAAATATGGGTAAGAAAATAAATAAATAAATGCAAACCATAAACGTGAGGAGATGGAGCTGTAAAATATTAAAGGCTAACTCTCAATTTGACAATGATCACACCTAAATGAGTGGTCATGATACACTATATGGCCAAAGGTATATGGACACCTGACCATCACACCCATATATGGGCTTTCCCCAAACTGTTGCCACAAAGTTTGAAGCACACAGTTGTCTGGAATGTCTTTGTATGCTGTAGCATTAATACGTCCCTTCACTGGAACTAAAGGAGCCTAAACCTGTTTCATCATGACAATGCCCCTTTTCAGAAACGAGGTCCAAAACGAGGTCCATAAAGACATGGTTTGCCAAGGTTAGTGTGGAAGCACTCAAGTGGCCTGCACAGAGCCCTGACATAAACCCCACTGAACACCTTTGGGATGAACTGGAATGCCGACTGCACGCCAGGCCTCCTCGTCCAACATCAGTGTCTGACCTCACTAATGTTCTTATGGCTGAATGAGCACAAATCCCCACAGCCATATACCAAAATCTAGTGCAAAGCATTCCCAGAATAGTGGAGGCTGTTATAGCAGCAAAGGGAGGACTAAATCTGTGGTAATGCCCATGGTTTTGGAATGGGCACATAAGGGTGTGACTGTCAGGTGTCCACATACTTTTGGCCATGTAGAGTATGCATGTATTGTTTTGTCATTCTTTTTACACTTTATCTAAGGAAGACACCCATATTTGCATCCATATTCCAAAGCCCTTAGGTCATATTTCCAATTTGTTTCACAGTTAGTAAACCGACTACTGATTTTGCATGGGATGCTCCTTTAAGAAGTGAGTGCACAAGTGCAGGACCTGACATCACTTTAACAACATGATAGGGTGAAATCTAATCCCCAAATACCCAGCAGCCTGAAGGGCCATTCTACACATTGAAACGTGTGAGAAAAACAACAAAACAAAAACACTGTCCTTCTGTTCGCCATTTCACTAAATATAAATACAAAATTTCTTGAACAGACTGCAACTTTCATCCATTTTTCCTCAGAAAATATCTAGTCTCTTCGGAACCCCCATTGGTTATTTGAAACATCATGGTCTATTATTAGCCATGTTGCTTAGCATGGGACACCGAGGGTTCAGTAAACAGATTTCTCTCACTCACCCTCCTCCTCCTTGCACTGCCACAGACACAGTGTGTGTGTATGAATTATATGTAATGGACGACTTGCCTGTTGAAGGCAAAGAACACTGGAAGCAAGATCTCTGGTACGACTCATCAGTGCATGTCCTAATCTTATCAGTTTAATTAATGGTTCTCTCACTCAGTAGTAAATACTGAACTTGAAACAGCAGTGACAGTAATCTCTATTTAACCAGAAGGTTTGTTATGTATTGATTAAAGATTGGTGGTATTTGGAATGGTTTTACTTTGGTAGATATAATTAAAAATGTGCATTAAACTACAGCACATGATCATGCACGAAAAGAAGTTAGAAAATGTGTTGTTAGTAGTTCAGTCTCTGTGCTTTGACATTTAAACAACATGCACTAACATATCACAGATGTGCCCTCTCAAATAACTGCACCAGCTGAGCTTGGGTCTTGCTCTGTATTTTGCCAGATAACCTGTCCCTGCCTTGTTAAAAAGATGACTTCCAGAATGTCTGTAGCTTAATGGAAACCCTTGATTAAGGTGAAACATTAAAGAAGCAGAAGAAGAAGAAAAAACAAATCCTCATCAAGAAGCAGAATGGATCTGAGAGCTAAGCATGGTCTGATGTTGTTGGAACAGTTGAATCGCATGCGTGAAGCCGAGCAGTTAACAGACGTGGTGCTAGTTGCAGAAGGCATCAGCTTCCCATGTCACCGGTCAGTTCTTGCTGCGTTCAGTCCTTATTTCCGGGTCATGTTTACCTGTGGCCTGCGTGAGAGTGCAAACCGCCAGGTGGTACTGAGAGACATGCCAGCTCAGAGCTTAGCCCTCTTGCTGGAATACATGTACAGCTCCAAGCTTCCACTTTCCCCGGATAATGTGCAGGGTATCTCAGTCGCTGCATTCCTCTTGCAGATGGATGATGTCTTTAGCCGCTGCCAGATCTATATGACAGACAACATGGATGCCTCCAACTGCCTGGGGATCTATTACTATGCTCGGGATTTGGGGGCTGAAGAATTAGCAGAGCATGCTCAGCGTTACCTCCGACAGCACTTCACAGAGGTGTGTCTGAGTGAAGAGGTGCTGGATCTGGAAGCCTATCAACTCGGGGCATTGCTAGCTTCAGACGACCTTAATGTTACCCGAGAGGAAACCATTCTTGACGTAGTGCTGCGATGGGTGAAACATTGCTCAGTTGGTGTGGGTCTGGGGGAAGAAAATCGTGTCAGTCAGCTACCAGAGCTCTTACAGAAGGTACGCCTTCCACTGGTGAATGTCAGCTACCTGAAGGAGACACTGCGCCGCAACACAGCACTGCTGGCTAATGCAGAATGTCTACAGATGATGGAGGATGCAATTGAAGCGGCAGGTCTGCATCCAGATGCTCCAGCCCGACGACTGAAGCTACGTTATGGCATGGAAACAACTGATCTACTGCTATGTATTGGCAATGATAATGGAGGAATACGCTCACGCTATGGAAGCTATTCAGACCGCAGCTATTGTTACGCCCCCACCACTGGGCGCACATTTTTCATCACTTCCCCTCGATACAGCGATGCCCTTGGATATGTATACGCTGGGGTTGTCACTGAACACAATGACATTATTGTTGCTGGAGAGCTAGGGCCACGAAGGTTGGCAAGACAAAAGGAGAAGAATGTGGAGATTTTCAAGTAAGGCTCAAGTATAAAAAGTGCTAAAATAATTTAATATATCCTTACACACTCACTGTCCACTTTATTAAGAACACCTGTACCCCTGCTCGTTCATGAAATTATCCAATCAGCCAATCATTGTCAGCAGTTCAGGGAATAAATTCATGCAGATGCAGGTCAAGTGCTTCAGTTAATGTTCAAAACAACCTCAGTGACAATGACTGTGAGCTGACAGGAAGGCTATGGTAACTCTTTACCATACTGTGTTGAGAAGAAGAGCATCTCAGAATGTACAAGGTGTAAAAACCGTGAGGTGGATGAGCTACAACAGCAAAAGACCACAGCAGGTTCCAGTCCTGTCAGCCAAGAAAAGGTTCACTGAAAGTGAACAGCTGTAGATTGGAAAACCGTAGCCTGTTATGTCCTGATGTTTGATGTGAACATTAACTGAAGCTCTTGACCTGTATCTGAGAGATTTTATTCACTGCATTAATTCACTGCCCCTGTTCTAACTTCTCATTTTCCATCCATTTATTATTTATCAAGCATTAATTTATTTTTTTTATGCAGCCAAGGACAAAACAAGATATTTTTTTAAAAATAGCACTATATTATCTCAATCTCCATATCCTTACATTTCTTTTGAGAGTATAGTGCAGAAAAAAATGTTGAATCATATTTTAAATACTTTCCATTTACCTCCTTTTTTTTTTTTTTTTTAGATATAATGAGGAAGCTCAAGGTAGCTGGAAGCACCTGAGTTCAGCAGAATACCGTGACTCATATGCCCTGAGTTCCCTGGGTGATAACCTGTACCTAATAGGAGGTCAGATGATGCTGAAGAATCAGTACCTCATCACCAACAGTGTTGCGCGCTGGTCGTTACAGGGTGGCCCCTGGCGCAGTGCTGCTCCTTTACCAATGCCCTTGGCCTATCACAGTGTAGTCCGGATGAAAAACTGCCTTTATGTGCTTGGGGGGAGGACACCACAGGTTAGAGTAATTCACACTGTTTTAAGGTTTCCCACTCTGACATTGTATAGCTGGTCCTGGAGAGCCCTTTCATTAGCCATTAATTTGATTATAAGTGGGTGTTAGAGTAAAGACAGCACTAAAATGTGCAGGTCCAGGACCACAACAAGGATTCTATAACTTCAACATGAAATCAAATTACACTGAGAGAGAACAATAATTGTGTCGGTCTGTAACCCTACTCTATTTCTGTCCCTGTCTTTTTCTTGCTCTATTTAACGGCACCTGTTGTGACTCGTCTTTGTCAATGACAGACATATCATGTGGATGAGGAGCCTGACCGTATGAGTAACCGCCTACTTGTTTATGACCCAGAGAACAACAAGTGGAATGAGCTCTGTCCTATGAAATACTCCAAATATCGCTGCAGTGCAGTGGCCCTCAATGGGGAGATTTATGTTATAGGTGAGAGGCAAAAAGCTTTAATTTATTTTTAGCAATCTTCTAGGAAGACAGGGTTAACATGGCAACAAACATAAAAGCAACATATTTAGTTAAAATACCACTTATGTGAATGTAATCTTTTTTTCCCCTGTGCTAATTAGGAGTGGTTTAAAACCTAATCTTGTTTGAGCTGTTGTTTTGTTATGTCTGTTATACGAAATGCAAGTAAACACCAATGATAAAAATTCCAGTTAAGAATTAAATTTATAAGAAGTGTCAATATTGTTTGTGATGAAAAATATCCACCTTTTACACAACTTATTTTACAGTTCATTTGTTCACACCCTGGTTCTTGTAGCATCAACACAATAATTTTAGTAAGAGAAGGGGTAGAATTAAACAAAGTATGCCACATTACTTCTTATACACTAAATGAAATGTATCTCTAATTTTTGTCCTTACATAAAGTTCTGCATCTGCCCTGCAGGTGGTATCGGGTGTGAGGGTGTAGATCGTGGACAGTCACGCCGCTGTCTTGATGCGGTAGAAATCTACAACATTGATGGTGATTTCTGGAGGGATGGCCCTCCCTTACCCTGGCCGCTTTTGTCACTGCGAAGCAATGCACCAAATGCTGGGGTAGTGGATGGAAAACTATATGTTTGTGGATATTATAAAGGAGCAGGTAAATATATCATACCATGCTTTGAGGAAGGTGATCTCAACATTCATGTAGCTGTAAAATCTCATTTGTCTCATCTCATATGTCCCTATAAATAGCACTCAGAAATCAATTTAATTTCAGATATATTAAAAAAAAAAAATCACTGTAGTCCTAAATAAATTTAATATAAATATCATGTCTATAACCATAAAATTCTTCTTAGACCGCCATGACATCATCACCAAGGATATCCTGCAGTTGGATCCATGGGAGAATGAGTGGACTGTGGTGGTTAAACAGGCTGTGATGCACGACAGTTATGACGTGTGTCTGGTGGCGAACCTTAACCCTCGAGGACTCATGCCCCCTCCAGCTGACTTGGTGGATGAATAACAAAAACTATCCAT
Organism: Pangasianodon hypophthalmus; assembly: GCF_027358585.1. Classification (NCBI taxonomy): domain Eukaryota; kingdom Metazoa; phylum Chordata; class Actinopteri; order Siluriformes; family Pangasiidae; genus Pangasianodon; species Pangasianodon hypophthalmus. The sequence continues at coordinate 16,208,712 of NC_069711.1, forward strand.
GTATGACAAAAGCAAACGCAGTCATAAATTTGACAATTTGCACATTTGAGCATTTCACAAAATTGAGATCTCCACAGCTGTACAGAGTTTGTGTTTTATTCACTTAAGGCTGATTTGCATACATGTGAAATGTTTTGGTACAATATTAGTGTTGATTTATTCTTCTTATACTGATCATAGACTGATGGTCTATTGTGAACTGCATTTTCGAACAGATAATTGTTAGTTTTTTTAGGTATACAACTGTTTTTGATGTGTGAATGTAACAGATTACAGAGAAGCTCACAACATTTACTCCTGTTTCAAGAAGCTAACATTAAGGTGTATTTTTTAAATATTAGCATGCTCTATTAATGAGTTCTTCAGCTGCATTAAATATAAGCATGCTGTATGAATTAATTCTTCAGCTGCATTACAGAGATGTTTTTTTAACAATAGTTTATGCACTGTATGTTCTGTTGCACATCTGACACTGTGACTTATCTAAATATTACTGTAGCCATGTTTGTGCTACCATAGCAATACAAAACAAAGATTTTTCCCCCACTTTGACCTGAGCTCTAATATTGATTGACTACCAACAGAATCCAAAATATTTGGAAAATCATGTAGGAAATAAGTTCCTGAGTACACAGGGAGTACAAAAAAATAAGGACAACAGAAATTCTAAATAGCAAATATATAAACTTATTTTAAAATCATCACGTATAAGATTGAAAGATGTAAATTTTTGCTATTATGTAAGGCAACAGTAAACATGACTGAGTGTCCATGGGAAGCAGAAGAAATGTACTGTGGAACTACAAAGAACTGAAACTTTGCCAGAGTTTTACAGAAAAACAACGAAAACATTCTGAACTAAGTCCTAGTAAAAAGTTTTGCTTTGTGTCTTAAAATGTTACTCATGTAACTCACAGCGCATTAATCAGAGTCACTGATGAAGTCAAAGAGCTGCCAGACACCTCTCTGTCTCTGTATAGTATTGGCTTTTTGCTCAGGCTTCACCGTTTCCCATTCAGCTTCCTGGTATTCCACAATCACCTGCGAGCTGTTACTGCTCTGGGACCATGACCAATGATCCAGATGCTGTCCACATTCACTCATATTCATCAGTTTAGTTGTGCTTTGCTGCTGCAGTGGTAGATGGTTCCCTGAAACAGCTTTGCTGGTTTTCTGGTAGGCACTGACCTCTGATTGAGGCACCCTGTTTTCCTGGTCTTCATCGCGTTGACTATCCTCAGACACATTATTCAAAGCCATCCCTTGATTAGGGCGTCTCTGTGGCAGAATCAAGGCTCTCTTCTTTTTCCTGAAGGTCTGGCATCTCTGTGCTCTCTTAGGCACTTTTCTCTCTATTGGCACCTCAATCCAAGCTGCTGACTTGTTCTTATTCATATTATTCAAAGACTTTACTGGCTCTATATGCACAGGGCCTCCAACAACGCAATTCTTCTTAGAATCCTGTACAAGAGCAGTGACAGCGCTAGTAGCCACTGGGCTTGGAGAACTGGTTGTAACTGAGCGCAGATGGTAAGACTTTTGCCAGCCATTAGGGTCAAACCTCTCAGTTCCTGTGTGCCGCTGCTTCTCAAAAGGATGAGTGCCTATGACCCGGAAAGACGCTCTTCTGCTAAGTTTCTCTGGAGATGTTTTTTTAACAGGACAAATGCTCTGGTCTACTCTTTCCTCTGAGTAATTAAAGGCTTCACTGCACAGCTTCATTCCTTCATAATAACGCTTTTCTTCTGAAACGACACAGAACTGCGCTACCAAACCAGGTGATGTCTGAACAGTGTTGTCAATCATTCGGACAGGGCTGGGATGAGCTCCAGTGGAGTGAGCAGTCATTATTGTGCCAAGCAGAGACATAATCTCTCCAAGCAGACTCTGCTCCTTGCTTTGTTCCAGTTTCAGTGATTCCAAATCCCGCTGGAGGCTGAGCACAATTGAGCTCAAGTCTTTTAGAGCTAATGACATCTGGGCCATGAGAAAACAAACAAGCCTCAGTCAAACTGTACTGATATAAATACAAACTAGTCTGCTTGGTAATTCATGTGCTTTATATTCTATTTATACCACTGTGCTGTTAAATTCTCAAATCTGTAGGTGTTGATTAATTTTCTATTACAGCACAGCTGTGACAATCATGTTGGTTGTAATTCAAACCATAGGTATATATCAATGCGCTCATTCTGATGTCATCTTTTCTATAGTAACAGCTCATTCACAAGGACTTGTATGGCAGATGCACTACAAGCTTCATAATAAAGAGGGTAAAAAAGCATTGTTATTTAACAAATAAAAATGTCTAATTGTTATGGTATTTCACATTTATGGAGGGAGTCCTGGATGTAAGCACTTTGTGGTCATGAAGTTTTCTGTCTACAGAACAGAGGACTTTTCATTTTCTGGTTTCTAGGAAAAATGATCATTTTTTGTCTTATTAATTTCAACAGAGCAAAAAGAGAGGGTGGTGAAAGCACAACTGTTTCCAGCTGTTATAAATGATAACAGGAACTAGCTTGTCTTGGAAACACTGTAAAACATTGAATGTAACTATAAACAGATACAAATCATTAATTCCTTAAGTTAAAAACTGTAACTGTGGGCAAATCACTGTGGTATAACAAGAATAAAACCCTTAATCAAATAATTCACTTATGGTGGTAATAGCCCTCCACTTTGTGCCGCACACCCCTTTATGGATTATATTTTATAACAGCATGAATTCCTTACTTGTTTTAATTTAGGTTTGATGTAGAGGTACACACTTGTGGCAAAAAAAATTGCAATTACAAAAATTATTATTTGTAATAAAAGACAACCGACATATTGACAAGCAATCTAATGCTTTCTGATTTACTTTTATGTAGCAGATAAAACTATTCTCTTTTTAATATTTTAAAATATATAATATAAGACTACGCCTCCAACCCAAATCCTTTCTGATTTGTAAGATCAACTTCTGCAGAAAATTAGCAAGAATAAATGATAAATAATTACATCATTTGAACAGCTTAGGAACTTTTTTTTATACAAACACTAACTTAGGCTACTACTGGAAACAGTGCTTACCAAGTGAGCTCAAGTAAAGCTAGTTATGCTATCACTGACGTTTGTCTACAATTTAACTAAAATGTTCTGAGCAGCAATTGCTGACAAATGTGCTAAGCTCTCTGAAGAAGTTGCTTGGTTCAGTAATTCTAAAATAATGCCAAAACTTGCACTGGAGAATAGTATGAATTCGTTTCTTCCAGAGCAAAATAATATTTAACTAAAAATGAGCCCCTACATGTAAGGAACACAGGATCCTTTTACTATCATTCTAAATAAATGATAAGTATATCTCAGCTTTTGTTTCAGGTTTTGTTTACCTTCACCTCATTGTCTTCCATCTCTCTATGCATCTGGTTCATCAGCAGTTCAGTCTGACTTGCTATGTTCTCCTTTATGGTGGCAAAATTATCCTGAACTGTAATGCAAAAGATATTGACAAAAAAAGCAATGATGTACAAGGAAAATTAAAAAAAACAACAACAAAAAATAATAAGTAGATCTCGACACCAGTGGCATCGATGCTTCCACCTAGTTCTTCTTATTTAGCCAGAAAATGGCCTTTAGCTTCCTCAACATGGTGTAAGTAACATCTCTGTATGACAAACAGGGAGGAAGCTATTGAAGAAAAACTATTTCTGACATTTCACCTTGCTGTGACCTTCACCCTGTATGAATCAATTCCAAAATCTATCTATCAAGCTCATCTGCTGGTTTTAATGATAATTATATATAAATAATTATACACATATACAATCAACAAACATTCAACTGCTTGTTCTTGACATATTGCGCTACGAGAATCCTGAATGGATGGACAAGTCAAAAACAAACAATAACAAAAACTGTTCAGTTATTTTCTACATTTTCACCCTCTGCAGGACAAAAGACATCCAGGGTCCTAATGTGTTGCATTAGCAAAAGAGTGCAACTTTAATCCATGGTATTAATATACAGACATACATTAAGCCATAACGTTAAAACTACTGACAGGTGAGGTGAATAACACTGATTAATGATTACAAAGGCATCTGTCAAGGGATGGGATATATTAGGCAGCAAGTGAACAGTCAGTTCTCAAAGTTGATGTGTTGGAAGCAGGAAAAATGGGCAAACATAAGGATCTGAGCGACTTTGACAATGGCCAAATTGTGATGGCTAGACGACTTGGTCAGAGCAGAAAACAGCAGGTCTTGTGGGGTGTTCCTGGTATGCAGTGTTTAGTACCTACCAAAAGTGGTCCAAGGAAGGAAAACTGGTGAACCCGCGGCAGGGTCACGAGTGCCCAAGGCTCACTGATGCACATGTGCAGTGAAGGGTAGCCCATCTGGTCTGATCCCACAGAAGAGCTACTGTAGCACAAATTGCTGAACAAGTTAATGCTGGCTATGATAGAAAGGTGTCAGAACACACAGTGCATCACAGCTTGCTGCGTATGGGGCTGTGTAGCCACAGACCTGTCAGAGTGCCAGTGCTGACCCTGTCCACCGCCGAAAGCACGTACAATGGGCACGTGAGCATCAGAGCTGGACCACAGAGCAATCGAAGAAGGTGGGCCTGGTCTGATGAATCACGTTTTTTTTTTATATCATGGATGGCCGGGTGACTGTGCGTCACTTACCTGGGGAAGAGATGCCACCAGGATGCACTATAGGAAGAAGGCAAGCCTGCAGAGGCAGTGTGATGCTCTGGGCAATGTTCTACTGGGAAACTTTGGGTCCTGGCATTCATGTGGATGTTACTTTGACACGTACAACCTACCTAAACTTTGTTGCAGACCACGTACACCTCTTTCGGCAGGATTATGCTCCCTGCCACACTGCAAATATTGTTCAGGAATGGTTTGAGAAACATGACAAAGAGTTCAAGGTGTTGATTTGGCCTCCAAATTCCCCGGATCTCAATCCGATCGGCATCTGTGGGATGTGTTGGACAAGCAAGTCCGATCCATGGAGGCAACACCTCGCAACTTACAGGACTTAAAGGATCTGCTGCTAACGTCTTGGTGCCAGATACCACAGCACACCTTCAGAGGCCTTGTGGAGTCCATGCCTCAATGGGTCAGAGCTGTTTTGGCACGAGGGGGACATACGCAATATTAGGCAGGCGGTTTTAATGTTATGGCTGATCTGTGTATAAAACACAGAGGAAATATTAAATGACAATAATATTTACTTGTCTTTCTAAAATTATCCATTCCTTCAGCCACAGCTGCTCTGGTTATGTCACAACTTCCATCAATGCAGTTTAGAAAAGTCTTTTTGATCTGAAACAGACAAACAACCATAGATAACTAAACTATACAGAAAATAATGTAATTAAAATTAAGACCTGCATAGGCAGTACTTCTGCCTTTATCACTTACATTTTCCAGACTTTCTTGCAACTGCCGGACTCCAATGAGAATTTCACTGAACAAATCAGCAGAAATTTACTTTAAAATCATGAATTACAGCACATGCTTTAAATATTTACATTACAAAAACTACAGAATTAAACGTGGATGGCATTTTACATCTTTTATACCACGTGAAATTTTCACACTGTGTTTTCACAACATATTAAATCGCCTGCTTCCTTAGACACACCCAATTTTCTTTTTTTTTTTTTCAATGAGCATAAGGAATAGATATAAATAGGTGTACTTACATCTCTTTGGCTTTTCTCTTCTCCTCTTCAAATCTGTCTAATATACCCATGGCTCTACCACCTGAAATGTTGGTTACTTTGCTATCACCAAACAGCATAGGCTTGGAGTGATAGCTGGTTGACACCTTCGTTTCATTTATCTGTCAAGATTGAGGTAAAATAAATGCAAAACACTGCACAGCCTTTCAACAAGATCAGTTTTACAAAAGATTTTATATTTACATTTCAGCTTTGCTAATGTGGCTTTCACTTTTAACCACAAATGGAAATTTTTGCATAAAAAAATACAAACAGCAAACTCCATAGGCAAAGTGATAAAATTAGAATCTGAAAGAATTTATAATCTAAAAGATATGCCTTATCATTCCTTGACCAAGTGCAAGTGTACACTCACTGTCCATTTTATTAGGAACACCTGTACATTCATGCAGTTATCTAATCAGACACATAATTTCACACACTACAGCCTCTAAAGTTTACACATATTGGTGCGAAATACAAAAAACAGTAAGTGAGCGACAGTTCTGTGGGTGGAAATGCCTTGTTGCTAAGAGAGGTCAGAGAAAAATGTCCAGATTGGTTCGAGCTGCCAGGAAAGTAACTCAATCACTCTGTACAACTGTGATGAGCAGAAAAGCGTCTCAGCATGCACAGTACTTCAAACCTTGAAATTGACAGGAGTGGAACCTGATGTAGTATTCTGCTGTTTTAGCCCATCCACCTCAAGGTTTGATGTGTTGTGTGGTCTGAGATGCTTTTCAGCTCACCATGGTTGTAAAGAGTGCTTACTTGAGTTACTATAGACTTCCTATCAGCTCAAACCAGTCTGGTCTTTCTCCTCTGATCTCTCTCATCAACGAGGTATTTCAGCCCGAGGACCCTCCGCTCACAAGATGTTTTTGTTTTTCACATCATTCTGTGTAAACTCTAGAGACTGTTTGTGTGTGAAATTCCCAGGAGATCAGCAGTTTCTGAAATACTCAAACTAGCCCATCTGGTACCAACCACCATGCCACCATCAAAGTCACAGAGATCACACCTTTTCCCTATTCTGATGTTTGATGTGAACATTAACTGACGCTCTTGACCTGTATCTGCATGATTTTATGAATTGTGCTGCTGCCACATGATTGTCTGATCAGATAACTGCATGAATGTGCAGGCGCACTGGTGTTCCTAATAAAGTGGACATTGAGTGTATACTGCAGTAAGAAAATCTGAAGTACAACAGTATAATAACTTGGCACGGTGGTGCAGCGGGTAACGTTGCCACCTCACAGCTTCAGGGCTTGATCCTGAGCTTGGGTTAGAGTCTGCATGCAGGGTGTGAATGAATTCAACAGTATAATAAGCAATTCTAGCATCATTACAGAGAAGAACTTCCTCGCAATTGTATAGATTAATAAATAAATTGATTCACTTTATGAAAAGATGAGTAGAATGCTTGCACCACATTGGACCTTAATCCAGTACCTTCTACAGAGAAAGACACAGATCATAGATATTAAACTGTACCTCCTGTGAGGCCTGTTGAGAGCCTCTGGACTGTCCACTTATCTCCTGGGAAAAGCTTTGAGAATTTTCAGGCCAGGTTTGAGATCCGAACAGAAACTGGGAGTCAGGCAGGCTGGAGTAGTCACAGGTGGCACCTCCCTTACCTGGTTTTGCACCCCTGTGATATAAGGCAACGGATTAATAGTCTGTTTAATATGTCTGAGTTACTACCCATAATACTCAAGCTGTGGATGTAAAATTCAGACTTACACAGAGTTCACTGGAATACTCAAAATATCCTTTACATTCCAAATGTTAGGCTTCATGCTTCTGTGTTCCTGTACAATTACTACAAACAATACAGTGAATATGCGACAGTTATCGTTACACATCGGCTAAACTAGTTAGCATTACATTACTAACATTAGCAGTCTAGCGTTAGCTACACGGCGCTCGTTAGCTACAGCTCAGTTTACTCGCTATTTGTCCAGTTTATATAACCTAGTTAGTTTGCTATTTAATCCGCCAGTGCTTGCTTTACCTCCCGTGCTTACTAATTCAGTATCTGGCCACACAATACCATTAGACTGTTCTGAAAACTCAGTCAGGGTGTGTGTAAAACAACCGCTGTTTAATGGCAGCAGCTTGTGAGGGTCTGCGACACCTGAAGTAACTTGAAGTGAGCGCCCTGTGCGCACGCGACCCCAGCTGACTGAACTGTGTGGGTTTAATGTTAGTGCATGCTGAGAATGATAGGTCCATGTAGTGTAGAAGAATTTTCCTTATGAGTATGATTTAAGTATGATTATTATATAATCCATCCAGTCCAATCAAGAGTTAAAGTACTCAGAAATTATATGAGATTTAGTACATTTAGTACATTTTACTCATGAAGAGAGTGACTTTTATGAAATGACTTGTAAAATCACTTGTATGATTTTACAAGAATATTTCTGTATGAGAATATTTCTCTATGTGAATCAAGAAACCTAAGACAAACTGATGTGACCTTGCAGGTGGCCTGTGCTTGTGGGAAATCAATAGGCACACAGGTCTCATTCATAAACTGTATCTTTTTCAGTCCAGATTTGCTTTGTCATTTCTCATGGGAAAGTGCTTCTTCTCTACCAGAATACTGAAGTGCATTGTTAAGGTTGTGATGAACGTTAACTGTTAACATTTAAAAATAAATAAATAAACTGACTGACTTCACGCCACAATTAAAATCAAGCTAGAGGGCCAATGAAATAATTGTGGTGAGAGTTTAAGGGCGTGATTAAAAGAAAATATGAGAAAACTCCACCTAATGAGATCATTGTTTTTAGAACTGTATAAAAGCACGAGCCATGACTCTGTAAATCAGATGATGATTGTCTCGGCTTTGTGGGTTGATTCAACAAAGTCTGATTTTTTGGCATCCAAAACCCTTTGACTTAGAAAAGTCTTTTTTATTCTGAACTGAGAAAATTTTCCGCAACAGTAGCACTTTTCATCCTGACGATGCTTTTTCCGTATCTCAAATTCAAAATTTAAAACACTGTATATTTAATAATTCACAAAGTGAGTGAAACCATTTATGTACATAACCTACACTCACAGAGCACTTTATTAGGAACACTATACTAACACTGCGTATGGCCTCCCTTTGCTCTCAAAACAGTCTCAATTCTCCATGGCATAGATTCCACAAAATGTTGGAAACATTACTTTGAGATTCTGGTCCATGTTGACATGATTGCATCAGGCAATTCCTGTAGATTTTTCAGGTGGCCAGTTTTGGTGAGCTTGTACCCATGATAGTGTCTGTCTTGGATGACAGAAGTGGAACCCGACGTGGTCTTCTGCTGTTGTAGCCCATCCGCCTCAAGTTTCAATAATTGAATTGAAAGGGTACACCTTATATAAGATTTAAATGAAGCATAGCTCCTCTGAAAGCTGCATTGTGAACAAAGCATCCATGCCACCACCAGACTCTGCAACAGTGTTTTCCCTGAGACAGTCAGATTACTCAACACCTTGCTGCCTGGGCTAGTCAAAGCCCTAACCCAGTATGACTCAATACCACTGCACACCTGCACTTTACAGTGCTGCACAAAGTGCACACCTGGACCCTAGACACTTTCTATTTATAAGACTTTTTTTTTGCTGCTAACATTGCTGCTACATTTATTGCTGCAACACTACCCAGTAATTTACAGCCCACTGCTGCATGCTCCTGGAGAAATGACATTTCATTTCGATGCATACTAGCTATATAGAGGAATGACAATAAAAACCCACTTGATTTGTTATTTAGGTGCAAGTTCCTAAAAGGATAAGACCTGACCAGGGAGGGGAGAAGGTCTATATTGCTCAATTTCTCTGGTCATGGGAGTTTGATTGTAGGAAAAATCATACATAACCAGAGGTGAATAAAACTATTGGCTGTTAAAATTCCTAGTTTCAATTTATATTAAAATTTCAATTCATTATTTCATTTAAATTAATTTTATATATATATATGTGTGTGTGTGTGTGTGTGTATGTATGTATGTATAATTCCTGTGTATATTTTTTGTACTGCACTGCTGCCACAAGATTGGCTGATTAGATAACTGCATGAATGTGTACGTGTATCAGTGTTCCCAATAAAGTGGATGGTGAGTGTATATAAATGCAATTACATACTACATAGGGTTGCAGGGAGCCTGGAGCCTATCCCAGGGGAATTGGGGCACAAGGCAGGGGACACTCTGGATGGGGTGCCAATTCATCACAGGGCACAATCACACACACTCTGGACAATTTAGAAATACCAGTCAGTCTACAACATGTCTTTGGAGTGGGGGAGTAAACCCCCAAAGCACGGGGAGAACACGCAAGTTCTACGCCCACAAGGCAGAGGCAGGACTCAAACCCCTAAGCCTGGAGGTGTGAGGCAAAAGTGCTAACCACTAAGCCACCATTACATATTGTTATTATGTCTCACACTTAAAAAAAAAAATGAGTTGATGCATAAGAATTTTTATTGATCATTTTCAGACATGGACAGATATGGGTAAAACATTTGGCTCTCCTCTTGTCTCTGCTCTCCTGCTGTAAACAAATAGTACTCCAGCTGCCAGAATTCCTTCTCCAGGCTCTCTTTCTCTCTCCATCTCTGCCATCATCTCTCAGTCCTCAAAGCATTTCAGGGAAGCCTGAAGAGCAGTGTTACTCCCCTCCACCTCTCCCTCCATTGGCTTGTCTTGCTCAGTAAATTCTACAGTCTCAGACTGACTTCATCTTTGCTTCTCTGGCTTCTGTCTCTCTCTGCTGCAGCTCTTTCTGTCTTTCATTCTGGAGCTGTTGTCTCTCCTCATTTATCTGAACCATGGCTTGTCCCAGTTTCTCAGCAATTTTCATTAAAACCTCAATTAATGCCAGTTGAATGCTTTCTTTCTCTTCCTTTCTTTTATAGCTCTTTGCATCTTCTTGCCTCTTTTTCCTTCTCAAGTTCTCACATCATCTTGGCCATCTCTTCCTTTTCCTCTTGCATTTTTTCCATCACACTGTTTATCTCTATCAGCTTCTGCAGCCACATACTTAAATCCTCTCTCTAGACAGCCTCCAGCTCTCGTTTTTCTCTCTAGTTCAACACATTTCTTCCTCTTGTTCTCCAGCTCAGCCTTCTCTCTATCCTGCTGCTCTCTCTCTAAAACAAACATGGCTTCCATCTGCCCTACCTTCCTCACCAATTTATCCCTGTCTTCCATTTTCTTTGCCATGTCTCTCTCATTTATCTGAGCCTGGGTTTGTTCCAAACTCTCAACCGTTCTCAATAAATCCTCAATTAGTGCTAACTGAGCACTTTCTGTCTCCCTCGTTCCTTCTTAAATTCATTTACAGCTCTCTGCATTTCTATTCGCAGATTATTCTCCTGCTGTTTCTCCACCGTTCTGAGATATCCTGTCCTTCTCAAGCTCTCTGACCTTTTTTGCCATCTCTTCCGTTTCCATTTACATTTTTTCTAGCATGCGGTCTTCCTCCAGCAGCTTCTGCAGCAGCTTACTGGAGTCCTCTCTGCAGAAGGCCTCCGTCCCTTGCTTTTCTCTTTCTAGTTCAGCACCCTGAATACAGCCACCCTGCCTTAATCACCAGTTTGTCCCCAACTTCCATACTCTTTTCCTCTGTCATGTCTCTCAGTCTTATATTCCTTTCTTTCTCTTGCTATGTCCTGCATGCTTACCTTCTCAGACTTCTTCAGATTCCACATTCAAATTCCTTTTCGAAGGTTTGCAGCATCTTTGTGCTTAACTTTCTCTTTCCAGCCATTTCTTCATGAAATTATTCTGTGTAAAGTGTTTGAGTAGAGTGAGTAGCTAAAGGAGCTCAATAACTGTGACAGTGTGAGAGTTATACGTATGCTGCGTCCCAATTCGCCTACTATCCGTCCTAAATAGCATCCAAGATTAGAATTAGTGTGTCCCAAATCGTAGTGTGTTGAAATGAGTATCCGGAAGGTCTACTATGTGTGGATCCGTGGACACTTTTTCATCATCTTAATGCACTAGAGTGTGCACTGGTCACGTGACCGCACTCTCTCAAGGAGAGCCTGTGTCATTGCCAAAACAGGAATTGTTTGCACTTTACAACGTTATAAGCGTTAAAAAGAGCTCTTCAGTAATTTTCAACCAGCTGGGCGTGGGCTACCTCGGTGCTCTCTCCTGGGCTTACCGTCTCGCCTCACTCTCATTGTAAACAAACACCGGTGGACCAGGACTTAGCAGTAGCTTCCACTGCTAGTGCTAGTTTGAATATGTGTATACAGTCATTAGATAGTGTGTACACTGCCAGCTTGTAACACCATGACCGCGTGAGCGCGCGCGCTCTCTATGCCAAATGCAAAGTTACCGGCTGAACGTTGCTAGGCGACAGTGAGCTATAATACTTTCTCATACTAACAAAACACACCCTTATACTTAATAAACATAGGTTTAATAAACATATTCAACCTTTATTCTTTTTTTATGGTTTTTTTTTTTACTGTTTAGTGTATGATATTGTTTATTATTCATTTAGTTCAGCATTTGTTACTTTTATTTAGCCTATTGATTACTCAGTGTTGTTTATTTTGTACTTTTACCACAACTTTTTTTATTGTATTATTTCTCACACATATTTTAATTTTGTATATTTTCAATGCTTTTCCCTATTTTTATCATGTATTTGTTTGTTTAGACTGCGTGAATAGAATACACTTCCTGTCATACTGAACATTTACTGCTATATCAGAGGTTGTGACTATTCTGCAAAAATGAATAAATGCTAAATAAATATACACAAATGCCAATTGTATTTTTTTGTCTGACTATTTTAACCCACTAACTTGAAGATTAGATAAAAAAAAAAAAAAAAGACCTGGTCTTTTTTCCAGTCTTCAGCTTTCCAGTTTTGGTGAGTCTATGCCCATGATAGTCTCAGATTCTTGTTCTTGGCTGACAGGAGTGGAACCTGATGTACTTTCTGCTGTTTTAGCTCATCCACCACAAGGTTTGATGTGTTGTGTGGTCTGAGATGCTTTTCTGCTCACCACGGTTGTAAAGAGTGCTTACTTGAGTTACTATACACTTCCTGTCCACTCAGACCAGTCTGGTCATTCTCCTCTGATCTCTCTCATCAACAAGGAGTTTCAGCCCGAGGACCCTCCGCTCACAAGATGTTTTGCCACCATCAAAGTCACAGAGATCACACCTTTTCTTCATTCTGGTGTTTGATGTGAATATTAACTGAAGCTCTTGATCTGTATCTGCATGATTTTATGCATTGTGCTGCTGCCACATGATTGGCTGATCAGATAACTATGAATGTATATATAAAGAAAAAACAATATATAGGGAATAGTGAATGGGTGAACGAGTGAGCCATTTCGGACACAACTAATATATTCAACTACTTGTTTCCATGGCAATGTGTGTTTATGGTGAGAGCGGGCTAAAGTCCCGGATGTTGTTAATGCCTAGCGACGCCCCTGGTAACATCAACCAAAAACCGCATGTTAATGTTTCTGTACGGACTTTTCCAACATATCTGAGGATCCTTTCAAATGAATGTCGTAGCACAATGGATACTACACTAGGAGATGATCTGCTGGATCTCAGAGCCTCTGAGCTGGTTAGGAGTGTGTTAGACCCTCAGTGCTCGGTGACTCGCGCGCCAGAACCGGACAGCAAACAGCTCGGGTTTGAGATCAGGAACATCGACTGGGTCGCTTGCAAAGACTTTACAGTCAGTGGAGGAAAAACCCAGATCGAGGAGTACATGAGCACCTGGGAGGTGGAGCCGAGGTGGCTGTTCAGCGTGGAGTTCGTGCAGGAAAGTGAGCTGGAGTTTGAGAAGCAGTTCCACTACAGGGCGCTGTGGAGCATGCCGACCCGCCGGCGCCCTGTAGCTCACAGCACAGCGTGTGTTTCCTTCACCATCAGCCTCTCCAAAAGCAAACCGCCCACGACTCCTGTGCTCGTCACATTTCAGCTAGAATCCAGCCAGACGGTGCATACTCCGGGAAAAACCCGATTCCGCGAGAAATGGCTGAAGGACGTGATAGAGAGCAAGGCACTGCTTATGGATACCATCACTTTTTAAACTAATATAAACACTTCATCATTTGCATTTAATTCGATTGCATTGTGCTTCAAACTCTGCATTGTGCATGTTATAAAATCTATTTATATAAATACAAATACAAAGCTCTTTGCTTTCTCAAATGTAGAAAGCTTTCCTGCATTAATATTACTGTGCTACTGTGTCTGCACTTAACTTTCAGTAACAAAGTAGAATTCAGTGATTGCTGTCTGTATCCATCTCCATCCTGCTTCAGTGACTCTCTCTCACACACACACACACACACATCTTGAATTTCTCACTAGAAGTGTCTGTAAATCGTTATACTGTCTCAAACAACCATTGCTGATAAAATTAACTATAGCTGCACTTTGGTCACTGTATGTAGTTAAAACTATTATAGAATCATGAATAGCCAAAGGCGAAAAGTAAGACTTAAGCTCTATTCTAGCCTAATTTTCACCCATGGGCCCTCAATATACACTCACTGGGCACTTTATTAGGAACTAATTCATGCAATTATCTAATCAGCCAATCCTGTGGCAGCAGTGCAGTGCATAAAATCATGCAGATACGGGTCAGCAACTTCATGTAATGTTCACATCAGCCATCAGAATGGGGGAAAAATGTGATCTCAGTGATTCTGACCATGGCATGATTGTTGGTGACAGACAGGCTGGTTTGAGTATTTCTATAACTGCTGATCTCATGGTATTTTCACACACAACAGTCTCTAGAGTTTATTCAGTTTTCTTGGCACACTTTGGGCCTGTTAATACCAATCACTCATCTCTTTGTTGCTGACCATGTGCATCCCTTCACTGCCACAATTTACCCATCTTCTAATGGCTACTTCCAGCATGATAATGCACCATGTCACAAAGCAAAAGTCATCTCAATCTGGTTTCATGAACATGACAATGAGTTCAGTGTTCTTCAGTGGCCTTCTCAGTCACTGGATATGAATCTAGTAGAACACCTTTGGGATGTGGTAGAACAGGAGATTTGTAACATGAAAGTGCACCTGCAAAATATGCAGGAATTGCGTGATGCAGTCGTGTCAACATGGACCAGAATCTCAAAGTAATGTTTCCAATATCTTGTGGATCCATGCCACAAAGAATTGAGGCTGTTTTGAGAGTAAAGGGAGGCTCTACCTATTATTAGTGTAGTGTTCCTAATAAAGTGCTCTGTGAATGTAATCTTTGTTATTCATATGCACCATTGTATACACTATTTTAGTGAGGTGTCCATATTCGGTGATCATAGCCTATAACTTTCAACATGAAGAAATCCTCCTAACAAAATATAAAGAAAACAAAATGGGTTTATAGGTGCACTTTTTTTACTCTGTGCACAGCGGCATTGTTCACTTTGAACAGAATCACCAAGCAGTTTTGTTTATGGCGAATGCTGTATAGGGTGTAGGTGTAAAAATGAAGTTATAACAAAGAATTTCTGGTTGCACCATTCACATTATGCAAATTATTTGTTTGTAGCTCACACTTCTGAGGTGACACCAGCATATAAAACAGCACTCGATCCAGCACATACTTTTATTTAGTGTTGTTTTTTTATCCTTAATGAAGCCAAGAGATACTAAATCAAGGTCATGAAATTGTAATGTGTATGTGGGATGTAGGCTTTTTTTTTTTAAATCCCACTTTAAATTCACTATTTTGAGATAAAATAATGCCACTGTTTTTGTTACTTAAGTATGCTCTCCTGTAAAGAAATTATGCACACAGTTTAAATGATAAGCTGACCGAGCACTCCTTAATGAAAGTAACTGTTTTTCATAATTTTATCCATAAAAACTCTAGATAAGCAATGTCTCAGATTAAAACGGAGTGGAGGATGGTGGGTGAAAACATTACAATACTATTAATTAAAAATAGTCTCCAGAACACAAAGGCACCCTAGTGGACAAAAAAAAAAAAAATCACATAATTTATGTATTTAATATTGGCCTTGAACTGCATTTCCTAGTTTTTCCTAGTGTATTTACAGCACTAAACTGCAGAGAGATGCGGGTATCGTGGTTGCATCAAACTATTAGACAGCTGCACTGGAATTAATACTGCTCCTCTCTCAAGCCGATATGACACAAGAAAAATGCACTAAAGTCCATTTAAGGTCAGAATCACACCTACCTGAGACGAGCCCTTGTTTTAAGCAAACTCTTGTGTAACAGTCGTAATAGAGCTGTAGTTGGGTCTGAAGTCTGAATATGTGCACAGTGTCTGTATTAACTCCTCACTAAGCACGTAACTCAACACTGAACAGAATGTTAATGTAAATTTCTAAATATTTTAAAAACTGTATATCTTTTTTTTATGTAGAATATTTAAAATGACCACAAAAATCAAATAAATTAAACAATTTAGGTATTTATTCAAAATGAAAATAATTTTGAAAGTGCAATATTACATCACTGTTGTGGCAAAAGACAAGACAGGATATAGGTTTATATGTAGCCTTTTGTAATATTCTTTAAAACAAATAAAGTTTGAAGAAATGGGGAAACAAAGACTCAATTTTTTAATGAATGGTCACTGAACTGCTGATTTAGTTGTGCTCCTGTATGTCCGAGTAACTCACAGTAAGGCAGGCTGAGCAGACAGACAGGCCCTCGTTGGCTGATTAAAAATATTGATCAAATATTGATCAAACAATGTGTTTCAACTGCATCTGATTTCAGTGTTGAAACAAGGTTAGGTTTTTTTAACCATTCTCTTCTCTTCTCAACCAAACCTGATGGAAATCCAGCATTGATTCAACACAGAAAATGGGTTTATGATGTAGAACAAGTGCTTCCACAAACCAGAGGTGGAAAGTTAGCTATACTAAAGGGAATTACTTATTTACTTATACTTCCATGTTAGAAAAAACATTACTTACTTCTCACATTTTCATTTAAGCCCTCCATGTACATGTTACAGTATGTTCATATATTATATATTTTGCTTGGCTAGCAATCAGTTGCATTTCAGTGCACTTTATTTATTAAATATATTTAAAACATCCTACCAAATACATAGGCTACTATTTTGTTTGTATGGATCCCACTACCATAATCTTTGCACAATCTATTAATTTCACTGCCTATTTACTCATTCTTCATTAATATTAATCAACCAAATTTTTATTTATTTATATAGAGCTTTTAATAATGGACATTGTCACAAAAAGCTTTATGCTTAACAGAAATCCAGATTTAGATTTAAATTTGTCCCTGTTGAGCAAGTCAGAGATGACGCCGGCAAGGAAAAACTCTTTGAGACAACAGAAGAAGAAATCTTGAGAGGAACCAGACTCAAAAGGGGAATTCATCCTCTTGTGTTTGACACCGGATCGTGTGATTATGAGTCATTACTCCTCCACAGCTGTATACTATTACTTTATTAAAAAAAAAAAAAAAAAAAGTAATCTCATGGAAAACAAATTTAAATGGGCTTTGTGGTTGGATTTCACACAGAAAATGTGTTGATGACCTGATACTGACAGAAGACACCATAAACCAAAGCTGATTCAGTCTATACTTGCTATCAGAGTATTCAGCATGGTGTGTACACTGCTGCAGGACAGTGTATTTATTCCAGTGAATTGAATGACTGTACAGTATTGATGTACTAGATTTTGCTTGCACTGACATTTTTGTTTTAATTCATATCTAATACCATTATAAGGATATTTAAGTGTTGAATCAAGTTAAATGTGAGCAGTGTACTTGATGTAAGGTTTTAGGACTATGTAAGACACATACCTGGGTTAGTGGGATTTCTAACACTAAAAGTGCTACTGATGATGTACTGTAGCAGCCTCTAATCAAGATGAAACTAGTCCAATTGGTCTGGATCAGTGCTTATTTAAGTGTTAAATCACAATTTCTAGTGTGTGAGAAACTTAAATCACATCATCAAGTCACATCCATCATCTCCTCACCTGCCTGCATCAACATGATTTAATTCATCAACTAATTATCAAGTTCTTTTAGGAGTTGAATCAAGTTACATAAGAGCAATTTACTTGATGTAGAGGCTAATGACTGGAGGTTTATTTTTGATGTTCTACTATATATATATATATATATATACACACAAACTTAACAATAATATACCGAAGAACTTTTATTTTGACAAGTGACATGATAAACAGGAAGTGCCCTGATGTAGTGACGCGCTTCACCAACTGTGATGCTTGAGTAGGTAAGTTCATGTCTGTCTTAATCCAACGCTCTAAGATGATAAATGCCGGATTTTTAATTTTGACAGGAAATTATACGGTCTGTGAGCTTCAAAACACAAACTAATATTAGCCACCTAGCCATACTGTTAGGAAATGCTAGATTATGTACTAGCTCAATGCTAAAGTTATCCTTCACTAAGTGTTGGTGGTTTAGTGGGTTACAGGAGTTACTATGTGGACATAAGAGGAGGTGATCATGGGAATCATTCAGACAGGTGTGATGTTGAATGTGACTTGTTGATTGGGTTTAAACTCATCGAATGTACTAGAGGTCATGGGGATGTACAGAGTGCACACATGATCCTCAGTCAGCACTGATCCAGACCTACATTAATCTAACCCACAGGACTAGATTCACAATGATCAGAGTCTACTACATCATCGGGGTTGCACTCTTTGCGCTAGAAATTCCACGAATCCAGGTATGTGTCTTGTTTTTTTTTTTTTTTTTTTCTTAAAAGAGACTTTTAGCACATTCCCCCAGTACAGGTTTTACACATAAGAGTCAAAGCTTTCAACCACATCACTGTTTTTATATACCAAGTTAAATATTATATATATTGTATACACCAGTGCCATAACATTATGACCACTGACAGGTGAAGTGAATAATATTGATTATCTCGTTACATACCCTCGTTGTATAGGGTTGTGATATATTAAGCAGCAAGTGAACAGTCGGTTCTCGAGGTTGATGTGTTGGAAACAGGAAAAATGGGCAAGCGTAAGGATTAGAGAGACTTTGACAAGGCCAAATTGTGATGGCTAGATGACTGGGTCAGAGCATCTTTAAAACGGCAGGCCTTGTGGGGTGTTCCCGGTATGCAGTGGTTAGTACCTACCAAAAGTGGTCCAAGGAAGGACAACCGGTGAACCAGTGACAGGGTCATGGGAGCCCGAGGCTCACTGATGCGTGTGGGGAGCAAAGGCTAGCCCGTCTACTCCAATCCCACAGAAGAGCTGCTGTAGCACAAATTGCTGACAAGGTTAAAGCTGGCTATGATAGAAAGGTGTCAGAACACACAGTGCATCGCAGCTTGCTGCGTATGGGACTGCATAGCCGCAGACCAGTCAGAGTGCCAGTGCTGACCCTGTTCACCGCTGAAAGTACCTACAATGGACAGGTGAGCATCAGAACTGGACCATAGAGCAATGGAAGAAGGTGGCCTGGTCTGATAAATCACATTTTCATGTGGAAGGCCGGGTGCATGTGCATCGTTTACCTGGGGAAAAGATGGCACCAGCATGCACTATTGGAAGAAGGCAAGCTGGCGAAGGCAGTGTGATGCTCTGGGCAATGTTCTGCTGGGAAACTTTGGGTCCTGGCATTCATGTGGATGCTATTTTGACACGTACCACCTACCTAAACATTGTTGCAGACTAGGTACACCCCTTCATGGCAATAATATTGCCTAATGGCAGTGGCCTCTTTCGGCAGGATAATGCTCCCTGCCACACTGTAAAAATTGTTTAGGAATGGTTTGAGGAACATGACAAAGAGTTCAAGGTGTTGACTTGGCCTCCAAATTCCCCAGATCTCAATCTAATTGAACATCCGTGGGGTGTGCTGGCCATCAAGTCCGATCCATGGAGGCAACACCTCGCAACTCACAGGACTTAAAGGATCTGCTGTTAACATCTTTGTGCCAGATACCACAGCACACCTTCAGAGGTCTTGTGGAGTCTGTGCCTCGAAGGGTCAGAGCTGTTTTGGCAGCAAAAGGGGGACCAACACAATATTAGGCAGGTGGTCATAATGTTATGGCTGATCGGTGTATGATGTATCACTAAATAATATGGCAACTGATTTAACCTATTGAAATGGTGTGTGTGTGTGTGTGTGTGTGTGTGTTCTAGGCTCTACTAGAAAACCCAGATGATTGCTGTAAAAGAACACAGAAAATGAATGAAACCTGTGTAAACAGCACGCATTGTGGTACTTGCTTATCTGCCATTTTTACACACATTCAGTTCTGTTCATAGCATTTTGTTTACAGCATACACACATGATGTGAATGCTGTTATAGATGGATATAGAGGTGTTCAGCTGAAATTTGAGAAGTGCTTTGTATTTAAAACAGCACTTAGGATTACATGAGTCTGCCTCTTTTCATTAAAACACACTTGCATGCAATGATTTAAGTATGAAATGAAACACATTGCGTCAGATCCCATCATACCACCCCGTCATTGTTTATTTTCCTCTAATACTTAGTTCCTCTTATTCCTTTTATTATAACAGCTCTAAACAGTAATTCCTTCACCAGCCTCTCTTTTCTCTCTTTAAATTAATAACACATAAAAACGCATTTGTTGATTTATTACTGAGAAACCACGAAGCCTTCTGTCCTAAGGTTTAAGACTTAGGTTTTAAACCTAAGGTTAAGACTTTCCTATGTCAGAAAATATAATCTTACAGCTTTATCTCTGACTTTTACAAAGCGCTGATACTGGAGACTCCTGCCAAAATTTGCTAAATAAACATCTAAATAAACATTTTTAAGCTGTCGTACAAGTAAGTCACTGTGTGAGTTGTTACTATTGAAGCCATGTATTAGAACGAGGGCATTGATACTAACCTGTGATTTGTCTTGTAGCTGGCAACACTGTCCAAACTAGTGTTGTATAAGAGTAATCAACAACTTCTGAGCAACCAGAACTGAGAATTCCACAGCATTGTGCTGTTTCATCTGTGTTTTAAATGTAAAGTTTTCAGCCTGATTTACAGTCTTCATTTGATTTTTGCATATTTAATTTTTTTTTCTTTCAATAGATCATAGGTCGCCTCTCTGGTGTTTGATGGTTGATAAATATAACTTTAAGTTTGACATATTATATGAGTGTACAGGTCATTCAGGTCATCTAATGATGACATTTGTTGTCCACTAGGGTGTGTCCACGTTCTGGAGAACAGCACTGTTCGGTGTGTGCAGTGTGACTCTTTGACTTCAGATCTGGAGAACTTGACACTGTGCAACACCAGTAAGTGTTGGGTGAGGTGAAGATGATATATAATTTTTTTTTTTTTTTTTTTCAACAACGACATATATTCATTGCTACTTACAAGTGGGCCAGAATGCAATCTAGCCATAGAAAAAGTGTTTCCATCAATATGAGGTGGAAACTTTTACTATACTTAAGTGGAATTTATGGAATTTGTACTTTATCTGAGAATAACTGAAAGAGAATACTTGTACTCTTACTTATTTATATTTTATCTTTCCATGAATATCTCTCTCTCTCTCTCTCTCTCTCTCTCTCTATAGAGAGAGCGCCAAACACACACACACAGTGGATATAAAAAGCCTTTTTTTCCACCCTCAGTGTGAAATTACAATGTATAAAAAAAATTAAGTGAAAATCAATCAGAAACATTTTAGGGAGAAATAAGAAAAATTAAAAGGTTACAATAATCTGGTTGCATAAGTGTGCACACCCTTTTATAATTGGGGATGTGGCTGTGTTCAGAATGAACCGATCACATTCAATCTCATGTTCAAAAGTAATTATCATACAGTTGTCATCAAAGAAATTATTCTGATTAATCCCAAATAAATACCAGCTGTTTTCACTTTATTTGTTTACTTTGCAATTGCACATTAAAGGTGGGAAAAGGTATGACTTGATTTATTTTAGTGTCAAACCTGCCATTTCAGGAGGGGTGTGTAGACTTTTTATATCCATTGTGTATATACATACATACATACATACATACATATATATGTCTGCCATATGAATAGCGTCCCTGCCAACAACTGACCACACAAGTCCAAGATAGTAGGAACAGTGTTGGTAGGATTGCTACTCCTCAGAAGTGCCACACACACACAGTTCTTTTCAAGCCTTTATTTTGCATTGTTGTAAATATCTATCTATCTGTCTATCTATCTATCTATCTATCTATCTATCTATCTGTGTATCTATAAATATGTTTTGGTTCTGTCATAGGTTTTGTTGTTTTGCAAAGCATAGCATTACCTAATTTTGGTTTGTTTGCTTATTTAGTTTTTTTCCCTATTAGGTTTTTATTATTTTTTTTCTGTCTCCTCTTTTACTTTATACTAGCTGTCGGCCACACCTCAATATCCACAATAATCAAGATAGGTAAGCTCGCAGCATTTAAACTTTTAGTAACTTTTGGCTACAATAGCATACTATTTATTCCATGCAAGTAAAAAAAAGTCTTGTGTATATAGCAATATTCTGAGACCATCTGGTCAGTTAATCATATTCTCTGTGGCTTACTTGGCCTGGAGCTTTCAAAAGCTTTTTAGCAGTTGGATCAATTACGGCTGTCCAACAAGCCAGATTTCGTAGCTTTGTGGATTGTTTCTCTGGATGGGAATAGCAGATGTTGATATGATGCCTCTGATATCATTTTACACATAATTCTAATAAATCAGGTTGTTGGCACTCTGTCTGTTATATTGGACTATATACAACTAAATGCAACTTTTTTAATGCAGTGCACATAGAGTCGTTTACTTGTTTTCTTTGTGATGGCAGGTGGTCCAGGTGTAGCAGCCTCTGTCCTTTTAGGTACTCTGCTGATCAGTCTCTTCCTCATTCTCTCTGTCGCCTCATTCTTCTACCTCAAACGCTCTAACCGTCTGCCCGGTGTCTTCTATAGACGCAAAGGTAATGACACACAAATAAAGCCAAGGCAAATCCTACTGATTGTAAATCTTTACTGATTTGTTGACTGCCTTATTTACTTATCCCTAAACATTTGGTTAATGTTTGATCTCAGACTATATTTAAAGTATGTTTTTACTCTCCACTAGCTTTCATATTTCAACCAAGTGAAACGGTAAGCTTTTCTTAATCTTACATAGTTTACTCATTTTAACTCACTTTTGACCATGTTGTGATTTATTCTTCAATTTCTATGAAAGTGGTTATATATTAATCCACGTTTTATTTTTTTCCAGGCTGTTATGATGCCTGCTGCATCATCCTCAGGTGAGGAAATATATTTTTTCTTATTACTTTTTGATTGTGAAAACCTGGTATCGTTTTATCATAAGGGGTGTGACTGTGTGCCAGTAAGAATGTGTGGAATGTATAATAAGGAAATAATAAATAATAGTATATTGTTACTTTCATTCACTAAGGATGATGTCATAAAATTAATACTGAGTAACTGATAAGTCAGACACAATGTGGGTAAATATTTTGTTTATAATGAAAATAGTTCCCAAAGACAGTTTCTGGATGACCTATGTTGACCTGGATACTTTGATAAAAAGTATGAAGTATAAAAAGTATAAAAAGCCCACTCTTAACAATGTCTGCATAGTGAAACAGACTCTTGAATTATATTTGCTATCCAAAGGCTAGATATTTGATTTTAATGATTACACATATTTAATTACATGAAGCCAGACTAGATTTGCATAAATGTGAGTTTTTGAAAAGCCTCAAATGCATGATATTTGTAAGAATATCTGTAATCAACTGGCAAAGATTAATTGTAATGTCTGTTTTAAATATGACCTTATTCACCTGTATTGAAGTTTGTTTATATCATAAAAGTTTGATCTTTGCACTGTTTCTGCAGTTTCCTATTGTGCTTTATTGTCCTTTTGTTGTCCTTTACTGTGACTCATTGTGCTTTATTGTTTTATTGTCTTTGGTTGTTTTGATGGTAACTTGTTATTACTTTTAATCAACTTGTTGTTGATTGTAAACTTGCAGGTTACTTGTTGGATGTGCTGCATGATGGTATTTATCTAGAAATAACACAAGCAGGAAGCATGCTGAGATTTATGCTGAAGATTCATAAATTATCAGTTATTAATTCTTTACAATCTAATACATTGAGAAATATTACCTGAGGGAAATAACTAATGTCAGAATAAATCCACCCTGCTCAGACACAATTCTAGGGACTGTGGGGAGTCCCAGGCAGTAAAATGCAAAGGGTCTTTGAGCATTTTATTCCCATTTAATGCCATTATGTTACCCAGATTCCTTTGTAAAGCATCAGAAATCCACAAAAAAAATCATTTTAGAATGTAAATGTTTTCACTTTCCTAGCTTTGAGATTAGACATTTTCATTGATTTAGTGACAGCTTTCAGGGCCCCTCTCAAAACTCATGGCCCAAACAATTGCACGCCTTGCCTGTCCTGTAGTTACACCTATGACCATGCTTGAGTGTGATTTTGCCCATATAACTAGCTAGCTATTATTCTTTGAGAGAAAATGAAGCCCTGTCAGTTAGAAGACAAGGGTTTTTAATACCATGATGTAACAAAAACCGGGCTGTTGTATGGTAGTTCTCAGCTCTAGTTGTCACTTGATGTTTCTAGCAATAAAATGAAAAAAATGTCAGTAGGCAAGTAGTGTTTTGCATTGGGTGCATGGAAAGTGTTATTTTGTTCGTTTGTTCAAATCTGCAGTGCGCAAACCGAGATATGTCCGGAGAGAACGGCCTTCAGCAGCTTCAGCAGTGGGCAGCAGTGCCACCATGCCAGTGGGACACGTAACAAAGGTGTATAACGTAACCATCCAGTAGAGATAAGCTTCAGAGAGGAAGATGAAACACCATTTGCCAGTAGTAATGTTTACGTCTTTTTTTTGTATTTTACTTTAGGGGGCTATAGCGGTATGTTTTGTTTTGTTTTTTTTTTGTTTTTTTTTATGTACCCTTTTTGTACACAGATTTCCTTGTTTCCTTGTTTCCTTGTTTGCACAGAAAAACACATTTTTCCCCCATTTCCTTTTCACTTTTCATAAAAGACTGCAGTGCATTATGAGTATATTTTATTTTTAAGATCATATTTCTGGTTATTTTCTTAAAATGTGTAACTTAAATATTTATTGCCAATATGTATGTCATACATTTTGTCCTTGAGTCTAAAAGAGTTCTTTAAAAGGACACTAATATTTGCACATTAGCTGTTTTCCCTATTTCTGGACCAAATAGCAACATTCATCTTTTTTGGAGTGTTTGACCACCTTCTTTTAGAATAAACAGAGTATATGTACCATTAGAAATAATAGTTGATCATTTAGTGGCTCAAATTTTGCAGATGAATGTCAGATTGAGGATGCTGCCTGAAGTATTCAGAAAACTTGCCAAATTGTGTAAACATTATACCCTTGTATGAAGGATTGTATGCACACTTTTCCATATAAATGCCATGGGCTGTTTTGGGGCATATTTAAAGCACCAACTAATAACATAAGGGCACTCATAACTTACTTACAATCCCCTCTATTAAAGCACTAGGTTTTAGCCAAATAACAAGCTTGAAAAACAAATAGATTCATTCTGCACTATTATATAAACGAAATTTACCTTCCCTGTTGGATACAAAAGAACACAGAATCGCCAGCTCTTGTATTTGTCATGTTAATTTGCCACATAAACACAGATTTTGATTGTGGTCTGTGGTGCTGTTTATTTATTGTACCATTGAAGTGCCAAAAAAAGAGGCAGTATACACTGTGTTGTCATGGGAAAGGCCTTAAAAGTAAACTGTTGAATTTTGGAGATATCTATTGGTAGTATTATGAATATTTATACAATAGATCATAGCATTCAAGCAGTCTTGTCTGTATTTGCTTTTATTCCTTTTTCTAATTTGTTTTGTTTTGTTTTGATTGCAGTCGGTTTTGATGTCTGCTTCTTAACTTTCTGTAGTGATGAATGAAAAATGAATGAAACTTTGTGGGAAGTGTAGTAGCTGTTGTGATCAGATTACCACTGATTGTAAAGAACCTTAAAGTTTCTAATACTGTTTTATTAGCTGTTGTGCAGCGACTGGAAACCATATACAGGTTTATATATTGGAGGCGTATAGATCTATGATGCTGTATTCTTTGTATGTTGGTGCTCTACTTGTAATAAATGTTAAGTAAAAATGTAATGTTTAAAGAAATAAGACTTTCATTTATTTTGTTTTATCAACAGGCTACAGATTCAGTACTCAACATCATTAAGTCACTGATGTCTAGCGTTGGGGTCATAAGTTTACATACGCCTTGCAAAATCTGCAAGATGATAATTTAAAAAAAATTATAAAAATTGGATTTTGTTTTTTATTTAGTACTGCTATAATAAGCTATTTCACATAGCAGATGTCTACATAAAGTCCACAAGACAAAATTATAACTGAATTTACACAAATGAACCAGTTCAAAAGTTTACATACGCTTGATTCTTAGCACTGTGTGTGTTACCTGGATGATCAACAACTGTTTTTATGTCACATTCTTTGCTTTTCCTCATCTTCTGCATATTTTACCCCTTTCCAACAGTGGCTATATGATGCTGAGATCCATCTTTTCACACTGAGGACAACTGAGTGACTTGTACATAACTATTACAAAAGGTGTAAACATTCACTGATGCTCAAGAAAGCAACACACTACATAAAGAGTCATGGGATGTAAACTTTTGAACAGGATGATTGGTGTAAATTATTTTGTTTAAAGTTTTTTTTTTTTGTTTAGTACTGCCCTTCCCAGAAGACAAAATAATAACAAAATATTAATTTGAAATATGTTTTCAGTTAGTATTTTTTTTTTTTATTAAGGATTTGATCTAGGCTATTATTTGTGTATTACCTAGCTAGCTAACTTTGACTACTTAGGAAGTTGTTTCAGCTCTGTAGCACAGGATGGTAAATATTAAACATGGTACTGAGAGAAATGCTAAAATCTAAAAGATCCTCTCAGATACTTCAGCCTTATCCTGAGTTCACTTCATGGTTACATAGAAAAAGCGCTGCCATTTAAATTGCGCTCATCAATATGAGGTGAAAAATTTTTTTAGGACAGAAGAAGAAAGGACTTTTTGAACACTAAAAATAATGTTCACTGATGGAAAACTCATATCAGGAAATTCAAACACAGTCCTCTCTGTGTTCAGAAATGTGTTTTGATACACGTTTCATTTATGTATTATAGGAATAGTTGGATTTTGTGCTATTCTGGCTTTGGGTTGAAATATCTCCAAGTCACAAAGTGATGAAGATTGTGATCAGGAGACAGAGACAGAGCGGGAAAGTTGTTTGATGGACTTTGATCTCATAATCAGTTCAAAACAAAAATACTTCCTGAAAAGGCCCAAGCCAGGCTCACTTTTTCTCTCACTTGAAGTTTACAAGACAAAAACAAATGTCACATGTTACAGAGACAACAGAAAGTCCACTGTCCCTTGCAAAGCTCAAGACAAAGCTCAATTCTTCAATAAATATTCAATAAATATTTAATAAGTGTTTCCTTATAAAAGGCATCACCACATAAATGATGACATATTTTTCTTTGTTAATTGACAACACATTTATTAATGTGTTTATTATTCTTAGATAATGGGGAGTGCCCACCATACAAGTCCTTGTGAATTAACCGTTACTGTAGAAATCGTAACATATTGGAACAAGCACATTAAGTTAAACCTCACAGCTGGCAATATAGCACTGCTGTTGTAGAAAATTAACATCTTCTGGCCAATCAGATTGAATTGAATTGATAATTCAAGAGAGTTGTAGTAAACATGTAAAATAAAACAATTTAAGCAAATTAACATATGCCATGTGTTTGTGAAACTTTTTAAATA
Source organism: Pangasianodon hypophthalmus (assembly GCF_027358585.1). Classification (NCBI taxonomy): domain Eukaryota; kingdom Metazoa; phylum Chordata; class Actinopteri; order Siluriformes; family Pangasiidae; genus Pangasianodon; species Pangasianodon hypophthalmus. The sequence continues at coordinate 16,236,309 of NC_069711.1, forward strand.
ATAAAATGCATAGTCCTGACTATTTAGACTAAAAGGTTTATTTTGTATTAATTAGTAAGTATAATATCATTGACAGAACTTAAAAAAAAGTCAGATATTCCTACGTCCACATATAGTAAGCATATCTTCCTATGGTTGTATGTAATATACACTCACCAACCACTTTGTTAGGACCACCTGTATACCTGAACATTCATGCAATTATCCAATCAGCCAATCATTTAGCAGCAGTGTAATGCAGTTGAAAATTGAAAAATGATTAGGCGACGTTTTTCCAATTTTCAACTGTGCAGTTTCAGTGAGTCTGTGCCTAGACTCAGATTTCTGTTCTTGGCTGACAGGAGTACAACCTGATGTGGTCTTCTGCTGTTGTAGCCCATCCACCTTACGGTTTGACATGTTTTGTGTTCTGAGATGCTTTTCTGCTCACCACGGTTGTAAAGAGTGAGTTATAGTAGCCTTCCCATCAGGCCATTCTCCTCTGACTGCTCTCATCAATAAGGTATTTCTGCCCTCAGAACTACTGCTCACTGCATGTTTTTTTTTCCCCCCGCACCATTCTGTGTAAATCCCAGAGACTATAGATCGTGAACATCCCAGGAGCAGTTTCTGAAATACTCAAACCAGCCCATCTGGCACCAACAACCATGCCATAGCCACTGAGATCACATTTTTCCCTGCTCTGATGTTTGATGTGGACATTACCTGAAGCTACTGATCTGTATCTGCATGATTTTATGCATTGTGCTGCTGCCACATGATTGGCTGATTGCTGAATGTACATGTGTAAAAATATTCCTGATGAAGTGTGTAAGAGTGTATGTCTTCACTGTAAGTGCCTGTTTTGTCTTTTATCTGGTCTCAAGCTATTACAACGCCCATTATTTCCACATACCTGACTTATAAGCTCTTGGGAAAGAAGAGGATTATTCAGGGAAAGGCTGTTGTTATTCTTGTAAGTGCATGGTAAGGGTTAGAGTTACGCCCTCATTTCCTCAAATGATAGGTTTTATTATGGCGAGTTATCAGTATTGTAGTGTAGCAGGAAATTCGTTATAATGCTGTTATTGTAAGCAAAATAATCATTTACCAGTGGGCTGTGATGTGTGACCAATATTTCTCACACAATTTTCAGTTTTTACGTACAATTAAAATACACTGAACAGCATGAAATACCAACAAACTGTATGCCCTTATAGTCAACGATAACCAATAAGAAGAGAATCTGAAGTAATTCAATAGTGATATCCTTAATTCTAATCTTAAAATGTTTGTCATTTAATCAGCTTAGTCATAGAAAAATGATATGAAAGTGCTTTGTCACTCTTATAGTGCAGGATGTTAATACCAGTGTGTGTGTGAGCACAGCCCGCTGTTTGTATTGTCTGCCTTATCAGTTCCTGAAAGTCCTTCCTTCTTTCTTGCTTCGCACCTGTTTGGCTTGACGTCTGCAATGGAATTGAGGTTACTGAATAATAGGAAGGTAAGGAGGCAGGTAGGGCAAAATTTCTCTTAGTGGAGAGGCAGAAATAATAATAGCTTCACAGTCCTGTTCATGTCAGATGTGCACACAGTGGCTAAAGTATAGAAACAAAATAGTGGACAGAAGGAGTACGCTCGTCAGATGATTTTATACAGTGAGACGGAGCTGTTTGGCCAATTGTGAAACAAAACAAGTCTACGGAATTTGTTCCAAGGGAACTGGCACAGAAAGAATTACACAACGTTTACTAATCTCTAACGGTAAGATGATGTTCTGACAGTATACGCTAAATAATATTATAGTAAATTAATAATATGATCTAATGATACAATGTTCTGCAATAACTAACTGAATTTAATTTACAATATTTTTTTATGTGTGTTATTTGTTCTGATAATATAACAAATAACAGACACACAAAAAATATTGTAAACGGTGCTGTTGGTCAACAATGCAGCAAGAACTAATTAGATTTTTTGATTTCTTTAAGCTATCATGTACTTTGTTTTACTACTTGCCAGGAAATATTCTATTTCCTGAAGGAACAAAACAAAGAACGGTTGTTTAACAAAATGTTCCTTTTAGCATAGAAACCGGTACCAATATAGGATTCATTATCTTCTTAAACATTTGTTATAAGATGTTAACAAAATATCAACTTTAAAATAATGTTTGTTCTATATGTAACTTCTGTAACTAATAATTTTACAATGAACTCAAATTTTTTAACAAAGTTATTCAACAATTAATCTGTATATGTAAATTTAATGTAAATGTAATATAAATTTGGTCAGTAAATTACATTTTCACATATATCACTGTGATCATATGAACTTCTATTTATGCTAGCTTAACTTACCATAAGGAAAGGAAAGGGAAAAAAAACTATATAATTAATCTGAGAACTTTATTCTACGAGGTCAAATGTCATTTAAAATATGAGGGGAAAAAATTGCATTTATGTTGCCTTGAAACAACTGATCAACCCACTGATCAATTTTAGGTTCCTTACACATTTGTACAGAAGACAGCAAGATGCAGGAACCTGAGGTATTACCAACAACAACGTCCAATGCAACCTCGGACATACCCGAGACAGTTCTTCCTAAAGAAGAGGACCAAGTCTGGGATGCAGCTCCAGAATGTTCCATTTGCTTCACCTCATATGATAACACCTTTAAGACACCTAAAGTTCTGCAGTGCAATCACACATTCTGTCTGGAGTGCCTGTCTCGCTTTTTAGCTGTTTCACCAGATCAGAAAGGCAAACAGATTAACTGCCCCCTTTGCAGACAACCAACTTCTGTGCCTGAAAATGGTCCACCAGCCCTGACCACCAGCCAGGAGGTTCTGGGGCAACTGCCCAGCCACCAGCAGCAAGAGGAACATGTATGGCTAGATGGAGAGAGGCTCTGCTACTCAAATCCAGGGACACCCAATGGTGTCTGCATCGACATTGGGGGTAGCAAGCAACAGAATGAGAACAGACAGGAGGAAGCAGAGAATAATAGGAACAGACGGGGGAATTGCATGGGTCTGTTCAAAAGGTGGCAGCGAATACTAATCTTCCTATTGGTGATGATCATACTGATCATCATAGTCATCTGGCCCATCCAGTGCGTCTTCAGCCGGGGTTTGACATCAGGCTGCTTCAGGCAGGACGAGCCCTTGCCGATCGTCCCTACAGCTTCAACCAGCACAGATAGGTGAATGTTTCCAGGACTTAGTTCTTCTGGTGAACCTGCAGTGAGCTTGACTTTCGGATTTAAATGCAAACTTACTCAGGAATATTCAAAGACAGTGTCATAGTCATGTAATGATTGCAATCCCAGTCTTCCACAATAATGGAGATTGCTATATCCTGGACATTATGTACTCTGCCATACAGCTTAAGCTGAAGTTTTTGGGAGTTTCATCTATATTTTTCATTGCAGTCTGAAAAATAGAAGATTAATATTGCTGCTAAAATCAATTGAGCCAAAAAATCAACACAACACAAATTGTTATCGTTAGATGAGGAGTGCTTTGGTTGAAACCTTAAATTAGTTTGTCTTTCTGGTCTAGTTATGACAAAACCTCAGTCATTTGAAGTTGATAGCTTTGCTGCTGGAAATCAATATTATAATTCAGATTTTGGACAAATTTGGAAAATAAAAATACAGGTACAGTAAATGTTGCTATATGTATTATAATGTACAGTACACATACACAAAAATGTCCTTTTTGCTTTGGATTGTACTAGAGGTGTTATGAGCATTACTATCCATTTCACTGTACTTTAAGTATGACTTAAAAAAAAAATTAAAAATAAAAATTAATTAAATAGCTACCCCCATGGAAAGGTGTACATAAAAGCAGCACATATATTCACTATTTTGAAATGAAGACAGTAAGACGGTATTCCTAGGAATGTATCTGTATTATACGCTCTACATTATGGTTTATATTTACAGCATTTATCCAGAATGACTTACAGCAGTGCTTTGTAGTCTCCATGGAAAACACCCTCATGCTAGTGCAAATAGGCCACTGTGTAAGAATATTAATCTAAGACCATGTAACTGAGAAAGTATAGTACATAGTATAGGATCTAGTGTTTTTTACAGTAGTAATTTTATTGCTAAAGTTGCAGGTTAATGCTTTTATTCAGTCACTCAGCCCTTCATTCAAGGAGGAGGAATGTATTCCATCACTTTAGTGCCAATACGAAAAAAGAGTCTTGATTTTTGTGACTTCCTTGTATTTTGAGGGATGGTGGGTCAAGATGAGCCATGCTTCAAGTCATATGTTTGAATTATATGTTACTAAGAAGTATCTTCCAGATTTAAGAACAAATACTACTGTACGCTAACCCAAGGGTACATTACTGATAGGTCATGTGATTTTATTAAATCACAATATTTTGCCTCCTGGTGTGCTCCTCCCACAATCCATGATTTCTCCATTTTCTAAAAGAAACATGCTATATATAAACAAAAGCTACCTGCCTAATTATATACTTAAATGATGTGTTAGGTAATATTACCTATCAGGGTATGTCACTGCTTTACAAATATTTATGAACGGTTAGCATGTGGAAATGTAAATGCTCCAGGTTGTGTTATGTATGTACTAAAATGTTGACAGTGTTGTAAAGATGGAGGCCCTATGCTACATAGAAATATGTTGCTATATATATATTAACATTACTCTCAGTTTTGTTATTGACTATAATGCCAGTTCCAAGTTTTCTTTGAATTTGAATCATCAAGGAAATAAAACCATAAAAATATGATTCCTGTGAAAGTCATATGACGCTTACACTCTCCTCCTCTTTTTATAATCTCTCTTTATGTTAGTTGAATTAGGGTTATTTGTATTGCTTTGGGGATAAAAATGTATTTGTATCAGACTAACAGAAACATCTCTCTTTATATCAGTTGTACAGTTTAGTTCAAATCATTAAGTATCTAGTTGTAACTAGAGTGAAGTGAAAGGCTACTAATGAATAAATGAGACAAATGTTTATAAATACAAAGTCTCTTATTAAATATTGGTGGACAGTAGGAACATAGTGACTTAGCCATTCTGTTTAATAATAATAGATCAATAAAGGATCAATTTTGTTTTTCCTGACAAGTGCTATTTATGGGTGCATAGCATAACCCTGGGTATGGCAGCACACATGCAAACCTTCATGTGACCAGAGACACGGCTCTATTTATAACAGAGCGAGACAGAGGCCCCGCATTCCCGCATACAAGGGCAGTGCGAACGCTGTGGACAGCGCCATGCCAACCTTGGGCAATGTTCAAGTATTTGGGAAATATTATTTACACCTAAAGGTAAGGCAAACAATCCAGACAAACATAATGCTCAACAACCCTAATGTCACTAAAGGAAAGGATAGCTGAGTAGTGTACAAATTTTATTTTGGTTTGATGGATGGGTGGTTTTTGTTTTGGTGGGTTGCAGCTGACCTGATCCGTGCAGTTTAATCTTGTTGTATTAGCAATGCAAGTGCGTGAAAAGCTTAACTTAAAATACATATTAATATACATATCTGCCCTGTACAGACAGCTGACACGCATTGGATTTATTAGCAACTAATGCAGTTTACTCACAAAGAGCCATATCAAATGACGCAAATCAAATGAGATAACTAATATTCAATTAAATGTGAAATCATAGGCATCTACGCCCAAGTTGAGCAAGAGGAAAGCATTGTTATCAGCATAGTATGACTGCTTTACACAATCCAAAAAGCCTGCCAAAGGCAGCTGTGTTACGGTTGAACTGATTCACAATGTAAACACTGCACCCATTTATGTGGTTAAATAGTTTGAACATATGTTGTTACTCAGGCATACTACACATACATAAAAAACCTAACAACACAAACGTTTTAGAGAAATAAAATGCACTAACTTTACAGTAACTTAACAATGCAGTTTGTCACCCATTGTTACACATGCACAACTACAGTAGTTGTTTATTATATCCCATGCAAGAGCTCCAATCTGCTGTACACTGAAGCAATAAAAGGCAATTACTTCCCCCGTTTATTGAGCATCATCATACCATTAGAATTAATTCTGAACTTTAGAACCCTACAGATGAATGTTTTGCTTTAAACATCTACTGAATTTGAATATCAACTGCTTTCACTTCCTCCTACATCAGAAGCATGTTGCCAGATTGGCACAGGAAGGGAAACATACCAGACTTGGGTCAATCCACAATTATAGTAATCAGAGAAGGGTTGCATCCAAATTATCTTTTATGCCCTTCCTTAAAACGTATTCTGAGGATTTGTTTCAGGTTTGCCTTTGGTTGGGCTTGTTCTTCTTGCCCGACAGCCCATGATAAACATCTGCCAAGCTGTGGGGACAATTTCCATGAATACAGCTTGCTCTCGAGTCACCTTACAGTCCCAGTAGACTCAGTTACAGATACGAAAGAAACACTTGCTGTAGCACTGTTATAAATATGAAATACTAGATTTTGATCTCCGCTTAAAAATGTCCATTTTAAAACATGGACATTTTTAAAAATTTAAAAATGCCATTTAAAAATGTCCATTTCAAAACAAAAAATCTATCAGGTGGTTTTAGATTTTATATTGTGTTTAGAGAACATATACAATTTAAAAATTACCTATTATCCCATTCTATTTATCTTAACTTTTACCACAATACAACTGTTTTACTTTTATAATTATTATTATTGTTATTATTATTATTATTATTGTTATTATTATTACAATTTTTACTGTTAGGTGTACAGTGAATGCTTTGCAAAGCATTTCACTGATAATTAACATACTCACTAGAAAAATGCAAATTACTGAAAAACATATACAACATTTCTCTGTTTTCAGATGCTGAATCATGCTGTGTAAACTCCCTTGTCATGGATGACTTAGAGCACAGTGTTGTAATAGCAGAGCGAGACTGGGAGAGTTTCTATGAGGAGAGTGAGGAGTGCTCTATTCAACAGGCATGGCTTGCAAGCCTGGATGATTCAGGCTTCAGTGACACTGATGATGAGAAAAATTCCACCCAAGGGTCTGTTTTAGATCTCCAGACCAACCCTGACAAACCAAATAAGGAGCCTGAGGCTGCAGCACTGACACAGAGTGAAACTGATGACCATAACGCTGAAAACACCTCAGAAGAACCTGAATGCTTAAGTTATAAGACGGACAACGAGAGATCTATTGAGCAAACTGCAGAGATCAGTCTGTATGATGTTTCAACAGCATGTGCATGCTTGACCTCTGATAGCAGTGTTAATGATGCCAATTTCAATGATCAGCAACATATTGCCTCAGATATAAAGGATTTCAGAGAGCATAATGAAAGCTGCAGTGAGCATAAATCATGTCAAGCCATTGGAGAGCCAATCACATCTTTCCCATGTATTCAGGATGCCAGGCATTTTGGCAGCTCAGAAGAAGAAACAGTTTTGAAGGTTTCAGAAAGTTCAGCAACTCCAAAAAAAGAGAAAGAACGGTGGTTTGTCACAGTAAACGACAGTCCGGTAATGCTAAGAGTAAAGTCTGGCCAAAAAAAAGGAAGAAAAAAAAAAACCTCTAGGAAGCTTTTCCAACAGATCATAGTAACAGAAAGACAGTGCTCTATCTCAAATAATAAGAAGGAAGAAGAAGGAGAAGTAACGAAAAATGAACAAATATTACAGAATGAATTTATGCAACCTGTGCAAACATGTTCTGAAAGTATTTACTTTAGTCCATGTCCTAATCATTTTTGTGAGGAGGTTATTTTAAGTTCATGCAATGACCATGAGGTAGTTTTATCTCCCATGAAAGAGCCTGAAAAGGAGGCCTTTGAAAAACACTCTATTCCAAAAATTAACTGCACCTCAGAAGCATCATCATTTATTGCTGAAGAGGAAAATATACATTGTGGTTTTAGTTTTAAATGCAAAGACAATTCAGATGTTCCTACAGAAACCTTAGAAAACAATCCTCACCCTTCTGTGAATTCTCCTTCCCTATTAGTTCCCACAGATAGTGCACAATTACAAACTGATGGTCTAGTAAATGACCAAAGCATAGCCAACGAACCCAAAAGTAACACACACGTCACCACTCCAGATCACCCAATGACCAACAATTTAAGCCATATAGGTTATGAAGACACTCAAGACAATGGCTCTAGATTCATTCTGGAGGCGTGTTCAACAACTACTCCTTTAGAAAAGCTAGAAGAGCAAGAGCAGCTAACACAAATGCAGGAAGAATTGAAACAGCCCTCCCAGGAGACACAGAATCAGAGATCACAAAAGGAAAGTCTTGAAGCAGCTGTAGGTCCAAATTGCCCAATATATGCTCTTTCATCTTTTTGGGATGAAATGGAGAAGTTGACAATAAATGATATTTTACATCTTAAATCAGCTCATAACATGTCTCCTATGAGCGGAAGTGTAATTGCTCAGGAGAGTGAAGCCCATCTTGAAGACAAAGGTCTGCTGACTTCTAAACATGATAGCGTACAAGAAAGTGGCTTGATGGATGACTTTGCAGACTCTGACTATTTCACGCATGTAGATGAGTCTAAACTAGACCGTTCAAGTTGTGAACTCTCTACTCTCTCTGATTATGATGAGGAGTTTCTACAAATACTTAACAGAAGTGGAAACCCTAGTCCTGAGCCTCAATATGTCAAAGAACAGACTGAAAATTTTAAGTCTGCATACATCCCAGGCCATGAATTCGATCCAAATAATGAAAGTGAATCTCTAGACATTATAAAACTGAGTCATCAGGATGGAATCGCACATTATTTGTATCCAGCTATAGAGGTACAAAGCTTACTTCTTACATCTAGTCAAGACATTAATCTGAATCCTTTTGAACTGGAAGTCATCAGGAAAACACCTGTTTTATCATTTGGCAATACAGCAGATAATGAATCCATGTTAACCGTTTCTGAGATTTTGACTGAAGACATTAATGGAGCTGGTTCCTCAGACAGACTCAGCAGCACTGTTGTCTCATTTCCATTCACACAGAACTTGTCTGTATGTGAGATGTATGATGATTTCTTCTCAGACTTTGAGATTGGGAATTTTCTCTTTCCTTCAACCCAAGATAAGACTATTCCCATCTTCTGTGCCTCACGCTCAGTGGTGAGAGATTTGGTATTCCCTGAGGTGGAGGAACTCGATTTTGACCCAGATTTTGAAGAAGATAATATGCCAATAAGGGACACGACTTGCTTCAGCATCCAGCCGGAAATGTCTCCTAGTCCCTCAGAAATGCCAAACCTGTGCTTTTCAATGATCCAAAGAGGAAACTGGAGTAGTCTTTTCTCTCTGAGAAGAATCAGATTTATAGGAAAGGGGAGCACCTGGAACCAGAAAATCAGCTCTTGGATTTTCCCAAAAGAAGCAAAAAAGGCAACATCACATGTCTCAAGAGCTCAACAAATAGCACCACTGATGCAAGTGGGGAACAAATCCCTCCTACAACTGGCAGAGCCGCAGAAACATGCTGTACTTATTTCAAGTAAGTAACAAGTAAACCATCATCCATTTGCAGTCTTCTTATCTAAAACTCTGTTTAGGATGTTCCGACATCAAGATATATATTTAAAGGCATTTATTATGAGGTGGTTACACACCTCACCATGAACACAAATATCAGCGCAAGCAGTAATGATTTCAGAGCGCATAATAAAAGTTGCAGTGAGGATAAGTCATTGAGAATAAGAGAGCCAATCACATCTTTCCCATGTATTCAGGATGCTGGACATGTTGGCAGCTCAGAAGAAGAAACAGTTTTGAAGGTTGTACAGAGTTCAGCAACTCCAAAAAAGAGAACAAACAATGGTTTGTCATAGTAAATCACAGCCCTGTAATGCTAAGAGTAAAGTCTGGCCAAATAAGGGATGTAAATGAAAAAGCAAGCTAGTCCAACAGAGCATAGCAACAGAAGTCCAGTGCGCTGTCTCAAATAATAAACGAAGAAAAGGGAGAAGAAATGAAAGAGGGACAAATAGTATAGAATAAAATTATGCAATGTTTCCAAAAACCTCATGTTAAATACAATATTCTAATATTTCTCTTCCAGAAAAAGAAGACTTTGTCTTTTCTATAAATCAAGCAGATATGTGCTTGGTTTGTATTGCCTTTGCTTCCTGGGTATTAAAATCCTATAATTCACAGTCTACAGACATGTGGAAAACAGGTGTGTTGAAACATCATGAACAGTAATAAATAGCCATATTGATGCTGTATATTAATAAATTAACATAAGAAGGTATTTCAGTGCATAATATGTTTACAACCTTATTCTGGTATTATAATTTCCTTCTCAATTTCCAGCTCTCCTGGCAAACGTAAGTGCAATCTCAGCCATCCAGTACTTGCGGAAATATGGAAAAGGACACAGCTGAGGATGATCCATGATGTCCTTCCAAAAAAGTTCTCAGAAGGGGCCAGTTAAAAAACAAAAAAAAACAACAAAAAAAAAAAAACAGGGTTCATTTTGCACAAATTTAAACCAGGTACAATGTAAATACACAACGCATGTGTCAGCCGCTAGGTTTTATTTCGTATGCTGTACTTTAGTTTATCAGTAGTTTGCCATTTTTGAGATGATAGCAAACAAGATATAATAAATCCATTGTTTTCTACCATTCAATTTATTGTTAAAGTAGCATTTATTCAGAAAGAGAAGATAGGTTGATATGGACCAGAAGAGCACTAGAAGGTTTGTGTCAGAAATATTTTTTCAGAAATAAGATGTGCTGAGCATAAGTACGTTGTGTATATACTTGTGAGTAACAGATTTTTGTTTAGTGCACTAATAATAATAATAATAAGAAACAGAGAATATTCCCAGAGAACATTTTGGTTTAATAGTCTGGACTTTTTACTATTGCAGGCTGAAATAGTTTCTTGTCAGTTGATCTTCTGTTCTTCCTGCTTGGCCAGGAAACATTTGAATATGTCCTTCTCTTGTTGCTTTTCTCTACAGTCATTTCAAACATTTAGAAAGATTGCACGTCTGTTCTGAGTTTTTATTTTTCTAAACATGGTGGCTATTGCTGCAGTCATAGGGAGTAACTGGGTGGTGATTTTTTTTTAAATAAACAATTCTCAGTCAGAATTATTTCAGACATTTTTGAAATTATTCTGACAAATTTCTGTCATGTAAATTATTAACGTTTAAAATAGCATTTGATTCTGAAACTACAAGCTTCAACACCAATTTAGCCCAATTACATAATATTCAACTGGATGCAGTATTAGTAAAATTCATGAAGTGCAAAATCATGTAAAAGAAAAAAAAAAAAAAGAAGACATTTGTCTTTTTAATCATCAGTAATAATTTGTTAAAGGGTGTTAAAGGATGGAAAACTTCACCCTGAAACACAAATATGTTTATATTTAAATATTTGTGATGTGTTTAATGATTGTAGTGCTAATTTGTCGGTTGCTGCTGTATTTTCTTTACTCTCGTGAGTTGTCTGCGCTCTGATGGTGCTGAACAGGAGAAAATCTTTCAACAATCTCAAGCAAAATCTAAAAAGAGCTTCTTTTCTCACTCACCATTTTCACTCACCATTGACTTTCAATGCCATATTAATGAAAAATCCAACGCAGACAAACTCAACACAATGGAGTTGACGGCAGTGTTGGCATGAAAGCTGAAGCTATGAAACCTGTTTGAGCAGAGTGTACAGATGAGGAGGTGAGAGAGCTGGACAGACTAAAGGACTAAAGTGCTGCTGCATCGCTCTCTTTAGGTAGAGATGAAGCGAGATGTTTCTATCAGCAGGTAGTCAAACTGTATTGTGAGTAATTTAGGAAACTGTTAACCGAAGTGAACAAAGACTGACATGTAGATGAAATGTTTAATTTCGTTAGAAAATAAATCATGGATGCCGCTGAAGATCATGTGTTAATTATACAGATGAATATACTAATTATAATTATAATATTAATATCCAAGTTGTTCAGGGTGGATTTTTTTTCTTTAAAAGGAGAGTGTACATGTAATGATGTGTACTATCACACAATGTTATATTTTTAATCAAACCATTCATACATTTAATACACACTTCATAAAAGGTTACTTTCAGTATTCACTGGTTTATTGTAGAAAATACTGTGTTTTTGGCTGTTGCGTAAAGAAAAAGTTTTCACATCAGTAGTTTTCGAGTAATGTGGTTAATAGCTCTAACTGATGTCCATTTGAGCACAAATAATGACACTCCACTAGTGGTCACAGCTAGCTTTATATTGTTACTTAGACATAATACTTTATCCAGAGATATATGACATGGTGTCAATTAATTACTTATTTGTTATTAATACAGTTTCATTTGTATTGCAATAAACAGTCCAAAAACTATTCTCTCTCTACTGTTATATACTGATAAGAGTGTTCCCTCTAAGATATACCTTAAAAAGAGGAGGTTAAAGAAAAGCTATGATACAGTATTTAAAGCATGCACTTACTGCACACAGGTTCTTTTGTCTTTTTGAGTCCAAATCTAACATTAAAACACTCTTTTACACATGTAATATATTATTTGATACATATACTATGTACAGTATTATAGAGTAGGTATCAATAAAGTTTTAAACTTTAAGCTGTATTGTGGATATTCACGATACTGGACAGCACCTTGCAAATACTAAATACATCTAGTGCTTTAGCACAGCAACAATATTACAATAGAGTTCATTTTTAACAGTAAAAATGGCTAAGTAATAGTCATGCAACAAAAACAAGGTCAATGTGCTTAGAAAAAAAGTTGTTATTTCATACAATACCACAAAGTAGGGCAGAGTCATAAGTGCTGAAAGGGAATAAACTGAATTCTGTACAGGGTTCCTGCAGAGAGGAACAGCTACCACCCTGAATACAGAAATCACCCCATAGTCCACAGTGTACGTCAACTATTTCAAGGCTGCTTGTCTCCCTCTTTCTTCAGACGGCTGTTGAGCAGATAAGAGAATATTTTTCATGTAAGTATTAGAACAGCCCCATCAAACCTTAGACCAATATAAAATATACAAGCCAACATAATATAGATTATACACTGCCTGGCCAAAAACAAAAGTCGCACAATCTAATATTTTGTTGCACTGCATTTAGCTGTGATTACGGCATGCATTCATCCTGGCATTGTTTCAACAACCTTATGCAACTTCACAACATTTATTTCCATCCAGAGTTGCATTAATTTTTGGCTGAGATCTTGCATTGAGGACAGGAGAGTCTAACCACTCCATAAAGTCTTCTCCAGCACATCCCAAAGACTTTCAATGGGGTTGAGGTCAGGACTCTGTGGTGGCCAATTCATGTGTGAAAATGATTCCTTATGCTCCCTGAATGACTCTTTCACAAGTTAAGCCTAATGAATCTTAGCATTTTCATCCTGGAATATGCTTATGCCGTCAGGGAAGAAAAAGTCCATTGACGGGATAACCTGGTCATTCAGTACATTCAGGTGCTCAGCTGACTTCGTTTTATTGGCGCACAATGAGGCTGAGCCTCGACCTGACCAGTTGATGCAACCCCAGATCATAACACCGCCTCCAGGGGCTTGTACAGTAGGCACTATGCATGACGGGTGAATCACTTCATGCATTTCCCTTCTTACCCTGACACGCCCATTGCTTTGGAATAGGGTAAATCTGATTTTATCAGACCACAGGACCTTTTTCCATTGGTCCACAGTCCAGTCTTTACGCTCCCTAGCAAATTGAAGTCATTTTTTCCAATTAGCCTCACTAACATATTTAAAGATCTCCGATCACGATCATTCAAGATTTTTTTCCGACTACATTTCTGCTGTAAAGTTGACAGTTCACCACTATCCTTCCAGGCTTTAATAATGCACTGGACATTTCATAACCCAGTTCCAGTGATTTCAGCAATCTCTTTGGTTGTTTTCTTTGCTTGATCCAGGCCATTAGTAACATCAGTAATATCTTTTCCACGACCATGGGTTATGTAATCTGCCATGGCTGTTTAAGAAATGAGAAGGTACACACTGCATCAGTTAAGGTTAAAAGAACTGTTGCTAGCAGAAACATATTAATCACTGCAGTAATGATCCAATCATAGGCTCTTAAGTATTTGCTTATTTAAACCCAAACAGCGACCTTTTTTTTTTGGCCAGGCAGTGTATTATCCATATTATAAAATACAGACCATACTGTGTCGAGTTCTGCTGAAGTGACTTAATTATAAAATGTTTTTTAAGAAAAATCATTAAAAATCTCTACTTGTTTCCATATTTTTGTCCTGTAGTGTTAAAATATGCAGTGGAATATAACTGAATGAATGCAACCAATATGCAAACCATTTTTTTAAAAAAAAGGGGATATCTGTATTTGTAATGCTTACAGCTGAATATGAAATTATACAACAGCACTGTTAAATTCTCAAATCTGATTGGTCAGAAGGTGTTGATTTCTAAAACACCAACACTGCCAGTAGTTCTGGCTGTACGGCATATCACGTGTTTATATGACTTGTAGGTGGACGCTCCATGTAAATGGATTTAAATGTGTGTAATTGTTGATATAGTGAGATTTTCTTTGAGGGAACATTTATTTATCATTTTTGGTAAATGAAAAAGAAGTCACCAGTGTCAGGTCTTTGTAACAGTCAGATAAAGCCGTAACAAATGTGATAGTGGAAAGTTTTGAGGGCAGAGGTCTTTGTGCTTTACATTTTCTTGCTCACATGACAAGCTGCCTGTTTGTCTTATTAACATCAAGAGAGAGGGGAAAAAAAGAAAGGCTGGTGAGGAAATGACTGATTATAACTGTTATAATTTATGTGAAAAGTTATAAATAAATTGTTTAGTGGATGCTATAAGCTATAAATTAATTAAAAGTATAATGTGTCATTCTTTAATTTAATTTTAAAATTTGCAATCCCTGACAAATGTAATAAGAGAAGTAAAACACTTTGGGATGTATTGTTATTGGAAAAAAAAGATCAACTCTGGGGTGGTTATAGTAACGCTGGTTCACTTTGGGCTGCATTACGCCACCCAGTGTTAATTATTTTTCTATAACAGCATGCCCTGACATATTTCATTCCTAACACATGAAACTCACTGACATTTTTTTCAGCTAACTTTTTAGTCCACTACACCCAGAGGCTCCCATTATACGATTGATGCAATGGTTATGTGTTGAAAGGTGTTCTCTCGCTCTGTTGTCTTCATGCACTATAACCTATAAATAATTCTACAAATAATAATAAATAGTCTAGAACATAAAGGGCGGAGGCAAACGATTGAGATAATCAAATGATAAGATGATTGAAGAGCAATCCAAGATCAATTGAAGAGTACAGACGTTCGTCTGTTTTAATTAAGATGTAGACACTAGAAAAGTTCACATACAGCAAAGTAGAAACAATTTTTTCTTACTGTTCTATGAATAGAATAAGAAAGTGTGCAATTACACCTTTCTAGAAGTACATTAATTAAAACAGACAAGCGGCCCTGGTGGTTACTGTGAAACCCTGTATATACATGCACTCCTGATTCTGCCGTGACAGGCTTGACACTGCTGTTTGAATATATCTGCACTAACCAGAGCAGAATTAAACCCAGTGTTTTTAATCTTTCTCAGCTGAAAAAGTGCCTCTTTGGCTCATCCGGTCTGATGGACTACTTTCCACTGACAGGCACATAAAGCTTGTGACGTGTGTAAATGTCAAGCTAAAGTCACCTGTAGTAGTCTTCTTGGCTAGGGAGAGGAGCGCCGTGCAGGTGTGCGTGCCCATGGAGCCACTGCTGTTCCAGTGCCAGTCTCTGTAACTCCGCTGACTGAGCCTGCATGGCCTGAAGCTGATGTGCAGCTGACATGGGACCCAGTGGTCCTGGTAAATCTCTTGGGAATGCTGCTCCTAAAAAATGGATAGAAATAGAAACAAAATAATAAGTTATACAAGCAATATGCTGTTATATATTATAGAAATAATATTGTGATATTCTGCAATCCAGGACACTCACCAAAGAGAGGGTGTCGCAGCATGTCATGTTCATGGGGCAACTCACTGAGCAGTGGGTTGGGAAGTGCACCTGGTGGGTAGGGGAACCTAGCCAGAGGGGGACCTCCTGCCAACGGCTCCACCAGAGGGTGGGGCCCTGAACCTAAAAAAATATGAGATCACAGGTACCCGAGTCAGAGGTTTTTCTACTGAACTTATATATTTCTAAAAAGCTTGTAATTTTTTAAATTGGTTCACAATATTATATAGCGTGTTTGTGTGTCAGTTGCTAGGAAAGGAAAGGCTATTGCAATTCACCTTGCAGGCAGCAGAGGCCCCTAAAAATGACTAAGTTCTCCTATAAAGATATACCTCCACCTAATGTCTATTCAGCATCAGCAATGTCAGAGGTTTGTGATTATGACTTGCCACTCTAATCAGAGCCAAGATTCTCACCCTGGTTGAGTGGGTCCTGCTGGTGCAGATGGAGGTGGGAGTGGATGTGTGAGTGCTGGTGGTGGTGTGGTGTTACATTGAGCATCTGTAGTCTGGCCACGGGGTCTACAGCAGATGCTGCCATCCTCTCAGCATGGAGTCGCTCTGCAGTCAACCGTTCAGCGTATGTTAACTCAGGCCGCACCATGTTGCGCTCCATGGCTGGGTGGTATGGCCCAAATGGGTGCGCTAGAGCCAGGGCTCCATGGCGGCCCAAATGATCCATGTGATTGTGGGATGGATGCAGAGGTGTCTCCAGCTCAGGTGCTTTCACCTCAAAGCCTGGTTTCATTCTCTCACGGATCTCACGCTCTCGCAGCTCCCGGAGTGCGGGGTCAGCTGCGTATAAGCCCTGCATGTGATAGGCCAGCAAATGGTCAGCAGGCCCCAAGGGTGTGAAGAAGGCGTGCCCACCACGATGGCTGCCGGGCGATAGAACATGAGGCCGTGCATACTCGCTGAGTGTACGCAGAGCCGGCGTATCAGGCCCGAGGTATGGAGGGACGGCGGCAACAGCTGCCGCAGGGGGGGCCTCGAATGATGGGCGTCCTGGTGGCATGGGTCCAGCCAATGGCAAATCGCCCATACGCCCCTCATGGGAAGAGCTGGAGGCTCGCTGCAGTTTGAAAGGAAGAAGTAGATTTCAGATTAGCATATTTCAGTCTGAACAAAAACTGGAAAAAATGGGTACTCTAGGGTAATAAAACAATCACAAACACTTACAGAAGCTTTGTCTGAATCTCTTTCTCTCTCCCGCTCCCTTTCTCTCTCCCTCTCACGCTCCCTCTCTCTTTCTCGACTCTGACGGGCACTCTGCTCTGCCTCTCTTCTGAGTCTTTCAGCAGCCTCCTCCCTTTTCTTGGCTAGTTTAGAGTTAGCAAGAGGGGTAAAGTAGAGGTCTGTGCGAGCACAGGAATTATAGCCTCTGTTCAGACGTTTGATGAACCTGTTAATATTATAAAATTGATTTGTCAATTAAGTAACTCACAAAAAAACTCATACAATTTAAAGAATTCCAATGGCTCCAAATGGCCCCAATCATCACTATTCAAGTCACTTAACCATGTAATAGTAATAAGTACTGCTGCTGCTTGTGTCAGTCTTCAGCACTCATCCAAAGGGCTTTATCAATTTTATCAAACATCATCAAGACTATATATTACAAGACACTACTAAATTTAAAAATACCTGGCTGACTGGCTTGCATGGCTGGGGATGTTAACCACAGTGGGTTCAGGTGAAGGAGTCCTGCGTGGAGGAGGAGGCGGGCTTTCACAGTTCTCATCTTCATCTACAGGCTCCTGTTTGATGGTCACGTGTGCTGGCCCAGCAGGTGCACTTGGTGCAGAGGAAGTGGATGGCTGTGGGCCCGGGACTGCAGCAGAAGATGAGGACAGAGTGAACGGAGCGGTGGATTCAGGCATAGGACGGTTCTGGGAGAGCAAAGCGTGAGGACAGGCTGAGGCTGGAGGGAGGCTGGTAACATGACTTTTGCCTTGATGGTTCTGGGACTGAGTCAGCACGGGCAGTTGAGGCTGAGGATGAGGCTGGGGCATAATGTGCAAGGGAGGAGGTTGAGAGCAGGGAGGGTGCTGAGCAGGTAAAGAGGCCAGAGGCTTTAATGCTGGAGGTGGAGGCAGATTGGGGTGGATCTGCAGAAATGGTGGAGGAGCAGGAATTGGCTTGTGAGAGGAGGGGATAGGGGTAGTTGGTGGGGGCTTGAGTTGAGATGCAGATGTCAGTGGCAGAGCAGAATGGAGGCTATCCCGCTGAAGTTGAAGGGGCTTAGGACCAAATCCATGAGGATGATGAGCGCTGGATGGATGATTCTGAACCTGACTTGGATGGTGGTGATAATGAGGGGCAGATGGAGGGAAAGACTGGCCCTGCCCTGGACCTGGTCCCTGGAAAGAGGAGAGCCCCGAGGGAGGCTGGGATGTGGGAGGAGCCTCCTGACCCCTTTGACTCCTCCTATGAGCAATGACAGATGGATCATCTTGGGTAATGTCCACAGGGACGACGACCCGTGAAGTGGTGGTGGTGCTGCTGGTGGTAGTGATGGTAGAAACTCCAGGTGAAGATACACTTGATTGTAAGGGTTGAGGTGGTAGAGCAGGTGGGGTCTGAGAGGGAGCTGGAGGAGCAGCTGCTATAGTGTTAACAGGTTGTTGTGATTGGCTCTGTGGCCCAGCTGGAGGTGGAGGTGGAGGAACAGGTGAGTCTAAATCACTCTCATTGGCTGGCAATGGGCTGGCGAGGCTTGGGGAAGAGCTGCGGTTGTCCTGGTCTATATCTTTAGTATCACTGCTGCCATCCTCATTAGCACTGCGGCTGTCTGAGCTTTCACCTTCACCCTCTCCTTCTGACTGGGAGTCTGGAACCTCCTGAATAAATAAGGCCGACCAACCAAATGATTTGTCTATGAAATTATAATATCCTTATGGAGCATTATTCAGAAAAAATATAAGTCAGAGCATCAGGACTAAAGCAGTCCACAATTTATATAGCTATTTCAGTAAAATGTCATCATGATGCCATCTTACTTGATTCTTGGGCCTTTTCATGGTTTTTCTTTCTGGTTCTTCTGTATCTGGTGCAGCGGTGTCTCTCTGTCTCTTAATTCCTTTTACTAAGGATGCTTCCACTTTTATCTTCTGAAATCCATTCAAAAATAAAAGGTTAATTGCCTGGAAACAATTCTTGGATCATTAAAAATTCAAAACTGAACATTAACATGTATTTAAAGCACTAATGGTCTACAACATGAAAATAAACATTATTACCTTGCCAGCCTTCCCAGCCATAGCTTTGGCATCAGCACTGGATGCCCTGGTTGCCATAGCAGAGGAGCCAGTTCTGGAGGCGTGGCCACTAACTCGGACTTCGTCGTTGCTGGGAGACAGACCTGTATCAGGGCTCCCTGTTAGCCGGTTCCGCCCACTTCTCAGGGATGACATCTAGAAGCAAAAAATGCATAATTATTTAAACTCACTGTAGTAGGCTTTATTTTAACTACTTTGATTTTGGGACTTAAACAAAAAAGCAAGACACCTGAGCATATTTATTTGTAAAAACACTTAATATCTATTTTAGGGCTGGGCAAGTTATCGCATTATTATCGCGTTAACGCATTAATTAATTAACGCCGACGATTATTTTATCGTGCATTAACACAGTTTTTTAAATTACTACTTTATTTCGAAAGTCCACTACTGCTCACTGGCTCTGAATACACATACAGACAAACAATGGGTCACAAGAGGGGTGGGATATTGATCAGTACTGGCTTGGGATGGGCGTCATCACGCATCTCAACCAATGAGAGCATTTGGGGTGGGCCTAAAACTGCTCATGCGCGCACATAAACCAGGAAAACTGGAACAGAAAAATGGAGAACGGTACCGAACTTTTACATGGACATTTTCAGTTTAAATTTCTTCCCTGACATGTTCAGAACATGTTCATTTATAAATGTTAACTTGCTGTTGCTCTGAAGGTGTTATAATGTTTGGGGCTCTGGGCTCTGAGCATAACTTGTTTTTCTATAACAAACTAGACTAAATGTTAATGCCCTGGCAGTGGCAGATAGCTTTGGTTTTATATTTAATTTGATTACATTAATGTTTAAGTTGAGATTTACAAGAAATATTTTAAATTAGAATTTTTAACTGCTACTATGTAAAGGGAATACTGCTGTAAAAAGCACTTTATCTGTTTAAAGTGTTTGCAAACCAAATGTGATTGTTATGCACAGAAGTGCACAATACACTACTTTTGAATTCATTATTTAATTTTACGCTTAACAATGTGATTAATCGTGAAAAAGTTAAGAGTTGACAGCCACTGCTGCCTAACTTAACGTTATTTTATGGATTGTATTTGGTGTTAAACTTGAACTGAAGACCACTGTTGAGCTTACTGATGCTCTGCTGCGCCGTGTCTTCATTCCCTGACGTGCACCAAGCCCTTCATCTTCGTCTCGTACAGGTTTGAACAGGTAGGGTGGGTCAGCTGGCTTGGGCATAGGTGGCAGCCGTCTATGCTTGCTAAAGTGGGCGTGGCAAGTGGTGCATAACAGGACATTGTCACGACCGCCATGATGCCAGTCTTTAGAGCCTGGGAATAGTGTTATAGTCAATTAGTACAAAACCCACCAAAGAGCACATAAATGCTATGTGAATGCTCATCAATTATGTTTCATATTTATTCACAAGTTGTTATCAAAACAACTCTTCAGAACAAATATTTTTCAAGGCCATAAAACCCAGACTTTCATTTGCTTGCTGCCTTTTTAACAAGTACTCAGGCAGTAGTAGTAGCTAAAGCCCCATAGCATAAAATCAACTCAATCAAAGAAATAAGCCAAATATAACTTTGCATGACATTTTTATTGCCTTTTATTTGTAAGGAAGGCCTTTAACTTTGTAGCACTCTATATTGGAGGAGTAGCCATGAAATCTGTGACACAGTTGGGTTTAGTGACAAATGTAACCATCACTCTGTACATCATTCTTTATGTGGGAAAGAACTATTTTATATGTGAACATAACCATATTTACGTAAGTAGGAATGAACACAAAGTGGAACAATACATGCTGATGTTAAAAGGTGCTAAATTTGGTGGTATATGCAATGCAGAGATACTAACTGTTAACAGGAAAATTATAGCAGGCAGAGAAGAAAAAAACTGAATTTTACAACAAAAACCCTAGCATATGTCGTGGACAGTAAGAATCAACAGTAAGAAACTAGTGAGGCAAAAGTCTGGTGTGAACATTACTTAGTAACAAGCAGCTTCTCTATTTTTTTTTTTTACCAACCAAAGAGCCCACAGTAAATTCACAGCTTAAAGTTCAACTAGATAAAGTCAGTGTGAAACGGAAAGACAATACTCGAAGCAGATACACAAATTTCACATCCTGCATCGTTTCCCCTTCAGGAGATATTTTATTAGTGTTTGGTCTAACACCTGCTTTAACTGAAAAAGCAGAAAAATACAGTACTTAGGTATGTCCCATATTGCCATAGTAAGATTTCAAAAACTGTATGGCTAAACTGCAGATGTTAACTCATATGACAATGTAAAAATTAATATGTTTTCACACACAGTCAGGTCCATAAGTATTTGGACAATGACAATTTTTGTAATTTTGCCTCTGTACACCACCACAATGGATTTGGAATGAAGCAATCAAGATGTGATTGAAGTGCAGACTTTCAGCTTTAGTTCAAGGGGTTTAACAAAAATATTGTCTTAACCATTTAGGAATTAAAGCCGTTTTTACATAGTCCCCCATTTTGACATGCTCAAAAGTAACTGGACAAACTAACAATTATAAATATAAGGCTTAGTTTTAATACTTGGATGCAAATCTGGAACCCATGGATATCACCAAATGCTGAGTTTCCTCCCTTGAGATGCTTCGCCAGGCCTATACTGCAGCTGCCTTCACTTGCTGCTTGTTTGTGGCTTTTTTCTGCCATCAGTTCTGTCTTCAGTAAGTGAAAAGCATGCTTAATTGGGTTGAGATCAGATGACTGACTCGGCCACTTAAGAACATTCAATTTCTTTGCCTTAAGAAGCTCTTGGGTTGCTTTTGCAGTATGTTTTGGATCATTATCCATCTGTACTGTGAGGCACCATCAGTTTTGACTGAATCTGAGCAGAAAGTATAGCTCTTTACACTTCAGAATTCATCCTGCTTCTTCTATCAGCAGTCACATCATCAATAAACACCAGTAACCCAGTTCTACTGGCAGCCATACATGCCCATGCCTTAACACTTCCTCCACCATGTTCGATAGATGATGTGGTATGCTTTGGATCATGAGCCCTTCCTTTCCTTCTCCATTCTCTTCTCTTCCTATCATTCTGGTACAAGTTAATCTTGGTTTCATCTGTCCAAAGAATCTTATTCCTGAACAGGGCAGGCTTTTTTTTTTTTTTTTAGATGTTTCCTGTTCTTGACTGTTACCAGTGGTTAACAGCTTGAGGTAAACCCTCTGTATTTACATTCATGAAGGCATCTCTTGATTGTAGACTTTGACAATGATAGGCCTACCTCCTCGAGAGTGTTCTTGACTTGGCTAGATGTTGTGAAGGGGTTTTTCTTCACCAAGGAAAGAATTCTGCGATCATCCACTTTACTTGCCTTCCGTGGTCTTCCAGGCCTTTTGGCACTGCTGGGCTCGCCAGTGCATTTCTTCTTTTTAAGAATGTACCAAATTATTGATTTGGCCACTCCTAACGTTTCTGCTATCTCTCTGATAGGTCTGCTGTTTTTGGCCTAATGATGGCCTCCTTCTCTTGCAGCAACACTGCATACTAGCAAATGCAAATTCAATGCTTTGAGATCTTTTATCTCCTTAATTTGTCATGAAATAATGAGGAAACAGGTCACAACCGGCCATGAAACTGCTTATCAGTCAATTGTCCAATTATATTTGAGTCTGTGAAAATGGAGGGACTATGTAAAAAATGGCTGTAATTCCTAAACTGTTAATTTTTGTTACACATTGTGAAATAAAGCTAAAAGTCTACACTTCAATCACATCTTGACTGCTTCATTTCAAATCCACTGTGGTGGTGTACAGAGGCAAAATTACGAAAATTGTGTCACTGTCCAAATACTTATGGACCCGACTGTATACAAGTATGATTACAGTCATACAGAAGAAACACATCATTTGCAAAATGTATATAAATAAGAGAGACTACTCTCTGACTTAACAAAAAGGAAAAAAAGCTCTACTCTTGAATTGCTTCTGATGAAGAATGAACATTTCATTACAGACACCAATACCTTCCAACACTAAGATAAGCACATAACAAGTGGAGACTACACTGTCCACAGTTACTTGGAAGAGAATATAGCACCTGCCGTAATGCTGATAGATGTGATGTACTTACTGGTGGTTAGACAGTGGCTGCAAGCTTGTCCTTTTTCCCCCTGCTCACTGTCCTCACTCTCCATATCGTCCTCACTGGCTGAACTGAGCTCCACTGCAGAGTGTATAAGAAAGACAGCAGGCATTAAATAAGCTTAGACTTACCATATTTCTCTCACCAGACCTTACGCACCAAAATGCCACTTATGTGCAGTGCAGAACTCACTAGATGAGGTGCGGGAGTTGGTGTTGGCAGCTGCTACGGCGTTGCGAGTTTTGACCTTGCGAGAGGCAGTCTGCCTACGGTGCTGACGCTGAGGTCGTGACCCTACAGCTTCAGGAGTTTTCTTCCAGTAGTAGTAGAAGGTAATTAACTCACCCTGAAGGCAAAAGTGCATTGCAAATTTTAAAAAGGAACTTTAGTAATTCATGGTTTACCTGGTAAAGGTACAAAGCAGAATTACTCCTACCGTTTTCTTACTGGGGAGCAGCTCTTTGTGGATCCTGAAGAAATTTTTGCCATACTGCCTGAGACCTTTGATGAATCTCTTCTGTAATTAATAAGAGAGTAGAGGGAACCCTTAACAGGTGCGTGGTATAAATATACTACCCTGTTCTCTTTTTAAAAGTTTTGATGTTAGGAAATCCTCTCAAGGAAATGCAAAATCTTACATAAAACTATATTTCTTTATTGTTACCATTTTGCTTTTCCTGAACATTTGACATTATTCATACTTGCTTTTAAGGTAATTAAGTGCAATAACTACATAGCAATACTGGCCCTCACTATTCAATCGGTATACAAACAGAATTATGCATAAATCGTTCATGAGCGTTTACACAAACAAAATGGTATTCAAGAAAATCCCCAAAATTCAAAAAACCTTTGTATTGTACTCCTGCTCCTGGGTGTGTGTAAATTTACACAAAAGAAGACTAACTATTGTCAACCTCAACTGACTCAAATACACATACAAATTTTATATTTTTAGACACATTGTTTCATGCATTGAGGAAATATTGAATACTACACACACACACACACACACACACAGTATATACATATATATATGAAAATCCCAGGACATCAGCAGTTTCTGAAATACTCAACCCAGCCCATCTGGTACTAACAACCATGCCACGGTTACAGTCACAGAGATCACATTTTTTCCCCATTCTGATGTTGGATAATTGAAGATCGTGACCTGTATCCTCTAGAGTATTAAGAACAAACAAGAAGAATCATACTGTTAAATCATCATTTCTCACCACTTCATCTTCTGACCAGCATTTCTCTATGAGTTTAGGGACAGGTTTCTTCACCAGGCACTGAAGAGCTTTGGCTGCATCATACTGGCTTTCATGGAGCTGAAGGAGATGAAGAAGACAAACACTTTTTTATACAACCATTCATTCCCAAACAGAAAAACACTTTAGAAATGTTGGTAAGATGTTGTATAGTTGTATCCACTGCATAAACATTATTTTACTTGATTGTTTAAACATCAGTGTAATGTAATGTAACCAGAAACAGGTTAACATAATTAATGTTAATAATTAATTTGTTATTGCATCAACAAAATGCTTTCATTACACAATGGATGCTATGATTAAAATGTTTATTACTTTTCTTTTTTTCTCATGAAATTCTACATAGTAACCAATATCTGTTGTATAATAAACACACATGTGCAACTGGTGTAATTTAGTTCATTTTGTTCTGACTGATTTTTTTTGTTCCTGAGAAAGACATGGTGAAAGTCAGCCACTTAAATTCCCAACTTATTGCTCATATTATTCAGTAGCTACACTAAAAGTAAGGGCAAAAAGTATGTAGTTATGAGAGTAAGTAATGCATGTCTGGATCCACAGATGGGTCCTAAGAGTCTGAAGGGTTAATTAAAATCAATGACCTAATGGCATGAGAAGATGAGATGTATGTTTTTCGGCAGTGGGGGTGAACATATTATATTTCACCAGGACAAAGCTTCTGACATCTCAGTAGTGGATCTATTTTCCTGATGTGCAGTACAGCATTACTTAAAAAATTCACCAGGTGACTCTCACTGTACATATAATACTGAAATGGGCTGGATTCTGTTTCAGTGCTAGAACACATACATAGTACAGCAATACAAACCAAATGTGCCTTTCAAGTCTTGCACTAAATAATGAGTCAAAATTAAAATCCAATGGTCAGTTTTCAGTCTAGTAGTGATTCCTCCTTTCCCAAAACTGGTAAAACATATGTGAGAGCTGCTCAGATTATAACACAACAGAGTGCCGCAGGAATGAACCCTAAAACCCAGAAATTAGTTGGCATATTATCACTTCCTTTTCCTTCGTCCCAAAGTCAATGGGTTTTTTGAATGAGTTTTTGGTTAAATGCCTGAAATAAGGTCTGTGGTTAACACAGGCTCAAGATATTTTCACGTTTTATTCTAGGACATAAAATACATCAGCAATACCCCACTCGTGATTTTTTTAAGCTTTTACGTGTCTTGAAAACGGCGGTTGCTAACAAGTGGCTAAACCGGACTACAGAGGTTGTCAGGGACATTAAATGTCATCATGCCGAACAGGAAAACAACTAATGCGCGTATAAACAAAGGGAATTTTATTTTTCCAAAATAATGCAACACGGACACATTGCCAAAAAGGGTGGGGGCAGATTCATCCACAAAAAAGAGACCAGTGAATCCTTATCAGGGAACATGTTTTTAAAAAGCTTAGTAGCAGTGAGGTCGAAATCACAAATTCATAGAAGTTGTGTTCATTTATGAAGATCTTGATGAACAAAACATGTAAGAACCATAAACTTTTGTTGGTCACAGAGTTTGTTTTCTGCAATAATCCAAAAGCCAATGGAAAAATCCTATTGGCTTTTTGTCGAGGGGAACCAGGGTGATGCTATCTTCCGGGTTGGCCTATAAAAATATGTCATCCCTGCGGCACTCTATACTAATTTAAACTACATGAGTGTATGTGCATATTTTACATGGTGGCTCTTACCATAATAATAACATGAAAATATAGATCTCTTGTCAAGGAAGTGTTAGCACCCCTGGTAAGTTATATTTTCAGAAGTAAAAGAAAAAAAAAAAAAAAATCAAACAACTGACCGTGTTTAATGCATTCAGCGTGGTGTCATCGCGGGAGGCTGCAAGACAGCCATCCTCTGTTGACCCTCCATCACACATCCCTGCAAACGCTGCCATGCTCCTGATTATAAATAAACAATATGCCCCAGGATAAGCCTTATACATTACAAACACTAAGTCCAAAATTCAATTACACTCACATCTATAGTCATTTGGATTTAAGTGAGTAGGTATAGCATGGAGCTATCGCCCACTCACCTGGCAGCACGCAAGTACATGAGAAGGTCACAGTCATTCACTCCTGGTGTCCAGACTAGCTCCTCTTTCTCTGTCACTGAGTCTATGCCAGGAGTAGGAAGCGGCTGCAGCTCAGGGAGTTTGGCCTGCACATGTGCAAGCAAGCACAAACATATTTATACACACATACACTCACAGTTCACTTTATTAGGAACAGCTGTACACCTGCACATTCATGCAGTTATCTAATCAGTCCATCATATGGCAGCAGCACAATGCAAAAAAAATATCATGCAGATACAGGTGAAGAGCTTCAGGTAATGTTCACATCAAACATCTGAATGAAGAAAAAGTGTGATCTCTGTGATGAAGTTGGTACCTTAAGGGCTGGTTTGAGTATTTCATACTTCAACTGCTGATCTCCTGGGAATTTCACACACTACAGTGTCTAGGGTTTACACAGAATGGTGCGAAAAACAAAAAAACATTGAGAGAATGACAGTTCTGTGGGTGGAAACACCTTGTTGCTAAGAGAGGTCAGAGGAAAATGGCCAGATTGGTTTGAGTTGCCAGGAAGGATAGTAACACAAATAGTAACTCTTTACAAGCGTGGTGAGCAGAAAAGCATCTCAGCATGCACAAAACATTGAACCTTGAGGTGGATGAGCTACAACAGCAGAAGACCACGTCAGATTCCACTCCTGTCAGCCAAGAATAGGAATCTGAGGCTATCAAGGGCACAGGCTGACGAAGCTAGACAGAAAAAAAAAATCACCTGGTCTTTTTCCAGTCTTCAACTGTCCAGTTTCGGTGAGTCTGTGCCCATTATGTGCCAGGTGTGCTGTGTGGTCTGAGATGCTTTTCTGCTTATTTGAGTTACTATAGACTTCCTGTCAGCTCAAACCAGTCTGGTCATTCTCCTCTGATCTCTTTCATTAACAAGGTGTTTCAGCCTCAAGACCCTTAACACACAGGATGTTTTTTGTTTTTCGCACATTCTGTGCAAACCCTAGAAACTGGTGTGTGTTAAAATCCCAGGAGATCAGCAGTTTATGAAATACTCAGACCAGCCTTTCTGGTACCAACATCCATGTCACAATAAAAGTCATAGAGAGCACACATTTTCTTGATTCAGATGTTTGTTGTGAACATTAACTGAAGCTTTTGACCTGTATCTGCATGATTTTATGCATTGTGCTGCTGCCACCTGATTGGCTGTTTGGATAACTGCATAAATAAGCAGGTGTACAGGCATTCCTATTAAAGTGGACAGTGAGTGTACATGCACACAAGAAATACGAATGTTACAGATACAAACATACATGTGTATAACATTAATTTAGACAAATGCACAGTTAAAATGATTAAGGCCTAATAATTACTCCTCATGATTTTCAATCACTAATCCAATAAGATATACTGGGTGCAATAATAAGCCTTTTTACACACCTGATGACTTGGACCCACTCTAATCTCCCCTTGCGTGCTGTTCAGCTGCCTAAAATGCAGAAATCCTGTTATTCCTAATGCCAACTAATCCCAATAATTCACTGCCATTTTGAAAGCAATACAAATGACATTGTAATATTGTAACATTTCCATAAAATATGAAAAAGTTCTGAACATATATATATGTGTGTGTGTATATAAACTTTCACTTTAAAACGCTCTTGAATTTTAAATTACAATCAAAGATTTAAAACATAAGATATTTAGGTTCCAAGGTTGCCAATAAAGCACTGTAAAAAAAAATACAATAAACTAAAACTGTAAGCATGTTTACAGTATAGTACTGTAATATCTTACATAGTATAGAACATCTGCTCATTTGGATGACCAAAAGTGATGTGGGATATGACTGAGGTGAGAGTTAATGGTCTTGCTCAAGGACCCAACCACAGCCATTTGGTGGTGCTAGGACTTGAACCTAGACCTTCTAACCTGTAGCTCAAAGCCTTAACCACTGAGCCACCACAACTAGCTCAGCTAACTTACACTGATTCAGCCACTTCCACCACTCAGTTAACCTGCACTCAGAGACTGCACTCAATCAATGCAAGCTTGCTGAGCTAGACATCCAAATGAGCAAATGTACTGGATTATGTTATTTTATACTATGTAATATATTACAGTTCTTTACTGCAAATGTGTTTACAGGGTTTTTTAAACTGCAAAATTTTTACAGTACTTTATTAGCAACCCTGTTGTCAGTAAATGACTGTAAAATTTACAGTAATTGTTTTACAGTGTACACTAGGATGTAATATCTGCTAAACTTGCAAGATGCAATAACTATAAAAATTCAGATTTTTTTTTCTCATGATACTCGGCGTGAGTTAAAGGACGTTATCTTACAGACACTAAACTGCTTTTGAACACACTGTAAAAGTTCGAGCTGCGCCATGACGGGCGCTTCCTCAGCGTTCCACCCTTTAAATCAGCTCGTGCTCAGTGTTAATCACAGCGAGTCATTTGCCTATCAGCAGTCTGGACGCTCAGTCCAAGTCCCGCCCATTAATCTGTCGCAGCCAATCAGCGCCTGGCGGCATCGTTCCCTCCAAAGGTTATATAAACAGGGGCTTAAACACGTAGCGTCTCTGCAAATCACTAATTTCGCAGATGGGCGAACAGTGATTATATAAAGCATAGTGTTAACAATTAAAGCCAGACGTACCATGAAGCGCGACTGTATGATGCTATTTGATCCGTTTTTACTAACGGCACCAAAACAGCTAATACATGTCCTTCCCCCGAGCATAATTTGACTAGTAATTAGGCGAATGAAACTTAACTTATAACCGCAATGTTTACCATAACTCCGATCACAAACATGATATAAGTATAACTGGAGGCTGGTTTGCATGTCGTTCTGCTTTTCCTCGTGCCACAGTGCTATAGACGGCCTTCATTTAGCGTCTGTGTGTGTAGCCGAGCGAGGCAAGCTGTCAAGTTCACAACCATCTATATTTGCAGCAGAATGCAAAAGTACTTAGCAGTGTCGGACAAACACGAGAATAAATTAAAAAAGAGACACTAGTAAAACTGAGAAAACCTACAAACCTTCGCGGGCTGAACAGGTCGTCCATGGCGGAAGCTCTTTCCGTTGTGTTTACAGTTTGTTTTCGTTCTGCGGCGGCGGCCCAAAACTATGCTATTCGCCTATTTCATACTAGCTACTCAAAATGGAGGCTAGGCTGAGGATTTTCTCCCCGAGCTCAGGCGATGACCTCAGCGTTCACGCGCCAGCCTACAGAGCTGGCGCTCAGCAGCGCTAACTGAGCATGTGCCGTCTCTAATGCAATCAGCTCCGTGTCCGCCGAGACATCAGCCACAAACCGAGCCTCGATACCACACACAATCCGACACCGCCGCTGCTGCGAAATGAAAGCGCAGTGAAATCAACGACTAGATGTATCGGTAACACTAATCACTCCAATCAACACTTCAAAATGGATGTCTGCTCAGTTCCAGTGCGAAAGAATATCCACTTCTTCTTCTTCTCCCTCCCCTAGAGGCTCAGCTTCAGTGAAGCTGCTTCACACCCGTTTAACTCGCATTATGTAATCATTTTACTCCATCTTTACGTGTTCCACAGAAGAATTTCTTACTAAATCTGCCACTTAACACATACTCCTATGGCCAAAGTTAAATCTGCATGTTGGAGCTAATAAGATCATCACTGTGCAGAAATATCTCATGTCATAACAAACCTTTAAACACATTTTAGCAGATGCTAACTGATGCTTGTCAGTTTATACTGTCATGATCATATTTCTTTTTCTGCTTTTCTATTCTTACTATCCTGCTGCTGTTACACTTCTTTACCCCATGCACCATTAATAAAAGTCTCTCATCTTACATCTTAAGATCACTAGGACATGTTAACAGGATGGTTCAGTGACACCAGTTTCTTGTCACTATTAAAGAATAAATGAATGCTCTATGGATGATTTGTAGTGAAATTAATTTTACTTAATAAATAATTGTGACATGGTGGGAAAAAGGTTTTTGAGGTCATGTTTATTTTTAATCTGCTGCAGCCACAGGATACTCTAAAACCACAGACATATACTTGACTCTTTATAAATGCAATTCTCGGTAAGTTAGTAACGAAGTTCACAGCACTGATATTTTATCAACAACCATAAATACTGCTCACATTCCTTCAGTAGATTTGTTTATCCATTATGAAGTATTTCCATTATTTCTTGTCAGAGATATAGGTACACTTTAGTTTTCTATACTGACACTAAGCATGAGTTAGATTGTCCTAATAGGGATCTGCAGGATAGTCAGTAGCTCTGTTTCAGTTCAGTGGGTTCCTGAACTTCCTCCCTGCAAAATGAGCCTTATCGCCCAGTTCCTCTTCAATTCTGTGGAGAAAAAACAGAAAACAATTACAGTATGGATGGCCAGAAAACAACAACTGACATACTGAGGAAGTGGTTGCTCATCAGTTAAGACTTTGGGCTACCAATTGGGTTATTGTGAGTTCACACCCCAGCACTGTCGGGACCATGAGCAAGACTGTTAAGCCTGAACTGCTCAGTTGTATCACATCTCAACTGTCAGTCACTTTGGATAAAAGCGTCACCCAAATATGCAAATGTAAACAACTTAATGTTTTAACAGTGTTGATAGCAGGAGGAAAAATCTTCACTCCAGGTGTATCATTTTATATTCAAATGACTATGCTAAAGACACCTGTTTCTGTCATGATAACTAGCAGGTATGTGTGCAGGTAATTGTGGTAATACGACAAAGACAGGCACCTGAGGATCTGGTTGTACTTGGCCAGGCGCTCAGAACGACAGGGCGCTCCTGTTTTGATCTATAAAAAGAGAATAAAAATACGGCAAATTATGCACAGCTTTTAAATCAACCGTGAACTTACCCGAATAACTTGTCTAAAGAAGTGCAGATTGTTGAACAACATACAAACAGCCTCTAGTTTTACCACTAAGCCAACACTTTCTGAATTGTCCATGTAAATCCCACACAAATCTTGTAAAATGGCTGTTGCACCTACACTTCATCTCTAATTGCATCTAAATAAAGTTTAGAGCACTACGTACCTGTCCAGTGCACAGGCCAACCACCAGGTCAGCAATGAATGTGTCCTCAGTCTCTCCTGAGCGGTGGCTCACCATCACACCCCAGCCACTGGACTGAGCCATCTTACAGCTACAAGGAAACAATAGGTCAACGGATCTGCAGTATGACTCAGTCACCCATAATTATACATGCCTGATCTATATAATGATTTAAATCAACTTTTACAGTTAACTAATAGTAATTTTAGTAATAATGATTTTCAAAAATGCTTACATAAATGCAAAACTAATTATCAGTATTCCATGGCCATATTAATCCTAACAGGATAATTGGATCAAAGAAATGTTCACCTGTACGCCTGCATAACATTGCAAGATTTATCATTTCTAACATCTCCTACTACTTCCAGCTTCTTCTCACAGTCTCCATATACATGCTTATTTTAATGGTCACAAGTCACATTATAGTATGTAAAAAGAATAAACATGTCTGTTGTAGCTTATACAGAAAAAGTAGGATGCCAATACCATTTTCCTGGAACCCAATAAATGCATGCAGTGAGTGAATGGTGAACTCACGCCTGCAGGGACTCTGTCACAGAGCCAATCTGGTTCACTTTGAGCAGCAGACAGTTGCAGGCCTTCTCCTCCACTGCTTTGGAAATGCGTTTGGGGTTAGTCACGGTCAGGTCGTCCCCAACTACCTGAATGTCTGTAGTGCCTGTAAAGCTGGCCCAGGCCTGCCAGTCATCCTGGTCAAATGGGTCTTCAATGGACACCACTTCAATATAGGAAAAGCAAATTTTAGAATTTAAAACTGAACTAGTAAGCAAAGGGTAAAAACATGACAACATATGGGTTAATGTTAACAATGTGAAATGACTAAAGCCCAAATGTTAACAATCAAAACAGAACAACTCAGAGATTAGCTGACTAAGGACAGGGGATACCAGGGTAATCCTGCACAAAGCTCTTGTACAGATCAGCAAGTTCATCAGAGGTGATGTAACGACTGGGGTCATCAGGTGACTTGAAGTCCAGATCATATTTTCCATCCCTGTAAAACTCTGATGCTGCCACATCCATGCCAATGACAACTTCATCGGAGTAACCTGCTTTGCTGATGGCAGTCTTTAGCAGCTCCAGAGCTTTAGCAGACACAGATATTGCAGTTAACTTTCAGCATCTTCATTTGTACATCATTCACAGAGTTACTACAACTAGCTCATGACTTTACTACCTTCCTTATTCTCCAGGATATTTGGAGCAAATCCGCCCTCATCACCTACATTGGTGGCATCCTTGCCATACTTCTCCTTAATGACGTTTTTCAGGTTGTGGTAGACCTCAGCCCCGATGCGCATGGCCTCCTTAAAGCTACTGGCTCCCACTGGCAGGATCATGAACTCCTGCATTGCCAGCTTATTGCCCGCATGGGAGCCACCATTTATCACATTGAAAGCCTTGAAGAACAAAGCAGGCAACACAAATTTTACTCCAATAAAAATGTAAATGTTTAAAAAAAATCATAAATCTGTTTCATCTAAATATACTTATAATGGATGTTTTTTTTTAAGGATATTTGTTTGGGCAGTCAATAAATGCAAAAACTGATTCTTCAAATAATTAATTCTTCATTTAATCAGCCATCCATCGTCAGTAACCAGTTTATGGTTACTGGTCAGGGTTGCAGTGGATCTGGGGCCTATCCCAGGAGCACTGGGCATGAGGCGGGAACACTCCTAGGGAAAATTTAGCATAGCCAATCTAAATCTTGGGAGGTGGAAGGAAATCCACCGAATCTAGAGAAATCCTACATGGCCACTGGGGCAATATGAGAAACTGAGAACCCTGGCTCTGTGACACCATATTACCTGCTGCACCACCATGCTGCGCATACAGTAAATTCTTTAGTCAAAAAGTATTTGTAAATTAAGCTATAAATCTGTAAATGCTTGTTTTAGGCATGGGACTACTACTAAAAGAATTTCTAGTTATGTGTTCTGGAGGTAGTCAGCATCAATGCAAATACAGAAGGATTTCAGCTTCTGCTTGATCGTGCATGGACACCAGAAAGCACAAGTAACTAGAATTACTCTTGACTGCACTGCTCCAGTGATTATTAGGTGTACAAAACTACAAAAAAGAGCTTTGGAAATTATTGTCAGTACTCATCACACCAATACTACGGGTGTGCTAAATAAAGACTTGCTTGGAAAAAGGCTGAAGTATTCCTTTAATTCAGTAGTTTCTGTTCGATTTTAATTTCTCTGCTACTCACCGGCACTGGCAGGATGACCTCTGGGTTGCCTGCAAGGTCAGCAATATGTCGGTACAAAGGGACACCTTTCTCTGCAGCTCCTGCCTTGCACACAGCCAGGGATACACCCAGGATGGCATTGGCGCCAAATTTAGCTTGAGACATGAATGGATAGGACACAGAAATTATTATAATTTAATAAGACAATTAGTAGTAGCTCATCCAAACAGATCAATGTCAATGTCAAAACTCTCTGCTTTTTATAACCATTCAGCTCGTTCAATGTGATTGTAAATCCCCTCGTTTTCACATTCTTGACTCATCTTAAAGTGTTGTTCATTCAAAGAAGCTAAGTGTGCAAAAAACTTAAACGCCATGCCATAAATGAGTAAATAATGTGCGTATTATTATAACAACTTACACTTGTTATCAGTGCCATCCAACTCCAGCATGAACTGGTCAATCTTGTCTTGCTCAACTACAGGGATTCCCTACAAAATTAAACCCAGTTCAGTTTATGTGCTTTCCAGGGGTTGAAGTCCAAGATTTCTTTTGGTACACAATTTGAAAACACTTCAAACCTGTTCAATCAGTGCAGGTGCAATTGTTTGATTGACATGCTCAACAGCCTTTGAGACACCTGAAGTACATTAAAAGCAGCATTAAACATGATATTACAATAAATCCACTCTCAGCTTCAAGACCGTATAAAAGAGGAATGCAGGTAAACATCTATGCATGAACTGATTGCATATTCCAGTATAAACCTCTGAGCTTGCATGCATTGGGTTCAATTAGTGCTCACGAATAGAGGTGAGAAAATTCTCAAATAACTAATTTAATTTAGCCTCAATCCAGTCACCTTCATTCCATCTATTCCTGCTGATGCAATTAAACATTTCAGACAAATATCAGTATCATTAAAAAGTCATTCACATTCACACACAAATGCTCATCATGCTCAACCAAGGACTGCTAAGCAAGCAATGAATTCTGTTCAGTTTTTTCAATCAAATCATAAACTCAAGTTGATCACCCCTGTTGTTTTTATTCATCATGCCATTATTAGTTCATTCATCATCCACACAACTCTCATTAAAGTTACCTGGTAATACCAAATAAGAACCACTAATGGATGCTTATTTCCAATTTATTAGACATAAAGGCTGCATAAGGGAATAGAACAAAATGAGAAGATTGTATTCCACATTTAGATGTTCTGTGTACAAAAAGATGCAAACAACTGTGACTTATATAATATATAATGGTGTAAATAATACTTTCAGAAATATTAATTCATGCATTCATCTTCAGTAACTATTTTATGCCTATATCAGGAACAGTGTGTGAGCGATGGGAAGACACCCATGATGGGATGCCAGTCCATCTCTGGGCAACACGCAAACACGCGTTCACACACTCATTCACACCATGTTCTGGGAGATGTACAGAAATCAGAGAACTTATAGGAAACTGATATAGACTCAGGATCATTGACAAACTCAAGATCAAACTGAGGACCTTGGAACGCTGAGGCAACAATGCTACACGCCGCATCACCCTTTTTAAAAATATGATTTCTGAAAAAAAAAATTATCATTTTTGTTAGAAACTTGACATCTATGGTACTTTTCATTGGAGGTGAAATCCTGTACATTACAATTTAGTCTTGCTGATCAATGAACTTTCTCCCTTGCTTCTTTAGATGCCAAATACCTACAGGAAATTACCTAGAGGCTAAGATACATCCAAGACAGCATGCCAAAATAATGGATTTTTGCATTTATAATAGGGCAATAACATAAGAGATTTGGTCCTTTTATAGCACAATTTGGTAAAGAATCTTATTTATTAATTAGTATGTCTGTGCACACACACCTTTGCCCAGATAGCATGATTTATCATTGTCCCTTAACTCCAGAGCTTCATAGATGCCAGTGGAAGCTCCACTAGGAACAGCAGCTCGAAACAGACCTGCAGAGACAATATCAATCAAAGGCATCAATATGAACTAAGAGACAACAGTATGAATGAAGATAATTAAACAAACAATATTCCTGTACTCAAAAGCCTGAAACTATCTGACGTTAGTTTGAGAACATTAATACAAATCTGTGAACAAAAGTTAATCTTAGCTCCGAACTGTCAAATAGTCTTGAGAATAATGAGGAAGACTCACCTTTCTCTGTGTAAAGGTCCACTTCTACAGTCGGATTCCCTCTGGAATCAAAAATCTCCCGGGCATGGATCTTCACGATGGACATGTTGCTGAAGAAGAATAACAAGGTAGTAAAAAGGAAATGTATATACACATTAACACTCCTCAAATGATTTATATATGATATGCATAAACTATATGTAAAGTTTTATCCCAGTGAACACCATTTGATCAGAGTATATTGAATGACAAATGATTTAAAGCTAGAACATGTGTGATTTTTGTGAGAACAATCACTTTCATTAAATGAGAAAGTAATAGTGTGCAGAACTTGTGTGTGCTTTATAAGACTCATCACTTTAGCAGGATTTTAGCTTAGCTAGATTAACTCCTACGTAAATACACTTACTGGTGTTAATTATAAAAATGACAGTGTAACAGAGTTCCTTTTAAAGAGAAAAAGACGGTTTCCTTCATTCAAAGCAGTTTCTCATCAATAAAACAAAATGGGCTTAATTTCCAGGTTTAACGTATCAGAAGAGAATCAGAAGCTATTTTTAACATAATTTTGATGCTAAAACGGAAACAACGAATACTGAAAACAAGGTCCAGTAGCTAAAACAACTCCTTAACACAGAAACATCACAAACTACTTTCAATCAAAATTTTGGTAATACCATTGTTGAGAAAAAATTTTAAGATATACGAATTAAATTTTTAATCAATGGCCATGTAATTTTATATGTACAACTTTAAAAATAAATGTGCATCTACTTGCCAATGTTTTAACCAGTGACTGATTTCAGGCGTGTTGCTAACATGTTCTCATTGAACCCAAAGCACAGGATTAAGGGCCCTGATTAGATTCAGCCCTGTCACTCACCGCTCATTACACAGAGCCTTTGTGTGCATGTGTATGTAGCAGTGACGTGGTGAACAAGTCAGCTATTTTAGGAGAATGTGGAGAGCTGAGTTACATGTACAAGCCTTTAGTCTTGCAGTGTAATTTAATCAAAATACATCCACTGAATCCTTGTGTCAACCTCTGTTTAAATCTGTGTGTATAAGGCAGTATTACAGTGAGGATCTGCCGCACTGCAGCAGTAGTCAAGTGTATTAGGGTTAACAGGATCCATTACCAGGATAAATGGAAATAAATCTTCTTAATGAAAGACACAGCAGGCACAGTGACAATGCAGGAATGCTTACGGTACTTCTCCGAGCACATTTGTAGTGTCTTGCTGGTTAACAATTATTTAAATAGTCTTTTTTTAATAAATGTAATGCAAAGAAATGTTATTAATCAATTAGAAGGTAGATTTCAGGAACAATTTCAGCTGTATTAGGCAAGGAAGAGCAACCACTGGTCTGGTTTAGAAAGAAATGGCAAGGAGCCATTTGGCAGCAGAAAGAGTCGGTTCTTACTGGTGAGCCGAGTCAAATGATCCGAATCACTGAAAAGATCCGGAATTTCCATCTAGGTTTCTGTGCATCATTTCTGCTGAGGATCTACTCCACATCTGATTCATGTAGAAAATTAGTTTATCATCCAACACATGCTTTACGTCTCAGCCACTAAAGCAAGATTTTCCTTTCTAGGTATTGTGTGATAAAAATGAACGATTAAAAAAATTTTTAAAAATGCTAAACACGTCTGGTGAAAAAAAAATCACCTGACTCCATGATCTGCTGTGTCACACTGCTCAAGGCCCAACCGCCAGACCTCACATGCTTACATTGATTATAACATTAGTAATGTCACCATGTTATAAAACATCCATCACACATTTGCATCCTGACTCTACAGTGAGAAAACACTCCTACAATGAACTTTAACAAGGATAACGGATGCAGCTGAACATTCACTTTATTGTGCGAGTAACTGTAAAATAATAAAGATAATAAAAATAATAATAATGATGATGATGTAATACTTCACAAAATGTTGTTTACCTTGGGAACAGACACGCAGTGCAGTGGTGCTGAAGGACAAGGAGGTATCCGGCTAAGTGAATGGGCTTGAGAGCCTTATTACCGCCGTCACGCGTTATCCCCTCACCCAGGATTGGCTACTCAGCCGTAGTGTCCAATCAGCGGGAGGACTCTATAAAGTATTAGCCAATCCTCGTGCAGGAGGTGGGTTTTTACCGAAATAAGCGTGGAGAAAAATAGGGGTTGACGGGGTTCATCTATCTTCTTCGGCAATACAGTATTGAATATGGACACAGAGCACATCGCCATCTGCTGATTAAATCCACTGCTCTTCTGATGTCTCTTAAGTGTACAGTGAGAAAAAAAAAAGACAAATGTTTATATATCAACACGCAGTGAACACTTTTTCAGTTACACCTACCATACCTGCACCTTGTTAGTATACAAATACTAATAAATAGGCTTCTGTAGCCCATCTGCTGCTGTGCTTGATTTGTCAGTCCACCTCTACCCTATCCATTAGTGCACAATTTCCCAACTCTAGTCATGGAAAAACCCCTGCCCTGCATGTTTTAGTGTCTTCCCTGTTCCCAACACACCTGGTTTATCTAATCAGCTAATGAATAGCCCATCCTGAATTGAAGTGGGTGTGATAGAGCAGGGAAAGCACTAAAATGTGCAGGACAGGGGGTAGTCCAGGCTTGGGAATCAGGGACCAGAGACGGGAACCTGTGCATTAGTGGAAAGAGACAACCATACAGGACAACCACTGAGCAGATATTTGAAGTGGTGGACTATTCTAGTCAAGGGGTGTAGCCACACCTTTTACAATTGGGTGGCAAGGTTAGACCTGATGCCTTTATTGGAGGTAGGAATCTAGGGTGGGACAAAATAATTATCCACGTGAATAGAAAATGACAGTGTGGCTACTCCTATCTGTGTACGGCCTGAGTCGCATCTGCATAGCACACACCTAAGCAACATTGGTTTGTCGTATAGCAAGCTACAAAAAAAGAAAATAATAATAATAATTAAAAAATAATAATTAAAAATTTTTTTTTTAAATCTTAAGATGTACACTAGCATACTAATAATGATCTGAATAAATTCAATGCTAGGCCTCCAAATAATGAATATTGTTAATATACAATAGTTTGACCAGTGTTTGCTCACCTACTTGTTTGTTGTGGATAGCGAGGCTAGAGAATAGTTCACGTCTGTGTTAGCTAGTTAAACTTGTTTGTCCCTACATGACATTATACTCATTGACAATCCTCACTGTCAGACAGTGGTTACATGGTTTTCAATATTATATATTATTATATTATTATAACACAGCCATAATATTAGGTGTGGTGCTGGTATGAGTGTATCAGACATAGTAGCATTACTGAGAAACACCTCAAAGTAACTGGGTTAAGAATAAAAGTATCCAGCCAATAGTGTTCTGTGGTCAAAAACTGTCACTGATGAAGGGGACAAGAAGTCTAGTCTCTAATTTTACACCTACAATGTAAACGAACATGGTATGCGTGTGTTTGATGAAGTGGGCAGTAAATGGACACAGGAACCAGAGTCACACACACCCTTTAGCCCAAGGATGTTTTACTGTCTATATTATTGGCTTCGTTCTCTGAAGCAGCTACTATGATGACATGCTTGGAGATACCTATCTTCCAATAGTTTTTTCATATTTCTGAAAGCCTGAACATCGGATGAGAATGTGTAAATGTCATGATGTGGTCGGTGGGTTGATTGTGGGGCAATCCTGTGCTGCTCACAAGAGTACAACTATGGTGTCTGACCTCTAGCTGACTTTGAATATGTGTTTGGTTGGGAGGGGACAAAACATTGAGAACTGGGTGGACACACAAATGAACTCATCTACACTCTCAGAAATTTGGAACCCAGTGGAATGAGCTTCATGTTTTGACAACAACTATTACATTAAAAAAAAAAAAACATTTCAAATATCAAATAGTTTCACCTCCTACAGCTTCAGAAGTGCTTTTCTGCCATAGCATTTGTCTAAAACATCCTGTTTCTCTTTAAATGTACAATTATTCTCAGGACATCTACGATTATTACTAAAGTACACTGCAATTACTTCCTTGATTCTTCACACACAAACACACCCACCACCCCCACACACAAACACACACACACACACACACACACAGGGATGAATGTTAGGTGATTTAACTCAACATGCCCCACTACAGATCTGCTGGATTCAGTGTGTGCAGTGGAATTATCACTATATTACCCTGGTAATAACACTGCAGTTACACACTGAGTCATATTTTAACAGAGTGAGTGCACATCAAATGCAGACGTATCATGAGAAACTACATACCATCGGCAGCTGGTATAGAATATAGTGTTTGTCATCAATGTCATACACTGATTATGTCACTGATTATTATGATGCCTTCCTTGCATAACTAATTACCTAGACAGACAGAGAGACACAAGATCTGAAGTTCAAAAAACATGCCAAGGGCATGTAAGGCCAAGTGAATAAAAGGATAGGGGCTGCTTTGTTTAGAGACCAAACATTTTTTTCCTGTTATTTAACCATAAAAAGGTTAGAAATGTCCATTGTTTTTTCTCTCTGTCACATAGAACAAGTAAAAAAAAAAGTAGTAAAAATAATAAGATACTGATTTGTCACTTTAAATGTTACAGTATCTAGGGTCAACAAACATTTTTTTTCCTGATAGCTGGATGTGTTTATTTTTCATCACAGACCACACCACACATTTTTCCATACAGCTACCCAGAGGAGAAAGTGATGAAACAAACTGAGGGACAGTGGTGTGTTTGTGAGAAAGAGAAGCCTGACAACTCACTTAGATCAGGAATCCCTCAGGTCAAGTCTCCCCATGAATCCTCTCTCTCTCACTCACTGTGTGTGTGTGTGTGTGTGTGCGTGTGTGTGTGCGCGCAAGTGGATTAAGTGGTGCTGGAGCTTGTTTTGTTGTTCCTCCATTGCACGAGCCCTCAGGAGGCCACTTTCGATAGCCAGCTGATCCCAGTGTTCCACCTCCCTCCTGCCGCTGAAACTGACATCTGGGAGCTCATTAGAGGAGGAAGGAGAGGCAGTGAGCTGTCTCCTGGGTTACAGACCTGAAGTGTGTCTCTGGGTAAAGTCCCTACTAGTGGAAACTCAGATCGTCCATCCAATTAACAAAACATATGATTCTGGAAAATACATCTCACTTCAACATATCAACAGAACAATTTTTCATTTATGCAAAGTAACTTACTCGGTTGTGTGAACAGAGCGACAGAAATGATATGGGCTTAGTGGATTCTGACAGACAAAATATAACATTGCCTCGAGCCGTAGGTATGAATAAATTATTGTACTAACACATGCCCTATAGTAAAAGAAACCTAGAAACTTAGTAAGATATCTAAAATCATAACTTCACTAAATAAACACAAAATATATCTAAATACATAAAGAATCACAGCATTATCTGCATGCTGTGCTTCGTTCTATTAAATGAGCAAAATTACAAGCGATATATTCATATACCCTTTTGTATTATGGGCTTAAATCTGAACCTCATTGCAAAATAAAATGGATTTCACTCATGTTCATGTTCATGCTTCCTTTGAGATTCAGGTAAAACATACTGCAGCTATCTTATAACAAGGGAGTAATCTTCTTCAGAATAAATTCATTATATTGTATAAAAAACTGGGAACAGAGAAAAAGTTAAAATTTTATGAGCTGAGTTTGGCATTCACGTCTTTTCTTTTATTGTTCTTCCATTGCAGTTGTTCACATTTCTACAAACTCTTGATTTTTTTTTTAAATCAAATGTACTGCTTCCAGAGCTTTTAAACAGCACATACACAGGATTTGGAAGTCAAATCCTAGACTTTTGCACTCGGATATGTTGTAGCTTGAGCTTGAGAGAGTGAGTAAGGGGTGTGGTTTCT
This sequence comes from Pangasianodon hypophthalmus, assembly GCF_027358585.1. NCBI lineage: Eukaryota > Metazoa > Chordata > Actinopteri > Siluriformes > Pangasiidae > Pangasianodon > Pangasianodon hypophthalmus. Next base: position 16,278,347 of record NC_069711.1, read on the forward strand.
TAAAGCTTACCTCATCCACCCCAGTGGACTTCTCTGGTAACCTGACGAATCACAGGGCGCTAAACACACCTGTGTATGCATGGAGCGCAGCCATTGGCTAGCGTATGAAAACGACACCTGGGCAGGGCTCCAAGGTGTACCTGAAGACCCAGATCTTTTTGTAGGCGCAGTTTCTTCGCTTCAGGAGCTTAAGGAGATTGTGTTTCTCGTAGTGCTTGAGATTCCACTTCTATTGTTCTGCTGATTTGTTGCACCAGCAGCTCTCCTCAAATAGGCTGGTGAACTTTCGGTCAACATGGAAGGAGCAGTTGGCCCTTCGGCAAATGGAAGGAGCAGGAAGTAGACTCCTTTGGTTAAATGGGCATAGCAAGGCGACACAATGGCATTTCTTGTTCACGGCTGCATCCTGAATGACCACCTCAAGAATCAAAATGGTAACTTACATACAATCAATTTTCTACTATTTTTGATTTATTTAAAAATGATTGATCTGACTTAATAGATTTAAAGTAGACAGAAATATAGATGCTTAACAGATTAACTATAACCCCCATGACCTGACAAACCTGTTGGGTCGGTTCAAAACAAACAAAAAGAAAATGAGAACTTATTTGTTTATATACTAAACAGGAAATATGCAGCATCTATATCAAAATGCAAAGTTATAACATTATAACAAAGCTAGTACATTTTATTAGGATAGACAAATGAAGCTCTAAAACATACGTCGTAGTGTTTTCAGTTTATATCACTTTTTGCTCTGTCCCCAGTGTCCGATATATTTTGGTGTCTTCGCTCTTTAAAAAGCTTTAAAAACACCAGCTTGTTCTATCATGTTTTATTATTAGCATTAGTTAAGTGGCTCAGGAAACAACTGTCATAAACACTCTTAAGTAGATGAGACTCAAAATTAGAGAGATGCATGTTGTATGTTCTTTATTATTCAGATGAATGCTTGCCAAATGTGTAGTATTTAATTTGGATTAGTATTTCTTAGTTTAACTGTGTTTGGTGCAGGCTGAGTTTGGTTTCATGTGTAATTCAGATATAGAGGTCAATCAGGCGCAGCCTCAGGTGCAGATGACCAAGGTGCCATTTTAATAAGCGTGACTAAGCACTTCCATTGCCACTTCAGTGGCCTGCTGTAAATGCTGTGTTGCATGCCACAGACAGGTTTGTTTTGATGAAGGTGCAACCAGCAAGGCTCTCCCGAGCTTAGACTCTCCCTTGTGATTTCTCTGAGGTGACAATGCCTTTGGGACACTTCAGAGCGTTAATTAGTCAGGGGCAACTTTGGGAAATGAGCTGGTGTGATCTTATAAATATTACTGCATGTTTTTTTTTCATAAGTGCAAATAATGGGAGGTCATTAATACTACAGTCAGGAAAGGATGAGAAATGCAGCACTAGAAATCTGAAATTTAAGCAGAGGTTTATGATTTTAGTTTAGTTTTTAGTTTAGTTTTTTTTTTTTTTTTTTTTTTTTTTTTTTTCAGTTTTGGTGCAATAAAATAATTAGCTAATGGCAAAGCATTTTTGCCTTAATTATCACTGATTCCCAACAGCTTCAATTAAAACATAAATTATATAAAATATTTTATATAAATATATTACAATAAATTTTTTTGAATATTCCAAAAAAAAGACAATTAAGTGATGCCTGAATGACCATAACAGAAAATATATCTTTTGTTCAAAAAGTTATTTGTATTCTGAAAAGGAACATAAACTGAGGATACCTAGAACTATAAAAGAGTGAGCAATCTGAGCCTAGATGGATATTTAACAAGCACATAAATGCATTGCACTGTTGTATAATGACTATAGTGACAGTGGGATACTCCATTTATTTACATATTCTGCGTGCATAATGATGGATTTTGGGTTGGCAATTTTTATACATTTCCTAATCCCAGTGATTTACCAGAGACCAGCAAGAGAACAGCAAGATGATAACAAGGATGGTCATCTCCATCTTACGAGGCAGTTTTGGATGTCATAGAATTCTCTAATACTGCCTGGTAATGATGCAGATGGCCCTCTACTCGAACAACTCCACGGAAATACAGTGATGTTATATGCTATATGCTATATCTCACTGGAGATTAAACTAACCCATGGTAAGATGATATTATTATTATTATTATTATTATTATTATTATTTTATCTCTGCTCTTAGTGCACATCTTACCTGACAGTGCTGGGCTGATCACTGGTGTTCTAACACTGTCTGGTAATGATGCACACTGAGAGCAAGAAACATGAGTATCATCCATTGTAAAGAATTTTGTCATTTATTATACGAACATTTACTTTCAGGATAGACATTCTGAGACTGAAAACTGACTCACCAGCTAAAAGCAATATGCATCACATGTAATCAGTTGTAAATATATTTTTGCAAAAGGCAATTAAGTGATAAGAGTTGCTATTGCACAATACATACATATAGCACCTCCTAAAATAGTGATAAAGCAAATTCCTTGATAGTCTGAATATTAGAAGAGAAATATGTCCTGTTAAAGATGAGACTGGGTGTTTTCATCTCACTTTCATCCAGCTTTTGTCATGAGATTTAAAATTCACTACTAGTTTTTCAGCCCCACCCTGCTGCACTGAAATACTGAATGATCGATTCAATGGATGGTGTTGGAAGGACCCCCTCCCCAAACACACACACACACACACACACACATACACCTACTAGTGTGCTCTGTCAACCTGTGATTGGTCCTTTAAACCCCACCTCTGTGGCTTATTGTGTTGGTGACACATGAGATGTGTGTGAGAAAAAGGGTTCCTTTTTTATTCTCTGTGATAAAGGAAAAGGAAGTTATTACTGTCACTGAAAAGATGTATAACACAGTTTATAGCACAGGGTTATAGATGCTCGACGTTAACGTCTACATTATCAGATGACAGTTTTAGTTAGGTTTAATTAAGCATAGTACATGTGACGGGTTCACAAAATATAGATTCTTTCCTACTGCACACTCACAAACAGGGAAAATCGTAGATTTAAATAATTCCACTAAATAATTCCAATTCAAATTCACGATGGACAGGTGCCACATAAAAGCATTTAACAACCATGTCATGTTCAAGGTAATGTTTGCCAAGGGCCTGCTCTTAAAGTGTAGTGTAACCAAACCTTTCTTTACTTTATCCCAACCCCCCACCAGCAGCACCACTTCTACTGTTCTATTCACATTTATAAAGCTCCCATGAATCTTTTCTATCCCTCATTGTAATCATGCTGCCTTTATATGGTCTGCTTTTTTGCCACATCTAATTCTGGCTCTGTCTCACTTTCTGTCCTTGTGCAGTTTCACCACAAACCCTGATTCTTCTCCAAGCTCTTCACTCCTCCTGTGTGCTTCTATAAAATCCTCTGATTTGCGTCTTACCAGGCATGTTTAGACGTAGGTATTCTCTCTAATACTGCCTGGTAATGCTGCCAATCACAAGGAAGTTGATCATCATGACCTTCCTTCTTAATCAGTACAGGAAAACTTTAACATATGCATGTTAAACTTATAGCTCCTGTTCATCTTCTGATCTGATATTTTATCTGTACTGTCATCACTAAATGAGGTGAATTAATGCAAATCCTCTAATGTAATTAGTATCTGCAATAAATTTTATTCATTCAAATGTGTGTGTGTGTGTCATTACATTTTCTATTACCTGCCATGTATTATTTCTAAACACAGTGTAATAGAGAAATCACAGTTCATATCCCAGCACTGCCAGAGAGCTTAATGGACCCTTGATCGAAGTGTGGTGTAAAAAAGGGTCAATTAAGCTGAAAAATTTAAAAATTAAGTGGCATTAAGCTGTCAAGCCCTTCATTCAGCAGGACCATTAACCTTTGAATGCTCAGCTCTGTGCTAAACCGTATTCTAGTTGTAAATCACTTTGGATTAAAGCATCTGCCAAATAAATAATTCTAAACTGCAAATGCAGAGCAAGTAGAGGCCTACTTACTTTTATCACTGAAAAGACATCAATAAAACCACTCCCTGATTAAACAAATCTTCTGAGCTCCCAAAACAAGGTCATTTTTTCCCATGACAAAATCAGGTTAATAAGAGAGACCGTCACTTGGCTGTCATACTGTATCTATCAGCATATTCTGTACCTGCTTGGCAGGAAAACATGCTACAGCCGTTAGTTTCCTTGTTGTTATGGCTGATGGAAAAGTACAACCTCAAATAAAATTTAGATAAATCAACATGCCTATATGCAGGGGACTGATGTCCATTCGGCTGTCATATTTGATTGTAACTGAATTGATTTAAGATCAAATTATGTTTGAGAAACCAGTTGCAGTTGCATAGTAGACAAGTTTTTTTTTTTTTTTTTTGCATTTTCTGTGAAAATGCAGAACCAATGCAAATCTCGGTAAGTCACCTTCCCTCCCTTTCAGCCACACCATATGAATTTGGCTCCTTTTAGTTCACAAGTAACCCCAGTAAATGGAACAAACTAACCCATAAATGGGTCCATAATGCAGTAAAAATTAAAACATCTAATTTCTGTAGTTGTTATTACACACTGCCTAGCACAAAAACGAGCTTCACTGGCTAATAGTGAAATCTGATGCCCCAATGACTATGCTAGTGGAAGTCATACATAAGATCTGGTTCTCAGTCTTATCCTCAAAGGGCTGCTGTGTAAAGCTACTTTAACCACAATTTTACATCGGCTTCAGGACTGAGTGGCTATTGCTACTGTTCTACTATGGTGAACTTCACATATTCATGCATTTTGGACTGAAATTGCAGTACAGCAACAACAGCGAACAATAGCAAGTGGTGTTAACAGAAAGATAGCTGGCTAACGCTAGAGATAACTCTAAGGTTGATGACTATCTTTTCATCAATTAGTATATAGTATGGTCACTGTTATAGATTTAACCAAGTACTGTGTCTGTATATGAACTGAACCAATACTAAAGCAAATACAGCTATAAACCAATTTAAAAGTAGAGAAAGCACACTGTACACTGATCACAGTGTGCACTGCCATGTTGATTTGAATTGGCTGACTGACTGACTGACTGACTGAATGAATGAATGAATAAATGAAAGACCTATTTAATATATTAACAAAATTACATGCTACAAAGTAGGCTAGAGATGCAACCTTTTATTGCGGCCCTCAGTTTGAGAGCCACTGTTCACAGATGATATGTTTTTGTAGACATTTTTACATATCCACCCTTTTTTGAATACTTGGTGACAAACGTAAAAACGTATGTCTTAGGCAAACACACTGTGTTTTTCTAAACTAGCTAACACAGTGACTAAACTAACAGGAAGTCTCCATCTTAACATCAGTACAGTAACTGATCGAATATTTATCAAATGTTTATTTGGAAACAGGGGTGGACTTAGCACTAGGCAAAGGTAGGCAAACCCCCAGAAGCCAAGGGCCCCATAAATATGCAAATTATATATATTTTTAATTACTAGTGCTAAATAATGTATGCTAAAAGTATAAATATTGATGTTAAAACACTGAATAGGGCCTCATTGTTTTATTTCGCCTAAATCCATCCCTGTTTGGAACTGATATGTAAAGTGGCCTCAGTTTGGTAATGTTAGTTAAGCTGCAGCTAAAAACCCTCATGATGGCACTGTAATTTTTTTCCATGATAAAGTATTTTGTTTGTGTTTCTCGTTTTGCCTCAGGCTAACTTCCCCTGTGAGGCTAAAGGCGGTTAAAACCTTGTTCTTCCTGTCACACTTCCGGTCCACTAGATGGCAGCACACAGACACCAGTCTTCTCTTTCTGACCTGATACGCAAAGAAAAAGCCGTACTCAAGCCATTTCCTTAGCACGTTTTGTGGTTATTTTGAGGTTAATTCGGTGTGTTTTTGTGAACGCGTTGTTGTGTGTTCAGTTTTTAAGACCCGGAAATGTCAGGAATCCCGCCGGACTCATGGCAGCCCCCTACAGTGTCGCTCGAGACCTCGTGAGTGGAAACACTTTATAATTCTGAATGAATGAGCTAATGACTAGCTAGCCTGCCTACAGGAGAGGCTTTTTATAAGCCGTGTTGATCCTGTTTCAGTCTCTGTAGCGCTAATAAGTGCTAGGTGAGAGATGTTGAGGGTTTCTGTGGAGTTAAGGATGATATTTAGTGTATACTATGTAAAGACAAAAGGTAGAAAGGCATGTGCAACATAACATCATTGTGCTACTGTGGTCTTCAGTATGGGAACCATCGTGTTGGAGTTGTACTGGAAACACGCCCCTAAAACCTGCAAGAACTTCGCTGAGCTGGGCAGACGAGGATATTACAACAACACCAAGTTTCATCGCATCATTAAAGACTTCATGGTGCAAGGTGGCGACCCAACAGGAACTGGTGAGCCCTGACAAAGTGTTCAAATGACTGTTGTCATCGTTGCATTAACTGATATGAGAGAGAGAGAGAGATGGCTGAGGGTTCGATTCCCGCCTCCGCCCTGTGTGCATGGAGCTTGCATGTTATCCCTGTGCTTCAGGGGTTTCCTCCAGATACTCCGGTTTCCAAAGACAAGCATTGTAGGCTGATTGGCATCTCTAAGTGAGTGTGTGTGATTGTGCCCTGCGAAGGGTTGGCACCCAGTCCAGGGTGTCCCCCGCTTTGTCCCCCGAGTCTCCTGGGATAGGTTCCAGGCTCCCTGCAACCCTGTGTAGGATAAGCGGTACAGAGGATTGATGGAGTATAACAGCAGGCTGCTGTCCTCATCCTCTGTCTTTTCCTCCACCGCTACCCCATTCATCATCATCATCATCATCATCATCAACATCAACATCATCAAGTAGCTGTTTGTGTCAATGCAATCATGTTTTTCAGGTGTCTCCTTCAACTAAAAAATGTTATCGCAAGAGCAACACACTCTCATTAAGCACACTGCAAGATCTGCAAGAAAGAAGTTGATGTCTTGACATTTCTAATTTATACCAAATAGCTTACAAAGGCATGGAAAATTATAAAATATCAGTGTTATTAAACACTGTTATTAAACATTTATCTATTCAGAAATGCACCTACTGCCTTTCCTTTAAACATTTTGTCTGTTTATGCCAAACCCATGTGAACTATATTGGGCATAAATGATAATCTGTATTGTAGCTATAAAAAAAAGTCTCATAATCTACAATGATATTGCATTACAGCTCTGTTTGTTTCCCTGCTGTCAGTATAACTTAAATTCATACCTCAAGACTGTAGCAGATAATATCAGACAGTTAAGTAGATTAAAAAATCTTTTATTGTCATCTCAGGCCGTGGCGGTGCATCTATATATGGAAAACAGTTTGAGGATGAACTTCATCCTGAGCTGAAATTCACAGGTAAGTAAGAAAGACCATAGTTTATGCAACTTGCTAATGCTAAAGGATTTGTCATATTAGAAGACGTGTGGTCTAAGAATGCATGTTACATTAGAAATTAAAACCTTTTTGCATATAGCACTTCAGAAGGAATTAGGCTGTTTATGTGAGCACACCATCATGGGCTCATGACTTCATTCAAGAATTCACACAAATCAGCTTGCCTGAATAGGTAATGTTAAGTTAGGATTTAGTGTGTGTAGTTTTAGTTACAATCTCACTCATATGAAATCCGTGCCATGCACCAGTTCTTTCTCTTACTGACTTTACTGCAGTGTTGATCACTGTCTGTTTTGTGGTGGTTTTTTAGGTGCTGGAATCCTTGCTATGGCTAACGCAGGCCCGGACACAAACGGGAGTCAGTTCTTTTTGACTCTGGCCCCTACACAGTGGCTTGATGGCAAGCACAGTATATTTGGCAGAGTTTGCCAAGGCATCAGTGTTCTCAATCGAATTGGCATGGTGGAGACCAACAGTCAAGATCGCCCTGTGGAGGAGATAAAAATACTCCGGGTGACTCTACCTAACTGACACGTGTCAAAGTTCACTTATAATTTTGTACAGTTTTTTTTTTTTTTTTAACAATAAACCAATATTTTGTAATGTTTGCAATGTGTGATTTGCATTAGGCTTTTTTTTAGGGGTAAAATTCTTATGTATACTCTTCTGTGTCTGTTTTATTCATTATAAGACTAATCCGTGTAACAGATGTACATAAATGAAATTATACAGAGGCCTTTTTTTGTATTCTAACTAGATCCACAGACAGAGGGATGATTTTCCTATTAATTGGTTGGATAGAAAGCTTAAATAACAGACACTGGATGAACTATTGCACTTACCAGTCTAGCTCCTGTAAATGAAAAAGCAGTTCTCTCTTTCTGCATCTGGATATTTCTCTAAAAATACAAAGTCTCCATATATTAATCATTAGAATATAGACCACTTATAATAAACACATAATCATGTGCTGATAACGTCATGGTCGTTTCTTACCATCATGCTGCTGTAACACTTAAAAATAAGGGATTAATGAAAGTTTATCGTATCTTATCATACAGGCATACATATCACAAAAGCAAGGACATGGCCAAGTCTTACAAAAAGATTCTGTAAATCTGAAGTTGATCAGAAAATCTTAAGGCTGCTTTTAACCCTGAACTGCCGAGCTATATTTTGCCTGGATACTGTTCTGAATCACCTGTAAGTTGCTTTGGAGAAAAGTGTGTGTCAAGTCACTGATAGTATCCAACCCCTTCACTACTGTAAGCATTTCTGTTAATCTACCATAGGCTCCTTAGTGTCCAAAAGATGACGTGTCTTCATAAGGTTATCATGACCAAAGCTTAGACTTGCTATCTTGAACCGGCTTGACCAGCATCAAAACGGAGCCATTAACGCCAAATAGCTTAAAATGCAAATGAATACGCTCTGTGTAGAATAGTAATGGATTGGTTGAACAGTGATAACTAGGATCTGTGAATAGATAGAAATTATGGTCTCTTTATTTGTGCTGGCTCAAGATCACCAGTTGTTTTAGGGCTGATAAAAGAGAGAGGAAGAAGAGAGATCTTCAGAGATTGACTATCAGATGAGACGTGTGCAGTCTTGTACCATTGTTCATTTCTATAATCTCCACTATACTATGCATCATAAAATATTACTGTGTTTAATTAATATTTAGTAAGTGGGACAGGCTAATTTCACCTGCTATTATTGTGTATCTACACAACTGTGGTAAAAAAAACTGACACTTGGATAATTCTTATAATAATATACTGTACATAAATACAGGTGGGACACACACACACAAAACCTACACCCATCCCTCACCAGAGGCAGTGTAGTTTTATGGACCAAAACCTATGTTCCTTCTCTTCATTCTTGTTCATTTTAACCTGTATAGGATTTATTAATTAATTTTTTACTAAACTGGCATCATCTTCAAATGAATTTATGGTATGAACAAAAATATACTGTATGCTCCAAAGAAATTTAACAGTACAGAAGACAGAACTAGACATACATGTCATAAAATCTAAAAGCTTGTGTGTGTTTGTACTATGACTATGTTGTATAGTGTGTGTGTGTGTGTGTGTGTGTGTGTATTTGATCATTACCCTGACGGCACAGTGGGGTTTCTGGTTTGAGCCTAAGCTCAGGTTACTGTCTGTGTGGAATGGTACATGTTCTCGCTGTGTCTGTGTTGGTTTCCTTCAGGCGCTTTGTTTTCCTCCCACCTCTCAACCCATGCCAGTAGGCAGACTGGCTAAGCTAAATTAAACCCAAGGTGTAAATGAGTGTGAATGTGTGTGTGCAAGATGCCCTGTCATGGACTGGCTTCCCATCCAGGGTGTATTCCCACCTCACACCCAGTGTTCCCGGATTAAAATCAGGCTCCACCACAACCCTGATTCTCTTTCTGAGGATACTGAGGCCATACTATCATCCTTTTTCAAGCAAGTGTCTAAAAATGTTCATATACATTTATGAAAACCTACACTCATCCTTACAAAAGAAAATTATTATTATACTGATAGTATAATAATATACTGAAATTATATATAATATCCTGAACCTGATAGTAACAGTGTCACTGGGTTTAGAAAAAGTGATGAGATTTTTCCCACTAAGCAGTAACAGGTTCAACTAGCATTATATGTCATGTTATAACATGTCAGCTTTGGAAATTATTACATAAAGTTATACACTTAAGTAATGATAATTTAATTCATTAATCTTTACTAAACTCTTCATCCTGGTCAGGGTCATGGTGAATTGTGGTGGATATGGAGCCTATCTCAGGAACACGGGGCGTGAGGTGGGGTTACACCCTGAATGGGACACCAGTCCATTTCAGGACACCACACACAAATTCACTCACTCACTCACAACTAGGAGCAATTTGCCAAACACTTTGCCAATTTACCTGCTGGCATGTTTTTAGAAAGTGGGAGGAACTTGGAGAAGCTTACTCAGACACAGGAAGAAGATGTGAAATGTCACACAGACAGTAATCCAAGCACAGGATTGAACTTGAGACCTTGTAAAAACTTTTGCAATAAATTCCAGAAATTCATGAGGTGGTTTTTAATTGCTTTTAGTGGAAGGCATCAGAACTCTCAATGTAAAAGCTTTCAGATATACCATATACATGTGGTGAACTGTTAAGAAGACTCTGTCTGAGAATTAAATGCTAAATTCGAGTCTTCTCTAACCAAATTTAAAGACAACAAAAAACAGACTAGATGAAGTAAAGCACAGTTGCATATCGCATGCATTGACGTATCTGATTAGATTATCTCAGTGTATGAAGCAGATGCACATAACAGTTCTGCATTACATTAACAGATACTCACCTCAGATCAGTGCCTCAGTTTACATACAGCCTGCAGTGGTTCGGCAGATAATTATTAGAGAGGACCGATATCACACTCTACTTATTTCTCAGGAGAATGCTCTGTTTTCTGAAAAGGTGGACCTTAAGGCAACAATATAGGCCTTTATTAACTCTATGAAAAAATAGTATATGATGTTGTTGCATTTGCACCGGTTTTTGGTGTGATACTGAATTCTATCAGCCGATACTTGATACTGTGACATCCTCTTAATAACTGCGACTCTCTGAAAGCTTCTGCTGCTAAGTTCTATAAAACTTCAAAGGTGTGATGATGAGAAGTATTTCAGTGCAGAAAATCAAAATCACTGCTTTGTTGCAGTGGAAAAGTGTGGAAAGGCATCGGCTCTGGCAGCAGCACTTGGTGAAGAAGTGAGGGCTAACAATTTTTTCTACCAGGGAAACCCAATAAAAGAACCTACTAATCTTTCTGTAAAGTTTTCTGCAAAATTACAGTTAAGCCTTGTGCCATGTTTGGGTCAAAATGACCTGTTTTAAATTTCTACTTAAAGTGGAACTATAATAAAAATGTTTTCTTTTTCCCAACATGAAAAGTTATGGCTCATTTTCCCTACTTAACATGAAAAAGGACACGTTTACTTTTTGCTGCATCTGCTGTACATCTATTGCTATGTAGTGAACAGAGCATAAGGGTTAAACGACAAACCTTTCAAACCTTTAAGGCTGTTCTATTAATAGCATATGACACTGTTTGAGGACAACGACTGAATATGGTTTCTTGAATTAAACAGGACACAAGATCGAAAACACACTGTTGTGATCCAGTTTCTTGAAGTGACTCTTAAAATGACTCATCAGCACAAGCGTTTCTTTACAGTTCCAGTTTTAATATTGACATTACATTGAATCACATTCATTTTATTGTACAAGCCTTTCTCTTCAAAGGTTTATACGACTGAAAATAACATTCAATATGGGGCATGCCTGCTCTGCATTGTAAGGAGGAGGGAAGGGTTGGGACTGCAACTACGTCAGACTACTGAAGATCTCATCTCTGTGGACAGAGACGACAATGCATTGTCCATCTAACGAAATGAATTCCGGTGCTCGGACGGTTCTTCCTACAGTTCAACAGCTGTGGCAAAAAGTAGTGTGTTGTGTAAACAAACACAGGAGAAGCTGACTGCCACCGCATACCCATATATATGTTATGTACGCACACAGAAATACATACTTACAAGAAAATGTAAATACTGTATACAAAGAAACCAACTGGAAAAAATCGAATTTTCAAGACAAAACAGTAACACTTTTTTTTTATCAGTGAGGATAGAAACATCAAGTGTAAATCGCCTGATCTGGGCGTTTTACGAGTCCGTCTCTGTGTATTACATTCATACAGAGAGTAAGACTGTTCACAGAGCTTTGAGCCCAGCAAGCTCCACTAAAGAGTCCATGCATGAGCCGCTCTCGATCGCTCTTACTCAGACACATTTGGCACTCATTCACATTAATGCGCAGGACATCACAGTCAGTGAGCTCTGCCTAAGCCTTATTAAGACAAAATATGAAGCCAGACTGCCAGTAAGTCATTCAGTTTTCAGTTAGATTTCCTTCAAAATTACCTTCAGCTGAAAATTTATCTCAGGCTTGGATGAAAATAGAATTATATGCAAATCCCATTTATGACATTGCATTAATGGAGAGGTACATAGTTGTTTTGACGAAAACAAGTCAACAAGGAAAGTCTAAACAAAGATTGCAATTAAGACACCTGTAAATGCTAAATGAACATTCAGCCTTTCTTTGTAAAATTTGAAAACATATCCTTTTTTTTTCTTTTTTTCTTTTTTTTTTTTTTTTTTTACAGTGGGATTCAATATGCAGTAATTCAGTATTATTGTTGTCCTATTTCTATTGTCAGTGCAACTAGCCTGGGTCTAAAGTGTAACCCATAATATATGAAATTCACAGCGAAGAGCTACTTCATTGACCCTGATGGAATAAAAAATTATGTTAAAAATGGAAAATAAAAACATTCACAATCCAAAGAGGTCTCACACAATCAACATAAACACAAGATTCTAAGGTTTCCTAGTGTACCTTAATTTTCCTCACAATTTAATAACAATTCATACTTTTTTATGGCACAATTAGGTTATCTATGATCCCACATATGTCACATTTAATACAAATACAACTCCCCCTTCCCCGCAATGCCTGGATTACACCCAACAGCACATGTGTATCAAGGCCTGAGAAAGACAGCAAAGCCAGTGCTGATTAAGACCTCTTTGAAAGGTGATGAAATCTCTTCGTACCCCACACACAGATCATCATTTTTCACAACTTAGACAAACACTGATATGACCCCAGTAGCTGTTATTGCAAAATGTTTTTTCACACAACAATACCAAAAATATAGATGTTAAAACTAGATTGACTCTCTTAAAAGTGTTCAAAAGTGTCCAAATAGTTTATCATCGCATTCTTAGAGTACATCACAAACACTGCAATGTACCTGTGTGAGTGTATATTACATGTTGATTTTGTTTGGCTTGACCCCACTAACAGCCATACTGGAGCGAAATGCAAGGCTCTATGAAGAACAATCGCTTTGAGCTCGAATAACTAAAGCTGTGGGAATGTTTCTCAGGAAAGTAATTCTGAATTAAAAATCAGAATACTTCATTTTAAGTACTGGAAATTTAGGACAAATTTGTAACACAAGGCTAATGAGGTTTACCTATTTCCTCTCATTGGTCCAGGAGAACATTGTTTTGACAAATGCATCAACAAAAAAAACTGTAAATAGATCAAAGTCGGAAAGAATTTGGTAATGACGCTCCATGTGGCTCTGCTCTCAGTTCAGCATGGCTGCCAATTCCAATGTGAAGCACTGCGTCTACATCCCCACCCAGCTAAACAAACAAAAAAATGTTTCCACCTATTTTCCAAAGTTTCATATACATACCTAGCACTTTCATAGCTGAGTGGTAAGTGTATTTTTGGGCTATGTCTATAATCATAATATTTAAATGGGATAAATAATGGTTATGGTTCAGTTATATGAAGTACAGAACACTTACTCACTGTTTTTTTGAAGGTGGAAATAATTATATATAAAACTGTGGTACATTTGCACGTTTATGAAATGTGTAACTATACTACAGTTATACACAGTTCTTATGACAAAATGAAATTTTGAAAAATTGGTGGAAAGAATTTATCAGGAAGTAAAGACCAATGACTTGAATAAAACAAGTAAATATTTTATGGCCCTTTTTTCCCCCAACACAGATTAACCCTAATCTTATAGTAAAGTCAGAATCTCAATTGAAAAGCCTTTTTACTTTTGGATTAGTCTTATTCTTTGTGCAGAAAACCTTCCTAACAAAATTCTTGGTGCTGTAATCTTCATATATATGAACATCTGGTAATTGCAGAATTTGAGCCATCATTCATATTAGTCTTTTTCACAGTATAGTGTAACTGCAAGGCAACATGTATAGTAGGCTACCTGTTACTATAGGTGGAACAGACAAACATGAGCCCTGACTGGAATTCTGCCACTAACAACAAAACATCCAGATTCAATAAAGTCAATAAATGCAGTAAAAACTGAAAATCCTGAATTGGCATGTATAAATGGGAGGCAATGTCTAAATCATCAACATTTTAGCCCTGGATAGCTTATCATTTTTGTGTAGTGAGTTCAGCTGTATTTTATTTTCAGCTGTTGTAGATAGTTAGCCCTCAAACTCCATATACACCATTGGCACATGATTATATTCAGTATTATATTCATCTGTTTGGCACAATATGTCCTTAAAATAGAATTATTCCATATGAAACTGCAGTTATAAATACAATGTAACAGTGACATGACATGTAACAAAGCTGGATTCTATCGTCTTCGTCATCGCCTACGCTATCTTTAGAAGACAATTAATCTCATTGACATATATGTTATCTACTCTTACTTATAAGAGTCAAATAACAAAATTAAACAAATCCATAAATGCATAAATATGCATAATAAAATTAAATAAATTAATATAAATAAGGTTTGCCTAATCAAGGCTCATGGAATGACTTTTTTTTTTTTATAAAAAAATAATGAAAGTCCTTCCTTCTGCATATGCATGGCTATGATGCTTTGCACAGTTTTTCCAAAACATAGATTTACATAAATACATAGTCTTGGATTTGCACTTCATTAACACTTGAATGTGAATCACCTATGAGTGATTACTTTGGGGTTGTGGGAACAGCAGTAAGACTGTAATCTCTTAGACTGTAATGTCTTTTACTATTTCCTAATCTGTACTTTCAGACACAAAGAACTTTCAAAGTGTAGATTATGTTAAATTAAATGTATTGAATGTTTAATTTAAAACAAAAAAAGTTAAAGTTTTATGCTCTATAATGTAACATACTATAAAATTTAATGATAGACTAGATGAATGAGTAAAAGTGTTGTGAATAAATAAGCTTTTAAACATGTAGTACTCTGTATTACCTAAGCTGAAAATACAGCTGTTTACAGAGCAGCTTCAGATGTGATCCGGAATTCAAACATTTCCTTTTAGATTATTTTAAACACTTTTCTTGTAAACCTGTAAAGGTATAACTCTGAGGCTCAGTTTAGAAGGAGGGGCTTGATTACAATTTGATGGTCACTGGACACCAAATCAGTTATGGGCCACCTTTAAAAATTGCATGAATTTATATAACGTACAGCTGGTATATTCATTTCCGCCTTATTGTCCACAAGAAGTAGCTGGCATAAGTGCAAATGTGTTGAAAATATGAGTGTGAGGATGGAAACTCCAACTAAATGGTGAGAGGGTAGTAACACCACAGAGCTCCTTTGTTTTCTACTCTTACCCATAGCATTCTTTTTTTCCTTCAGTCTTTATCACTCATTTTGTCTCACAGAGGCAGGTCGGTGCTGTTGTGGCGGGTCTTTCGGGACGTGCCATCATCACGAGGCAGGGCTTTCTGCAGATTGGACATGGCTGCGGTTTTCTGCAGGTCGATCACAGCATAACATTCACCACGGCGGGAGGGAGGCATTACTGGGGCAGCAGCCATGCCACGCTTCATTGGAGGCGGTCTCTGTGGCACTTGAGTGCTGCCCCCTCCGTGTCCTGGGCAACTCGAGGCTCCAGCCTCCAAGTCCACCTGGATGTAGTTGAGCTGGCGAGAGGGTGGAGGGGGCAGGTGGCGGCCATGCTGCTCGCAGGCTGCACTGCCAACTGTGCCACGCCCCGCCCGATGCCGGCGGAAATCAAAACTGAAAACTCGGCCGCCCCTCTCAGAGGGCTGAGGATGAGGAGGGCATCCGTGATGCAGATGGGTGGGAGGCTGAATCTGTTGGGAAAACAAGACATGGTTTCAGACATGCTGCAGAACTCTGTGTGTGTGTGTGTGTGTGTGTGTTTTATCCATACATTTTCTCTGTAGGTGGAATAATATAAAAACAGAAAACTTGCCTTTGCCTCAATACAATCAATAAGAAACATATCTTTTAACAATTAGAATTATAATACATAGCTCATGCTCAGGTCATTTGGAAGTGAGAATCGTTTTCAGGAGGATCCCCAAACATGCTGAGGAAATTTTTGTTTCTCTTGCCACAGGCACCGAAGACAAAAGGGGGTTTCAAAAGATCAGAAGAAATAAAAAATGTAATACACTGCAATGTCACTGAGATTAATTTTTTAATTTAATATGATTTTTTAAAATGTTTTTTGAACATTTGGTGTTAAAATTTAAATGTAGGAATGCTATTTTTATAATATTATTATTGTATTACTATATTATAATAATATTTGGGTATATTAATCACATCCAACATCCTTTTTATACAAAAAGACATTTCCTCTCTTTGATGCATGTTGGTTATATTGCTATAACTGCAATGGAGATGATACGTATTGGCTATTTTAAAATAAATACTACAGTTGTATTGCTATACCCAATAGAGATAACCTGGATCAGTAGGACATTCTTTGCTAAGTAACTGAACAGAACATCTAAGTGATAGCTGTTAGATCTGGATTGTATCCTAGAGTTGTTTTGAAGCAGGATTAATAGTCAGAATATGGTCTGACTAATGTAAACTCACAGCTGTTGGTGAATGCATTTCCCCACTGTCTGAGACAAATCAGTGTCTAACAATGAATCTCACAGCCTGTCTACCTCTCACCAAAATGTTTTGTTC